>NC_065557.1:28662458-28981000 GCF_022605725.1 Anthonomus grandis grandis
AAATGTATCTGACAATGAGATGGCGATACCGTCGCGTCACTTTCGTTGAGCCCGAGAATTTTGCCAAAGGCGTGCGCCAACATTACTTGATAGCTGTCAATGCTGTCGTGTCAATTTAACAATCATATAGAGATTTAAATATAAAGCAATATATAAATATTAACTCGATTTAATAAATACACTAGCCCATACTTACATACAAAACTTAAAACATGTTTGTCCAGGTAGAGTAATACATTTATCGTTCTTATGCTCCACAAATTTGTTCTTTTTGCAGTACCAAAAATTGGAAACTTAGAAAAATTGTCTGTTGTTCTGAGTTCTGAACAGTGCCCTTTCTCTCTTCTGCCCGTATTAAGGATGCTAAACATATTTATAAAGAGTATTCTAAAAAATACACTATAAATTTAAAAAAAAACTATAATATTCATAAATCTTGCCTATGTCCAAAACCTAAAAAGTATGTAGTTGAATCTTATATTTCACTTATTAACATGCTAGAAGATACAAATTAATGTATCTTCTATCTTTCCTGAATGATTCTTTAACTAAACAAAATATATTTTTTTGTCTTATTTTATAATATTAGCTTATATTGATTTTCCAAATTGAGTTTGGATTGAGATGGTCTGGATTGAGATGGTCTATAGGTATAAATATAAGTAGTTGTATTGACATTTGATTTTAATTCTATAATAGAAAAATTACTTAAATCGTTTTTTAATAATGTTACTTTAAACGGTATGTCAACACAAGTCATATATTTCAACTTCACCATACAGGGTGAGAATTTAGAAGCTTGAAAATGTCATATAATATAGGAACGAAAAACGGAATAACAAGCGCTGCAAACAGTTAACATAAAACGGAGAAGAAACAAGAACAAGCTTATTACCTCACTCTTATGTGCAACCCATTGGACAGGGTGAGATACACTTATACTAAATTGAAAGCATGTCGAGTTGTACATACATCATCTTGAAGCTGTTGAAAAATGCTTTTCAATGACATTATAGCTTTTTGTAGCTTAGACTTTAAAACTTTTACTTAAAACTAAAACTTTTCAGTCACTTTATTGTGCAAATTTTTAATACTTTATAAAAATATTCAACTTCCCTCCCATAAAAAATTAAAAACTTGACATAATAAAGATTAGGCAAAAAATATCAGAAGCTTTTTGATTAAATGATGAAATTCATCAAGTAAAATCTCGAAAGATAAAAGCTGGCAAAAATATAGAAAAACTAAATTAAAGATTACTTAATGTATAAAAGTATTTGTAACCAAATATTATCTACCATTAAGGCTGCAAAAAAAGACACATTATAAATAGGTACATCTCGATTAAACAATACAGCTTAATTCAAAAAAACTCTAAGACTCTAACCTCAATTAATCAACTTTCATTTTATAGCATCAATATTACCCACATATTAACTTTAAATTTTCTTTAGATCTTCTTTCTTTTTCTTAAGATATTTTATCTACACTAGATAAAATACCTTACACTCATATAAATTTAGTGTCGGATGCTTTGGATATTCGGCCGTAAGTGTTCTAGGAGCTGCTTTGCCCTCCTTAATTAAAAAATAATAATAATTTTTGTCTTAAATACTATTAAAATAAATATAAACATAAGCAATTAACATATAACTCTATATTTCTTGTGATTATAAAACATGGCAAGAAGTAGCTAATAAAATAATGACTTAAATAATTATCAGGTATTTACCTATCTCTGTTTAATATAATCACGCCGTCCAGTCGACGCGTTGATTAAAGGGCCAGTAGGCCTTTCTGACTCCTTGATTATGCGCGGCGTACGGGGATGGGAGACAGAAAGCTGGAGGAAAACGACTTAGTTTCTTTGACAATTGACAAATGTATTGTGTCACCTTAGGCTGTGCAAAGGGCCTTACCGCAAAAGGCCAAGGGTAGGTACAGGGTATAACTTTGACCATCGGTTTTCAGCTGAGGGGGCGTTAAAAACAATAAAAATACCTAAATTAAGAAATAGTTTTAAATACAACCCTTTGGATAATTATTCCCCGGAACCTAGCTATCCGAGCTAACTCTTCCCTCAGGTAAGGAGACTGGGTAACTGCAGGTAATTTGTCGGTTCCCCCAAACGGCGGATTCCTCTTTACAAGGGTATAAGAGGATAAGAGGAAAATAAGGGTAAAATACCCTTTTTCAGTTCTTGATAATTACGCACAAGGTGCCCCTTTACTAGGGGTACTTGACAGTTTTTAAATGAAAGCTCTATCTTTAATAACAAAAAAGTAATGCAAAATTTACGATCTTGTAAAGTACATGTTAATGGTAAAAAACCGAAATATCGATTTTTTTGATTATTACGTACAAGGTGCCTCTTTGCAAGGAGTACTTGACAGTTTTTAAATGAAAGCTCTATCTTTACTAACAAAAAAGTAATGTCTATTCCTCTATTCCTCTTTATCCTCTTTACAAGGATATTTTACCCTTAGGCGGAGATCAGCGGTTTATGGTACAACCGGTTCCTACTTGAGTGTAGAGGATCAGCACGAAGAGGTTATCGAATAACTGATGATTTCCCTAGATTTCGAGCTTGTATTTATTACCTAAAAATTATTTTAACGACGCATACTAAAATAAAGATAGGAAACGCACAATTGGTTGCATTTTGTCCTTCGCAAATTCGGTTGTAAAATTGATTAGAAATTATTAATTTTATAGAAATTATAATAGTGGAAATTATTTGTTTTATACTGAGTAATTAATTTAGTTGACAATATAATTTGAAATTAAAAATAAATGATTAAATTTTGCTTCTAGCTCAAAAAATCTTGGTTTAGGTATATAGGAAGATATCAGGATTAATGCACACGTTTAAAATGTTACAAAAAAAGCAAATATGCACTAAAATTATTGCATAAGAATCGGCATATTCTTAATTATTTGTTAAAAATTTAACTTTGACGATTTTATATATAGAGAAAATCGGAGAAAACTACATTTTCCAATTATGTGTATAAGATCTTGGATACCATTCTTCTAATGCTCCTAAAAATGACTTTTTACAAGAATAAGCGTCATAAATAAAATATTCAAAAAAAAAAATCATTCTGCATCCTCCATCTAAATATCCATTTCATATAATGCAATCATCCTATAGACTTTCTGATCCAATAATCTTAATATTAATACATTTATTATTATTTACACTATTTACTTAATACACTCATAAACCTTAAATATAAATGGATTTTACTTAATTAAAGATAAAAATACACTTAAAATAACCGTGAGGTAATACTTAAATTTTTTTTAAAATATATCCCGAAAAAGCATTATTAACTTGTAAATAATAAATCAACCCTTTAATATATTTAAAGAACTTATATTTATTAATATTCAATTGATAGGTACTGGCCCACTAGATTTTAAAATAGTTTTCTTCACATTATATTTCTTAGAAAAAAAGTCACTTGGTTGCCTATTGAATCACATATTTTTCATTCAATTTAATTCTGTATTAAGCCTAAAAAAATACATGTGCATTTGCATACGCAATAAGGAAGTGAGAAAAATATAAAATAATAATTAAATCATGAAATGAATAGGATTACATGAGTTACTTATAATGGAGTTTTCCTATGACCTAAACATAATCTTCCATCAAATTTTAAATTAAATAATTATTAAACTACACAGCATAACCTTAAGCAAGAATATTTTCTAAATTAGTACAAACATCATATATGAAGTTTAAATGTATTTTAGAACAAAAAGTTTTTAAGAGCGTGTTTCCATTTGCTAACGGAAACATGCAAACTTAAGGTAAACTGTTTTCACCTGGGAATTTCGCATTCGCCTCATACATTGCTAACATCGTATGTAAGGGTAAAGTTATCTAGATTTTGTAACTAACTCAATAATTTTCTTAATATAGGCTTAATATTAAATCTAACAAAGTTAAAGCTACTTAAAATAAGTATTTTTTACAATAAATATAATGCAAATATTGCTTTAGTAATTTTGTTATTATATTTATAGTTTTGTTATTTTAACTTTTTCTTTATTATTGCATTATTACTATTATTTATTATTTTATTTTATTTGCAAAAACTTGGTTATTTTCTAGAAAATCTGCGTATATGTAAACTAGAGGTAATAGAAACTAATCTTTATACGATATTATGACCTTATCCTAAGATCTATGTTTTTAAATTTTAAAAACAACCCTTCACTGGTGCATAGATAAAACTATTAAGAAGTAGTGATCCCTAGCAGATCTCAAAAAAATTTTAAAAATGAAAATTTTAAAAATTCTCTTACACCTAAGACCACGTTGTCTTAATATTTTGCGAAAGACTTATTAGACAATTTTTACTAAGCCAAGAAACCTTCTATTGTTGGTTCTTATAATAATAAGTAATTGCTATTACTAATATTATTATTTATTTTTTTATTTGGGGTTTTCCTTGATATTTCATTATACCGACTTAATCAGGGGCAAAACTGAGCGTATATAGGTAAAACATAGGCGCACAAAACTAATGTGTCTTTCATTTTAGTTATAAATTTCATTTAGTCTTATATTTTATGCTTAACCATCCTTTACATCATCGTTCTGAGATTCTCTCTCAGGATGATGATGTATGTATCCCAATAAACTAATAATATTTTCATTTTCAAGTATCTTTTTTTTGCTAAATTAAATGAATTTTCTTGTTTAAAGTGGTAAGACATTCTAGGTGTGGTCTTGGCGCCAGATAAGCGCAAGCAAATAATATGTGTCGTAGAACAGATATGAGTTGCTAAATTCGCGCCTACAACTATCATCTACCATATAGTATGTAGCAATTTTTTTCAAGAAGTTGCGTATATGTGCGATACTTCCTGACTTTTTATGGTCGTAATACAACGCTCTGTCTCTGCTCTCAGTCCGTCATCCTTAAAATATTTGATCGAGACTTGGGTGTCAGTTTCCAGATCATACCAATCAGTAAGGTATCGAAGTAAAGGTTTATTCATCCTTCTATCACCTCATTATGAGTGTTTTTGCTTACAGGTTTTCGTGGTGCTCTTAAATTCAACGAGACATCAAAGGCACTTATTGATCGATGGAAGTTGGATGATCCAAAAAATCCTTAAAGTTTTTGAATTTAGCTTCACACGATATTATGAACTGATAAGATCCCTGTTTCTTTGTCTCCCAGTCTTAGATCTTTAATTTGATGCATGCTGGTGGTGCATTCGATAGATATTTTAGATTCGCTTTTAACAATTTTATAACACCGTATAAATTACTTTTATTTTTTTTAATAGTTGTGTTTTGAGTATGGTATTAAGTCTAGTTCTAATAGAGCCTTGAAAAGAATGAATGATTAGTCAAAGATGAACTAAATCGGGGGTACTAACTAAAGTAGTATTCTGATAGATATCTGGAGAGCTTACATTGAAGGTTTATATTAAAAAGTAAAAAGTGTCAATTTCTTCAGATGGTGAAGAGTGAACGGCATCTTAGAAAACTCAGTAAAACAAAGCTAACTACAAGCAAGAAAAATTCTATCCAACTCAAAAAACAATGGTTTACTCTTAATACAAAGGGCATCACGCGGTTAAAATTCCCTACCGAAATCGGGCTAGTAGGATATACGTATCGGAAGTTGACGGAATGCATTGTATAATAAAGCATTATTATTTTCAAAAACTTTTGTTAATATTAATATATTTTTTATTTCCTCCTTTACGAATAGACACCATGATAGATTTTTTGAATTCTTTGGGAACAATAGCGATTAAAAAGGCTAGCTAAATGATATGTTTAAATGAAGGAAGTATATAGAGATGTATTTTATATGAATTCCGATACTAACATTGTTCTTTAAAGAGCTTATGTATTTACTTAATAGATTATTAGAAACATAAAGTTCTGATTAATTAGTATATAAGCTAAAATTCTTTGCTCTCCTATCATTTTGTAAAGTTCTATTAGATCTTTTCTATTCTCATAAATGTCGTTTTTATAAAAATCGTTTTTCGTCGTATTAATTCTAAGGTAATTATTATATTCTTAGTATTCTAATTCATTTTGAAGTGTGCAGTTTATTAAATAAATGATGTTTTTTAATGTCTCTAGTCTTAATTGATGTATTTGATACCTATTGAAAATCTTGGTTTAAGTTTTTTAACATATTTTGATTCTTATGGATGTTATTTTATAATTATTAATAGTCTCCTTCACTTTTCAAACAAAAATGTTAGCCACCTGCTTCGAACTAGTCACGTTGAGAATTATGTTCCATATTTTTTTACTAAAAAGCGTTTGCATTTTTCTATAATCAACCTTTTCAAAAATGTTTATATGCCTTATACTATTGTGTAATTTTGTTTTATGTTTATTAGTGATGTTTAACATAACGGGGAAATGAGCGGTTATATCATGGCGGATTACATATGAACTCAGGTTCAGGAAGCCCCTTATTGTGTTTATTTACTGAATATATAATCCAAATATGTAGCCGATGTGGACGTTGTATGAGTGGGTTTATTAATCAAGGGTAAATACCTATATAATGCTAAAGTAGAAAGATATTTTGTAGCGTTTAATTCATTACTTAATATATCAACCTTTATAACACAAGTCACAATTTGAATTTGTAATTTATATTTTCCTGCTACTGGATATTTTTTAGTATCATATAGAAATAGTCAACATACGTAGATAAAAGATAGTCTGTACACAGCTATGATTGAATATGTAAGATTCTATATTTCGGAACCCCTTAAATCCTCAATAACAAATCTGTCATTCTCTAAGACTTCTATTATTTCGTAAGGCCCACTATATTTTGGTAGAAGATCTTACTTTTACCTTAAATACTTGTTAGTACATTTCTTACTAGAACAAGATCTCCTTTAGCAAACTTTTTGCCCTTTCAACGTTTGGTAATAAATCGTGCTTTACTTTTGCTTTGTTGGTCAGCAATCCTTTTACTAACGATTTCTTTAGTTTCTTATAAATTGTCATCATAACTTGGTTCGATGACCTTATTGTCCAATAAAGCATTTGCTACACCTCTTGGCGTCTATCTAAATAAATATTCATAAATGCGACTTTTTTGTTGTTTAATTGATACTTGTGTTTAGACCCCATTCACTTTTGAAACTTGTTCTTCCGGTCTATCTTCTTCATCAATGCTAGCTGATAATATTGATAAAATTATTGTATTATACCTTTCGACCTGTCCATTTGGACTTGGGGTAGCTGTAGTATTGAGTACGTGTTTAATGTTGAGGATTTTACAATATTCTTTAAACTTGCGCGCAGTATAACAAGAACCACGGTCGCTTAATATTCTCCAAGGTAGCCCAAAATTGGTTATGACCTCGTCCAAAAAGTTAAGAACTGTATCCACTTTGGTCGATTGTACTGTCTTCATAAAAATGAATTTAGTAAAATTTTTACTTTAAGATTTTACAGGAGGTCCTAAATGATCGATATGCAAAGTATCAAATGGTTCTGCAATCTTTTCAATAGGATCTAAGTATCCTGGTTGCTTAGCTCCAGGTTCTTTGTTGTATAAACATTCTAGGCAGCTAAAAATATATTTTTTACTATATTTACGCATACCAGGAAACCAAAAGTTTTTAGAGAGCATTGGTTACGACAGGTAAAAACTACTATTATAAAAATGCATTAGTATTTTCCTTCGCGCTGCTCTTGGTACTACCCTTTTATTCCCTATTTTAGATTTACAATAAAGTCTATTATTTATTTGGACATATTTGTTATACACTTTTTGATCTTCTGCATCTTAAGGCACCTTTTTAAGGGTCTTCAACAGAAATGCGCATCCAACATCTTGAAGGTAATTTGAAGGCAAAGAACGCAAACCTCCAGACTTCATGCATATCAGAAAACTTTATAAGAATTCTGACAGAATTTTTAAAAACTATGACAAAAACTGTTGGGTGATTAAACAAATTTTGTTCAACTATTACTGGAATATTTTAAACAGTATCTGGTACAACCAAAAAAATTATATCAGTCTCAATGAGGTCAATATTAATTTTGACGTTTTCTTGCCTGTGTTGCAGATATACTAGTTCCGCCATAACCTGTCATATTTAAAAAACTTGGCTCATAACATAGTTGTGCTTGCTTAAAAGTACTCTTTTCAATAAGGACTGCACCAGGTATGTAGCAACCAGCCTGTATCGCCATGTCATTAGTACTTATTAGCAGAGAAATCGTTTTCCACAAAATTATTACCAGAATCCTTTTTTTGAGGTCTCCTACACTGACTTTTAGTATGACCTAGTCGCTTGCAATGTTTACATTTAACTTTTGGCTTTGGACGATTTGGAGATAATTATGAGTCTTGACCACAATAGAAACATAGCGGTTACTATAACATTTTTGCTTTAAATCAGGCTCTTCATGTCTTTGTTCGGGCCTAAATGATTTATTCCTCAATACCGTGGTTTTTGATTGAAATTCTGCTGCAATTTTTCCGAAAGATTTGTGATAACTAGATGCATGACGAATCTTATAATGTATATCGAGAATTCAATTAGATCTTAATGTAGATAATTATTCGCAATAACGCTTTTCACGAGTATCATATAGTTCTGCTTTTGCATCAGTTCTTATAAATGCATTACTTATTCCATTGATGACATAATCAATGACTTTTCACCATGTTAAATCACAAGCGTTTATAAGACCCATTTTTTAAAATAGTATTTTTCCCAGGTTGCTTCTGGAAACTTATTTCGCAGCAACATTTTTTGTAAAATTACAGCAAAATCTTGATGGTTAGGAAAAGTAGTAATAAGTAATTTTGTCCAGTCTTGCCAAGTTAAATTATAGGTACTTAAATTGTTATGCCATTTTCTACTAACAATGATCAATTTGGATTGCATGTAAAATATTTTTAAATTATTTTACCAGCCATTTAACAATAGCGTCTCCGGGTTCAAGCTCTGGTATAGTTTTAGGATCAAAGTAGACTTTTTTTGGTTTAAGCTGAGTTTCAGCTCGAAGCTCTATTAACTTTTCAACTAGATGTTCTAGTCATTAAACAGTTTCTTCATGTCTTAATTGACTTTATATTACAGAGTCTTATGGAACCAGATCCTGCATGGGTGACGTAAGAGAGTGCGAAGAGCATGGCTGATGCCCATCGTTATAAATCGTCATTTGTCGTGCATCCTCTACTCGAGGTCTTACTGTTGTTTTCGCGTTTTATTCGAACACTTGGATTTATGTGTGGCATTCTTACGAATTGGACCTCACTAATAATCATTATCATCTGAATTAAAACTCATTCTTAAAACTTCAAATAATATGTAGAGTCTTTCTAACAATATCAATATAATACTAGTAATTAAAGTAAATAACAATACTAATTAACACTGCATAAATTATTTAAATAACTGTATATGGGTATATGTGCAAAATATCTACTTTGGAAAGCTTTTGTATTTTAACAAAAACTAAAAGAAACCCTGCTGTCCCCGGTAGCGCGGTATATACCCGCCTAGCAACCGTGTGGCCATGGGTTCGAAATAATTATGATAATTAAATATATAAAGAATGTGACCAACAAAAAAAAGAAGAAACTCTCTTGTAATTTAATTTAAAATAAAAGAAACTAATAACATCGACAATCTATAGATTATTAAACTTAACTTTTATTTAAATAAGTAAATATCTTAGAAGGGACTCTTAAGTCTATTCATTTTTGTTAGAAGCCTGAAGTTTTTTTCAATACATAGTTTTAGCTCTAAAAACATAGCAAATACAATTGCAGAAAAAATATTTATACATTTTTGTTATAAGTTTTTAAAAGCATCGTACATATAGGGATTATAAAAGTTATCTTTTCTTAATAATATTAAACCCACGTGTCATGTAGTGTTAATGCTTTTTGTGTAATGCGCAGAAAATCCAATTGGGTAAGGTAATAAAGATAACAATAATATATCGAAAAAATAAACTGTCTCAGGGCAGGCGTTATTTTTAAAAGAGAGTTCAAACACGCCACCGCCATAAACTCTAGTGAAGATTACAGTTAAATTGAGATCCATGGAAGAGTAAATGTAAGAGACGAGCTGAAGTGTTATTTTTAATTTCCTTCTATAAAAGAAAATTTTTCGTTAAAATTGGATTTAAACAATATTAATTTTTTTTTTATGATGTTAAATACTAGAAAGCTTTTCGATTAAAAATAAAATTTAATAAAAGGTTATCTTTTTAAATTTTTTTAATAAAAAAATAATAAAAACAGCATATCTTTATATCTTACGATTTATATCCTAAATCAGTCAGTCTTACAGTAGTACTACAGATGCGAAATAGCGGTTTATTTATTTATTTTCTGGAAAATTAAAATTGGTGCCTCGCAGCCAATACAGTTTTATAAAGTCAGAGTATGTCTTCATGTGGTTTTATTTGTCTATTTCCATGCTAGTTCAAAAGGCCCGCGCAACTATCATAAATTCCCTAGCAAAAATACAACAAGAAATATTACTATATGAACCAAGTGCAAGAAAAATTGTCATAAAAAATACGTGTATTTATACGATGGGAGGTGTAGGAAAAATTACGATAGGCTACATGCTGGAAAGAGAGGTCCGTCATATTCCGACATATTCAATATCGGGCTACGTAATTTATGGACAACCCCTTAGAATATGCCAAATTTAAATAAATATTAGTATAAATAAATAATAATAATAGTAGCAATAATATTATATGTTAAAAAAGTTAGAGGGGTGAATTACTTAATCCTCTATAAACATAAATTATATTAAAGAACTCTTTACTATTGGATAGAAATTTATTAAATTATAAATGGCTCATATTCTTAATTTTCTATTTGTTTTTTGCACTTGGTTAATGTTTCTTGAATTGCGATTTGCATATTTTACAATATAAAATATCCTTAGTCTAATAACCTAATTACAAATTCTTTGAGAAAATCTGTATGTACATGGGTTAATAAAAGTGCTTTTAGACTGTAACCTACTCTAATAGACCGTAACTTTTCTAAATCTTGTGATAGTTATACAGTGCGAACGTAAAGGTTGGAATAAATTCATTTAAAATTCAGGGGTATGTTCAAAAAAAACGCTCGGACATGTCGATTTTTATTTTTAACTGCGGGTTTTCTTACTATAATTTTATGTATACAGGGTGGCCCAAAAATAAGTTACGGTCATCAACGTAATTTTTTTTAAATGTAAACACCTATTTTTTATTTTAGATTTAGGTTCTACATGAAATTCTAAGTACATTTCATGTACCATGTCCTATACCTAAACTCGACCGTTGACGATTGAACACAATAAAAGGCTATTTTTGGAAGAGTTATTTATATCAAGCAAGAATACATAAAAATATTTTAATTAATTTATTAAGTGTTGAAAATGGCTGCCACGAACCTCTTGGCAATATCCCAGTCGATGCTGAAATTCTTGTAAAACGTTATCGATAACAAAAGGTTCTATCAATCTTATCTCTTCCGTTATTCTAATTTTTAAGTCTTCATTGTTGTTTGGCCGATTAACATAAACTTTGGACCCCCGCCCAAACATTTACTTTTTGAGGGACTTGGCTGTGGCACTCCATCATCCAGTGCGGATTTTCAGTAGCCCAATATCGGCAGTTTTGCCGGTTTACACTACCATGAAGACAAAACGTTGCCTCATCAGAAAATACAATTTTTTTTGAAAATTGTGGATTAGCATAGCACAAGTCCATAAGTCTCTCACAAAATTTTAAACGCCTATCTGGGTCATCTTCATTTAGTTCATGAACCAATTGAACTTTGTAAGGGTGCCATTTATTTATACCTAAATACTTAACGACGGATGTCTGGGATATCTGATTTTCTAACGCAATATTGCAAGTCGTTTTATGGCAATCTTCTTCAACTGCCATCAAAACATTTAGTTGCTTCTCTTCTGATATACTTGACCGACCTTTCGTATAATTATCTCTGACATGACCCAAATCCCGATATTTCTGTTCTATTTTACTGACAGTACTTTGAGATATACGTGGCCTATCAGGATACTTGGCATGATAAATTTCACAGACTTCCATCTGAGTGCGCATCCTGTTTCCATAACCAATCATCATCAAAATCTCTATTTGCTCTCGCTCACTAAGACGTACCATTTTTTTAAATTTTAATTTTATCTTTTGATAAACTTAACACAAGCAAAACTTTGCTTAGGCATCTAAATCAAACTAAATTCACTCAAAGTTATTTGATGTCAACAAATTGTGACAAGTTAACAATCAAAAACACCAACCACAAATGTAAATAACCAAACAATAACTGATAGGTTGCTTGATATAAATAACTCTTCCAAAAATAGCCTTTTATTGTGTTCAATCGTCAACGGTCGAGTTTAGGTATAGGACATGGTACATGAAATGTACTTAGAATTTGATGTAGAACCTAAATCTAAAATAAAAAATAGGTGTTTACATTTAAAAAAATTACGTTGATAACCGTAACTTATTTTTTGGGCCACTCTGCATACATAAAATTATAGTAAGAAAACCCGCAGTTAAAAATAAAAATCGACATGTCCGAGCGTTTTTTTTTTTAACATACCCCTGAATTTTAAATGAATTTATTCCAACCTTTACGTTCGCACTGTATATATAATATATATGCGAACGGCGTGAGTCGTGAGTTTAGCATGAACGAGGTGCTTATCTTGTGGGCGCCATTTAGTTTTGTCGGAGTGGATTCTAATTCATCAGAAAATTATAAATGGCAAAAGTTAACTATGAATAAGGGGTCTAAAAAAATATAACACTCACTTAAACACAAAATAAGCTTCAATCAGTTTTAACAATAATTAGTCATTTATTTTTTATGGTTACACATAACTGTTATAAAAATAAACACCTATAAACTTATAAAAAAAACAATAGTTTTACCATTTCGCTTCTGCCAATCTAAATATAATAAATTTAAATATATAATATTACACCTCTCAGAAAAAATCTGGGATTATATATTAAAGCTTTTAAAAATGATTAGGTACAAAATGTATCTGCTGAATATCTACGTTTGGCCAAGTTATATACTCATTTAGATAAAATTAAGGAATTAAATCTCTTTTAGAGAGGTGGTTTACAGATTTTATTTAAAGTTTATGACTGTATTTTAGAAGTACTGAAGTAATAGAAGTACTGATAAAAAATAATGTAGATATAAAATTAAAGCATGAAAATTACAAATTATTTTAATTTTTTTTTAAATATTCTCAAAAGACTTTGCTACATTTTTATTAATTTTAATTATAAAGAAGCGATTAACAATTAAAACATTGATTATAGGAAGTAACGAGATGCCATTTTGGTGAATTTTTAGTAAGGCCGATACTTCAGTTATACAAATAGTGCCATGTAAATGACACAATGGTGTAAGTATTGGAGTCGTTGGATGCGAAAGCATTTGCTCAATATTTGCTGCCTCGAAAGAGATCGCGTTACTTTATTATCGACTTATGAATTCATTAATAATTGGTGTCTTTCAAATTTACTTTTGACAAGTGAGCAATAGTATGTTCAAACATTATCAATTATGTTTACAAAATCATCAAAATTGAACTTGATGAAAAAATATAATAGATACGAGAGCTTCGACACTCATTCTAGTGATAATATCTCCCTTATTTTTCCACCTAGCCTTCTGACGCCTTGCAGCTAATTTCACCTTGAATTATAAAAAAGTACGCAAAATGTCAAAATTGTACCTATCTGACAAAATTGTTGCTTAAATGTGCATCATTAGTGACTTAGGACGAACCTTTGCATCTTAGCGGTCTGCTCCTTGCTATGTAGATAACAACCGAGCCCGAATACAGTGTATATACGATAAAAAGAACAAATACATTTAAAATTCAGGTATTTTTTAAAATTTTATGGACACCTCGATTAGTATTGTCACTTACCCATTTTTTCCAATAAAAATTTTCTATACAAGGACCTCAAGTAAAAAATATGGCATTACCATAATTTTTTTAAAAATAAGACACACATCATGACATTTTATAATTCTAAATCGTCAAGTTTGTCAAATTTGACGTAATAGACTAGTCTAATTTCTTCACGTCGACTTCTTTGGTTTAAATTATCTACATTATTTGACTCATATACATAAACTTTGAACTTCAAATTAACCCATAAGAAAGAATCTAATGAGTTATATCCGGTGAACTTAGTGGCCACTCAATCGATCTTCTTTGTTCAATCCTTCTGTTAGGAGAAGTTGTATCAAGAAATTGTAAGCGATAGCAAAGTGAGAGGTTAAAATATATCTCATTACTAGGTATGTTAGCCTTTTTTGGTCTAGAAAAAAAAAACATTTAAAGCAGTACGTGTTCTATCACCAAACCCAACCATGCACAGAATTCCTATTTTTTCTGTTCCGTTAACTTTACCATTGTGAAAACTGCAATTTTGCTCATACACTTCACAGTTGACAATATGTGTTTGGCGTACAACTGTCATACAGTTTCTCTGAAAATACACGGTCACCAGCTAATAATAAAAAACACAAATGAAAAGAATTTTGCTCTGTATAAAAATTCTCAGAGATAAGGTGACTCGTAAGGTAAACTTCAATAATAATGTTTGGTCTTTTTTTCGATTACTGTTTACTTTAGGTATAGGACATGATGCATGAAACATACGTAGAATTCCACGCGAAATTCAAAGATGAAATAAAAAAAGATGCTTTCATTTGAAAAAATTAAGTTGATGGTCGTAATTTATTTTTAAGCAACCCTGTATATACAAATTTGACGTACAAAAATGCGCAACTTAAAATAAAAATTGACGGGTCCGAGCATTTTTTTTTCGAACACACCCCTGAATTTTAAATGAATTTAGACATAACTTTTAGGATAAATGCATATCATAGAATTGTAAAATGTCATAATATACAGAGTACTCTGTTTAAAAAAAACAGAATCCTGACGCCGGAGTTTCTACTTGAAGCACCCTGCATAGACACTTTTTAATTTTTTAACAAACGCGCAAGTAAGAATACTAAACGATGTGTTCAAAAAATAACAGAATAAACAAATACTTAAATTTTAAGTGAATTTGTCTCTTTCATCGTGAATGCGCTGTATAACAAAATGTACTCTCTGTGTAAGGCCTATTAGAATATTCTTTTACTATCAAGTGAATTAAAAGCAAGCTATTTTTAATGATCATTTTGTTGCTATAATCCGAAAACTAATAAATATATTAATTTAAATATGCGTTTTTCGTTGCAATCCCATTTTAGTTTTTAATTTTAATATAATAATTATGTCACCTAATTTCATCTCTTTAAATTCCATGGAATTAAAAAAACAACTGGTTTTGCAAATAACAACACTCTTCTAATTTTCCAATATCAAGAATTTAAAACTAATTTTCTATGAAATTAAGTCTTATATAAAAACAACTTATCTTATTTTTTTTGTAAATGACGCTGTCACGAAATTTATTAATACAAGCTTGTATACATATAAGAATAAAATAGTCTTCGATAGTGACCTATATAAAATAAATTGCAACACATATATTATTCTAGATACCCAAAATTCCTTTTGTGAGGCATACCTTGTTTTGGCTATTTTTTATTTGTAGAAGTACCTCCCTGCAAACGTTTATTGTTTATGTAAACTACAAAAAAGTAGGAAGATAAAACTTAATAGAGAATGCTTTGCTCACAGGTACTTACTGTTTATGCAGTTTCCGCAATCATCTACTTTTGTATGGAATGGTCATGATATGGAGCCATTTTGACCCATTAACTTCCAATAGGATTGTGTGAGAAAAATAAACAAAAATAGGAGAAAAACATAATTAAATTGCTGATTTACCCAACGCTTTAATTTCTTTTTAATGAAAAGATAAATATTTTCTCAGTGAATCAAGAATAACAATTTATATTTAAAAAAATATATGCCTGATTTCATAGTTTTTTTTTACATTATTAAGGCGCAACTATTCTTTTTTTAAGAAAATATTGACAATTGTTGTTTATTATAATTAATTATTGCAAATAAATGACAATTGAGGAACTTCTGTGACATAATATAAATCGCCCTAAAAATGTTAAAAACTATATTTATTATTAATAATTAGGAGTTACCAATTTCACTCCCATGGGTAAATCGCAGTAGTTTGAGTGTAATAAAATCTTTTGCGTCAGTAAACTCGCCCATGCACTTGTGTTGGACGTCCGAATGATGCCCTTAAGCCGGAACATGTCATTATAAATACTACGTTAAAGACATTAACTCATATCGTAGATTTGGTTTTTATTTTAACCAGGATTAAAGATCACTATGTTAGAGAACCATGGATTTCTTTTTTGAATATAAGCAATATATACAAAAAAAAAGCAATATTATTTTTAATTTCTAGCTAAAGAGTATGAATTTTTCACTTCGTTGAATAAACAGTTTACAAACTGCAAGTGAATTAAATTCAAATTTATTCCAATTATCTAAAACAAAAAGATAAAGAAGTTACTTATAAACCCAAAAGACAAGAGAAACTTTCTTATCTGAGAACAGCGTAACATACTAGTAAAATGTAAATCCACGTCGAAATACATCGTAAATCGCAAATCGAACTTACCACGTTAGGGAACTTACAGCAATTTCTGTCGCCATTGAATTTACAACGGTAAAGGAAATTACTTGAAAGTACAGGTAAAAGGCAGAAATGGCTGCTTTCCAGAACGCCTAAACTACTGCTGAAATCGTTTGGCTTTTAGAAGTTATAGAACAGTATTGAGACACCTACGAATATAAATTTTAAGTTTCTAAATTGGGAAAATGGGATTATCATAAGCTCTTTATTTTGTTAAAGTTTGTAATAGTGGTATTTTAGGCATTATGAATTTTTAACTAAATAGTTCTCTTGAATATTACATCATAATTTTTTCTTTAATCAAACTTATAATTATAAAATCAATTTTTATTATCAATATAATACATTGTATTTGCAAACATTCTCAATTTAAGTGATACTGTGATAGTGATGCATTTTCTTATTCTGTTGAATAAGATAACGATTGAACAAAATACATGAATTTGTTGTTCGAAATCGTAACTATTATAAATCGTAAAGTCAATTTTTTTTAAATTGAATTTTCCGATAGTCAACAGACCTCAGATTTTATTAGTTTTAAATATGAGGAACAGATATCTGTTTAATACAATTATGGGCGACATGATTATTAGAATAAAAAAAAATTAAATTAATATTTAAATTCTTCAAGATTGAATCACGTAAAAAAAATTGTTTCTTTTCATTAAAGGAGTCTTTGAGAATACTGATGAAGGAACTTTTACTAAAAACTTAGTGATTTATATATGTAAAAGATGATTTTAAACAATTAATGGTTTATTTATGAAATAAACATGCTAATAAAAGAAATATCACATATTTATATTATCAACCATTTGAAACAAAAAGCTTCTCGATAAGAAAATGTTTAAAAATAATAAATAAATATGATCACGATAGTTAGCAATAAAAAAACACTTTTATAATTTTTAATATTAAAATTAAAACTAAAAGAGAAAGTTGGAAAAAAAATGGACGGGGCTTTGTTTTTTACTTTCAATGACAATTTGATAGGTAAATTACTTTTTAGATGTCTTTGTTTTATGAGATAATATAGTTAAAGGATTTAGTTTTTATGTATTAATGTGATCAACATCAGTGCGATATATTATTTTATATATTCCTTACCTTTGCCTTATATAATACTTAATTTTTTTTTACAAATTAGAAGGTTATATCTTGGAATTTGGCAATTTTTCTCTGGTTTAAAGTGAGAGGTATATATTTTTTTGTAATAAATTATTTATTAACTACCAGTAACCTACAATAAAAATACGGATAAAAAAAATAATTAAGGGTGGTTTGTTTGAGACGCTTCAGTGTTGGTTCAAGTGTTGGTGTTCCGTTTGGTAAAGTCCTGTTTTTGGATTGTGGAGCCGAAGATTAAAATCACCATCGAAAGCAATTTGGAGCATTTTCTAAAAGAATTCTTAAAACGACACATGGCACGTGGTCGTCCAGGACACCAATATAGCTAGAAAAATTTAATGAACCATTATTTATTTGCTTAATATTTAAAGCACTGATGAGAATTGGCTTAACTAATAATTATTTAATAATTTGTCAAAATATTTTTTAAACTTATGATTTTTCACTGAGCAATATTAGGAAATTGTAGTTATTCTTATTTAATAACATGCATATTTTTTAGCAATATTTTTTTATTCTCTTAGCATACTGGGCACATATAGGAAAGCATAGCTAATAATGTGGCGTTAACTTTACAGTGTTACTATTTTGCCAAGAGTTTGCAGACGGTAGCTCAGAATTATTGGAGGCTTGGGATTGTTCGAAGGTTCACTTATGACTGGCTATTAAAGAATATAATCTTGATTATAATTAATAAATAAGAGGGCGCCACTTAGTTTTTTTTATGAATGAAAGAAAACTAAGAAAAAAAATTTGGTATATAGGTTTCAATTAACAATTAAATGACCCTGGATAAAGTAGATTTAAAGAGGCAAAAGAAAAAATATCTTAACAATACAACCAAATTATATTTACATCAAAGATAATATATACACCTCATTTTCTAATCTGTTAAATGTTAATAATTTATTATGAATTAAAATATGAATAATGTTGATAAGATTAAATAAAATAAGTTTGTTAAGAGTAACATTTAAATTATGATTAAGCTACTAGGTAGATTTCAGCACTTGTAAATAAATTGCAATTATTAAAGTTTCTAGTAAATATTTGTATTACGCAGGGGAAAGTTCATGAACCTTTTTACCTAAGGCATATCAGCCTAAACCGAGTTATATCTACTAAACTACCAAAAAAGGTACTGAAAAATACTGAACAAAAAATAACTAAAATTATAGATAGGAAATTGACATATTAAATTATGATATTGATTAAATATTTGTAGCAATAAATTGAAATTAAAGATATTATTATATTAGTAAAAATTTAAATAAGTGAGAAAAATCTATGGTTAGTAATATTTAAATAAATGGAATAAACTGGCCTGTATATTCCTCCAAGAAATGAACGGTTAGCCTTCAAAATCAAGGCTGTAAATGTGTGCCATTTGTAGCTTAGCTATCCGGACTGGGAATCTCTAATACTAGCTCTAACTCTGGCTCCAGCTCCACCGCTTTTAGCAATTTCCCGGGGAAATCAACAGCCTGTAGCCATCAACAATTGAAGAAGAATAAAGAGGAAAACGGAAAAGTAAAACCCTAAAACAACGATTGCCATTGTATTCACTGTCGATAAAAATGAAGGGCGCTCAAAATGTGACCTTGCTAAGTTTCAATATCTATCCATCAAAATCTCGGGCATCCTGCACCAGAATTATGAAATAAACAGTTCCCTAAAGGAACAAGATTAAGGACTATAAATTATAAACCATATTGGCCACTTCCTGCTTCACAGACTTCGGAAATAAAAAACTGGCCTTTTACGTGCGCTTCTACCTGCGACACGGGAACAAGTCCTCTAAAAATGGATGCAGTACCGACTAAATAAGTTACGACCCCACCTCTCGCCTGAGCTGTCAATGTCAATCCAATCAGAGAAAACATCAACAATCAAGACCAACCAGAAGAGTGACGGACCGTCAACAGAAAGCATGAATAATTAAACCAGGACAGTGATGCGTTACAGTAGTAATGTGTCATTGACAGTGTAAAATTAAAGAAATATCGATAAAAGAAGTTGACTGAAATTATTAATATAATTATTGAAATTAATGAAATATCAATGGAGCGTTAGTGAACATAAGAAATAGAAAAATAAAACGCTACAATAAGTGAATATATATAAAGGATGAAATCTACAAAGTATGTTATGTAGTATACTGGGGGCTTTAAACAATAATTATAGAAGATAAATTTAAAGGAAGGGCAGGAATATTTTTGTTATGATCTGCGATAATTTTTTCTTGTAATTTTTTTTTCAAGAAGACCGAAGCTTATTTAAAGAGCTTTGGTTGTAGAGGCCTGTTGGTTCATCGCAGTATTATAGCCGACTGTTATAATCGAGGTCAATTAAGTAAAAATGGCAAGGGTTTTTTGTGCATTTTAAAAATGTTTTAGTTCTAAAATGTCTTTTAAAAGTAATATCTAAAAAATTAATATAAAAAAGTCGTTAAATGATTATCTATTTCTTAAGTTTTATGAAAATTGAAGCAGTAGCGGAAAAAGTTAATATTTCTCTTCATCCATGTGTAAGTTTGAAATCAAATCTTGACATAAACTACGAAAATTATAAAAAGTAGTCTGATTCCAAATTTAAAACCAAGAACTATGGTTGTAATCGATGCCCCATACCGCAATAAACGACTAGAAAAATCACTAACAATTTTGTAAAGGAAAACGGAAATACAAAAATGGTCATGGCTTAGAAGCATGACATTAATCGCATATTATGATGATTCTATATTAAGTCCCCGATAATATATTATAATAAAGCTTTAGAAACCAAAGTACAAATCTTATGAAATAGATCAACTTTTTAATGCAAAAGATCATGACGTGTTTCGATTACCACTGTATCATCCAGATCTCAGCCCATTTCAGTTAAGTTGGGCTAAATTAAAAGGATATGTAATAAACAAAAACGTAAAGTTTAAGAAATTTAGCAAAATAGTGAATTGGTTTGAAGAGAGGAGTTATATAAGAAATTACATAAAAAACTTACCTTAATTTATAAATGTAATTTTAAAATATATAAATATTTGTAAATAATATTATCTTATCTTTTATTAATTAGATAAATATATTACATTTTAATTTAATAATGAAAAAAGGTCAGTACCAACAGTAAGACATTTTTACCTAAGAAGATATTACGTGATAAAATAAACTGCAATAATAGAACGAGAAGATTTCATACATTTTTGTAAAAAAATCGTAGTTTTTATTTTAGAAAAAAGTATATATCACCAGCTTTTTATATTTTTGAGAATTTTGTAAAAGCATTTTAAATAAAAACAATTTAATTTTAGCCTATCTTCGATCTATTTGCTAATAAGCGGCTAATTTTTCTTAAAAAATAAGTCAAAATCAAAAAGTTTTTCCTAATGCCAAGAAAAATTAAGATTTAAAAAAAAATAAAACCTTGGATATTAATTTATTATAATAGATATATTTATATTAAAATATTTTACGTATTTTTTAGGCAAATTTGTGAATTTCACAATTTAAATATGCTGAGTGTAAACTATGTAAAAATATGGATTTTACAATTTTGTATTAAGTTTGCCGTTTTCTGTCCCTGCTGCACACTGACTGATAAGGCGTAAGCAGTCCTGTTGCGCTGACCGCATCCTTTTAAATAGCCTCTGTTGCCTAAACTTTTATAATACTTTGGAATTTTTTTTTCGTTAATAGTTTTTAATTAATTAATTAAGTGTTCACAATACTTATTCGCAAATGTAAATCTTAGACGGGTCTACGATTTATTTTTGTTAACTCTTTAAACCGTTTTTATGTCTAGACTGCCCAAAATTGCAACCAATATAGCTGCTTACAAGCGGTGAATGTTCAAACTTGGTCTTATCTCATTAGATTTTTTGTTTAAGCTGTCTTTAATGACACTAAGAGAACTTGTGCAATACAGACAGCGTTGCTTGATAATATAAAGCGTTATTTTTAAGTGACCAAGGCGCTACGCATGTTCACTTATTTTATCAAAAGATTACGGCGTATTATCCCCATCGTTGCCAAAATAACTGTTTCTGCATCAAAAAATAAGGTTTTTGAATAGATTTGATTCTACTAAATCTAATGCAGTTTTTGTGTACGATCCCCGCTGCCGAGATGACCAAGGGTTTCTGGCCATGTCCCACATCTGTTTCATTACTTATGCTAAATCCTCATATTTAGCTATTTTTATGTCGGTAGTTTGAATGGCAATATGCGCAATATTATCATCCAAAAGAACGGCAAAAAATATTATTTTTATTTCATGCTAAACGGCAATCGCACTCCTCTCTGGAGAAAGGGGGATCGTTCAGAAGGATAAAACGCCGATGGAGCCCTTGCCATGTTATCGGATGTTTCCAATGAACTTTCTGACAATTCAAAATATGGATATTAGCGTTAATTTCTGCATTAGCTTTTAGACATTTTTTTCTTAAGATTAAGTAGTTTTGTTTTTGACAAGACTCTTTGGTATTACTCTTCTTGTTGGCATAATAATTGAGTTTGTCCGCACTTCTCTCATGCTATGATCTAGGTGCAGCTCAAGCTTCTGAAGTTCAAGCGATGTCGAGTCACCTGCTTTAGATACGGTGTGATGAAAGTCTGATGTTTCAGCATTTCTTAAGAAAAAGGATTGCAAATTACTAATTTGCTGAGTAAGTTGTGCTCCTTTATGTCGACCATTGCTCTTCCGGGGTTCGCGCGGGTAATGCTTATTGGCTCTCGTTGGGAGTATTCGAACCTTTCTTTGCATATTTTCGATGTCCGTTTTAATCCATCTTTTAATATTAAATGAGTTTAGTGAGTGAACTTACTTACTCTGTTAAAGAAAGGTTGCCATTTACCCATTCACAGTTCAGCACTTATTCAGTACAAAAGTTATTTCTATATCATCAGAGCATTTTCCCACATCTTAAGCATCTGTTCTAGTTCATTTTATATTGCCGCAAGAATTTTTAAATCATCCATATAAAGCAGATAGCTTACTCTTAATAGTTCTCTATTATTCCTTTTTATACTAAATTCTTATCTAGTAGATTGAGTTGGTTAGAGAGTGGGCCATGGCAAGGCAGAACCAAACTGGACTTAATATCCCTAGAAGATACCCCAATGAATAGTAATCATGTTAATTTCAATGCAGTTACAGTTAGGCACCTGAAGTTTTATTAATGTTCGCCAAGATGCCAAAGTGAATTCTAAAAAGGAAATTATATAGCTATCTACTTTGTACAATTTAAGTAAATTATTAAATCATTTATGTTAAATTACATTAAAAGATTTGCGATAGTCAATGTATGCTGCGAAAAAATTTCTCTTGTTAAATGCCTGATTGCAAACTACGGAGTCGATAATAAGCTGTTCTTTACACCCTACGGCATCTCTGGTACATCCTGTCCAAGTATAGTATGCACTTGTTCATTATGTTCATTGTTCTGGTCTTTATTTTGAGTTTCTTAATTTAATATCACTTCTGATAACGGAGCCTGGTCGAGTTGGTCGGCATTGCCTTGAACAATTTCCATTACTTCGTTTCAGGGTTGATAATTTATTGTTTCTGCAATTTCCCTTTTATTAGAGTTAATTCGAATTTCTGGGATCAAGTTGTTTCTAAGAATGACGCCATATTAATCAGCGAGTCTCTGTTCAGTCACGTTCATATCCGGTTATTTTCTGCAGAATTTAACATGTAGTTGTTCTGTCTGTAGCCAATCATTTGCCATCCCAGATTTGCTGTATTAAAGAAAATGTGCATTATAGATTCGTTTACTTCTGCTGTCCATTTTAAGCGCTGTCTCGGTGGCTCCGACCCGGCTTGAGTTAGCACTGGCTGAGTTTCCTGCGCAACACATTTACCAGTTTGGGTCCTGGTTGGTGTTTAGTGACCCTGTGCTACTTGGGGTAGTGATGGAGTTGTGGTTTCTTGTCAAACAGGAGCCCGCCTCCTTAGCACCCTGCCAGCAACGGCATGCTGTCATGTCCAGCCAGCTCCAGACATTACCTGGGAGTGCCAACGGCCTTTCTTCGAGAAATCGGTTATTCTCCATTTTCATGGGTTTGCCATCATTAACCAATTTAAATATTACCATCTTGTCTGAGGAATCTCCTGACAATGTTATTTTCAGAATAACTCTTTTCTGTATGTTTGTGATAATATGTTCGACGTGTGTGTATGCTGGCTTGCTTGCTGGAGCCATCTAGACCTAATGTCTATGTTTACGTTATCCTGGTAATGTAGTGGTACCATGTTATGCCTTCCTAGACCACCAAACTTCTATTTAATATGTTATGTTCATGACTCGAATGTTTATAGTACATATGAAGTTTATAGTACCTTAGAAGCTATCTTGCCTCTATATTAGTATTGCCTTTTTAATCGTTTTTAAATAATCTATCTAATTTAATTTAAAAAAAATATTGTACTATATGAATACCCCATTATACAATAAATTTGTAAATTAGGGTCTTAGCAAGATTTAAATACTTTGGCAAGCTTATGTATCTTTTACATAATAATTTACGCATCTTGACACCTAAAATTCTGGTGTCTTATTATCAACACATCTTGTCGGTTTTCACAATAAGGCTCACCTTTTTTAAGCCTAGCTTTATATTCGCTCGAAGCTATTCACCATAATTTGTAATTTTATCCTCCGGTTTATTCGTGTTAAATAAGTCCTGACAAAATAACACATAGGGGTTGATCCACGTGAACAAGTTTAATATTTATGAATATGTGCCATAAATGCCCTAAAAATGTCGCCTTAGGAACGTATATTTTTTAAGGGTCTTTTTTTCATAAATTATATGTTACGTGAGAAAATAGAAGTGTACATTTTGTTAAAATTTATATTAAGATAACTTGTTGTAAGAGTCTCATTTTCTACTACAGGCATCTTCAAATGCGACTTTTACACAGGAGATTGGTAAGTCTCAGAACATGAAAGATCAATTCAGTAATCAAACTTTTAAATGCTAATATTGCTTTTAATGATTCCATAAGAGATATGTTAACATAATTTAAAACAAAAACAAAATAACAACTTTTCTAATTTCTATAAGAACAGTACCAAACCCCATAAATTTCATTCTTGTATTCTTAACTTTTCCCATAGTGCTTTCTCCAAGCAGGAAATACATATTTTAAATAAAATATGGGCCTAAAGTTGAACTTACTACATTTTAATTTAAATTATGTTTCTGAACAACTTATAATTGATGCTGAAAGAATTCTAAAAACCAGTGAACTTTACAATCCAGAGTATGTAAGAGGGAAAATATTCTTTAAAATCAACAAATATTTGAAAGATAACAGCAATAGTCATCTTTATAATAAAAAATATAACATAGTTTTAAAACAATTTAAAAATAAGATTGCCAAAGATTACTGAGTTTTAACAAGAGCCTACAAGAGAAATTATATTGTTATATTGAAGAAACCAAATTATTTATCTAAGGTTACTCAGTTCCTAAATACCAATAATTCTTTTAACCTAACTAACAACCCTATGAATAAGTTTATAGCCCTATTAAAACTTACTCTTAAACAAAGCCAGTTGGCTCTTGATTAATTTTCCATCTCAGAAAGAAAACTCATTGCCATGAATCCCTTCATACCTCTCCTTTATTGTCTACCGAAAATGCACAAATCTTACTACCCTGGTCCAGTAGTTGCCTACAGCCCCCTGTTTCTAGACTGCCTCTTGTTTCTAGACTTTCTTTTTGGTTATCTTCCATTTTACCTTCTATGCTAAATTTCAGCAATCCTTTTTCTATAAAAAAATATTTTAAGGTAACTGAACATTTGTCTCTTATCCAGATATTACCCAAATCCTGGCTTAAGAATATAAGATTATGAAGGGTATAGAGAAAAAAACCAGATATGTCACTTTTTACTGAAAATCTCGGTAGAGGCGCCATTGAATTCTTTGAATGAAGACGCTTATTTTAGAGTACTAAAACCGAGAAACAGCCACCGTAGTCTTGCGTAAAATAGTATCTAAAATAAAGCGTACCGAATAAAAACCAGCTTAGTCCAAACGTCCAGGGAAAAAACCAGCGATGTCATGTAAACGAAACCGGCTGATGCAATATTCACTTTTAAAAAACGTGCCAGTATTATTGTAACTGCAAAAGTGTGACTTCTTGTTTGTCTGTGTGATTAATAATAAACCATTATGGCTAATAGTGATCCGTTGAGGACAAAATTATGCCTTCAAAAAAAAAGAAAGAGAACCGGTCGGATGTCAGAGGTCTCTAAAATGTTGAAGTTATCCACCCATAAAGCTGGACAGCCTTGTAATTGCTCAAGATTAAAGTGCTTTGAGGTACTTAATGAGGCGCAAAGAGCAGAAATATTGAGACGTCTTAATGCTCTGAGCTCTCACGATAAGCAAAATTATTATTTAGCTGGTTTAATTACAGTCTTACCTGTCCAGCATAGAAGACCTCGTCAAAACGAGAATACTGCCAGTTCCCATGATGCAAGTTATGCGTATCGAGTTCGAGTTCGCGATGGTGATATTTCAGTGTGTGCCAAAGCTTTTTGTTCCATTCATGGGATTACAAAAAATAAAATAAATTATATAAAGGAAAGCCTCAAACGAAGTGGTGCAGCTCCTAAGGACAGACGTGGAAAGCATAGTGCAACTCATAGGAAGCTGGACGACTTAACAAAAGGTTTGGTATGTGACCACATCAAAAGTTTTAACGGTCATCAGAGCCACTATAGTCTAAAAGATACAAGAAAGACCTATTTACCAGAAGAACTTACAATCAAAAAGATGTTTAATCTCTTGAAAGAAAAGCATCTAAATGCTAAAGTCTCGTATGAAACGTACAGAACAATCTTTAATAAAGAATTCAATATTGCTTTTAGATACCGTAGAAGTGACACATGCGCAACGTGTAATGAATTTTAAATGAAGCTTAAAAGTTTGACTAATACTGATGAAATTAGAGAATTAACCGTTATGAACGAGTTGCATAAAAGAAAGGCTGAGGCGTTTATTCAAGGAAAAGGCAAGCCAAAAAAGCTGCAAAAGAAGCAACAAAAAGGAAGCCATCTGCATTGATTTTGCAAAAAATATTTCAATTCCTAAAATTGCCACTAACGAGGTGTAATATAAACGCCAATTGTCTATGTACGGCTTTAATGTACATATCCTCTTTTCGGGTCAATCTATTTTTTATACCTATAATGAAGGAGGGTAAAAAACGATCAAACGAAGTTGCATCTTTCCTTCTCCATTTTATCAATAATTATTTAGACTACGATGTTGAAGAACTGCAAATCTTCTGTGACTGCCGGAGGACAAAATAAGAACTTTACCATTTTTTGATTTATTCATTTTGTAGTAAACAACAAAATTCATAATCTAAATGAAATAAAAATCACATTCCTATAAGAGGAGACTCCTATTTGGAATGTGACAAAAATGTAGGACTGTGGGATTTGAAGAGCCCCTTTGAGGTCCCGGAAGAGTTCGAAGAAGTCATTAGGCATTTCCGCTCTAAACCATCGCCGTTTGTTGTAGTGAGTGTGTCACAAAATATGATACTAGATTGGAAATCATTTTTAGACACAACATATTTACAAAAATGCCCATTTAAAATCCAGATTTGGAAGGAAATAGTGGCATCATCTGATCATAGCCGCCTTATCTGCTACCGTTTAACATACAATGGACCAGTTTTGTCTGGATTAATACGAAAACTCTTTGACCGAAATTCAGCTTTAGTATTAACTTTTATAATTTTTTTATAGGTTCATTACCAATTCTAAAGGCTAAGTTTAACGACCTAATGAGCCTCATGAGGTTTTGCAGTCCAAAAGCCGTGACATTTTTTCAAAACCTGGCTCATCTTTAACTTACTTTATAATAATATGTTGATAAATAAACATTAAAAATTCCAAAAAAATTAAATCTTCTTTTTCATTTCAAAAATAAAAGCAGCTGGTTTTTGTCGGTTTCAGGTGACATTACTGCTTTTGTTCCTGCAAAACCCTGAGTGATGCAGATTTTTTTGCAATAGAGCCGTATTTAGTTTTTCTACATCAAAAAACCATAGTCAAAATACTTTATAATAATATTAACTCCTGTTTTATGTAAACTACATGTTTATGTTCGTTTTGGAAATAAAAATAATTGGTTTTGAACATAATTCAATTTACTCTAATGTGAAAAGATATGACATATCTGGTTTTTTCCCTGTACCCTTCATAATATAATTTCACAAGTCGCTCAAAATAATGTATATCCTATATATGTTATTAAGAAGCTATATAACAAACATTTAAAAAAAAACTTAGTAAACCATTGCTCGGTGAACCCAACATTCTCGAATCTTATCGATCTATTACCTAATTTGGCAATGCCTTTTCTAGTGTTGCACAGTGTTTCAAGTTCAATGAATCTGACACTAAACCTAATATTTGTTTTAAAAGAACTTGGCAATACATTTAGTAAACACTAAATGTTAGATAAAGATAAAATACCGATAACGTACCGATCTGGAGTTTACAAGTTAACTTGCTTTATGTGATATCTGTTATGTTGGCCAAAGCGGAAGGAATATTGAAATCAGAGTCAACGAACATTTATCACCCGAAATAAAAATGCTTTAATTAGCAATACCAAATCTCCTTTTGCGAACTACATATTAGAGTCTGGCCATATTTTTGATCCGACCTAGAGCTAAGGTTCGGCTTGTTTACGAGAAAGGGTTACAATTGGACTTAGAGGCATTTAAAATAAATAGGGCCATAAACTCCCCTGACTGAACATGCATTAATGAGCAAACTAAGTTCGACTGTTTACGTTTTTTCTAATTCAATTAGCCATTAAAAATACATTTATTATTTTTACTTTTGTTATCTTTTAACATTTGTATTAAACAAAATATTAAATTTACCGTAACACGTTAAACAAACAACGTTAATACACAATAGTTCCTTATAGTTTCTTCTTTTAATATGTATAAATCTATCGTAATAGAAATATATCTATATCGTCCTAAGTTTAAGTTTTGTATTATAAATCATAGATTTCCCTATTGTACAATATTTTTTTCTTAAATTTCTTTATTTATTGTTGTTTTGACTCTCGATAACTGGTAGTTTTTGAGTTATATTTATTGAATGTATATGTTTTTTATGATGTTCTGGTAAGTTCTAAACCTTTATTATTATAAAGAATAAGCTCCTTTTCAAATTGTCTTAAATTACCTGTATTTCATTTTAGTATCTGGAGATGGCTCTTTACACATCTGAAATGCCTAATACATTTAACTAATTAATCTACATGCATTTTTTCTTGGAGATAGAGACTTTCCCATTTAGAAATCTTTGTATAAAATACTGTTATATTGGTAATGTTTAAATGAGTTTAAAACCAAAGGTCTCTTTTTATTCCATAGAGAAAAAGCTCCTTAATCAAAATGGATTTGATAAATGGTATACGGCATTTTATAAAATATAATAGTGAGACCATTTTTCTATTTAATCTGCACCATTTCTCGGACGTTTAGGGCATGGCTACATAATTGTTGATGGTCGGAAGAGTCACCCCGCCACACCAAATTTTGCCATTTATTATCTAATACCTGTGACTATGTTTGGGGTAGTTTTCTTTACGCATAACATCTAACATAAAACCGGCATACATACATCCTTCATATGATATATCAAAACAGTGTTTTACCAAATGTGTTTTTTATTTTAAAAATCGAAAGTATATCAAATAGGAAGTCTATATGCAAAATAATAATGTTAAATTTGCTGGTTACGGAATTATGATCAAAAATATTCTATTATGACTAAATAAAAAATAATTCGAATATTTTTAATATTTCAAAAATTTATGGTTAAAATAGAATTCGCATGACTGGTAGTCTAAGAACAAACTCCCGAGATTCGATTAAAACTTTAACAAATAAAAATAAGACGTTTTGTGTAAAGCGGTAGCTATTAATCCTTAAACCGTTATAGTGGCTTACTTTAGATGCTGTTATTAGTCAAACATCAATTATTATTATAGTAATTCTGCATAGGTACGAGTTTCATTTTTAACACATTACGCTTTATCAAGAGCTTTACGGATGATATGATTTCGAAAATCGCATTAATTTTTGTATGTGGTAAGAATTGTGGAAATTCGAGAAACGTTATTTTTTTGTGATATAGCTTCTAATAATAATTATGAGCAGGTATAATAGAGTATAATATATTATAAGATTCAATTTATTTTATTCAAGTCATATTAGGTTGATGTTGTTTATTTTTCTAAAAGTTAGACAGACACAATATGCATTTCTGGGCGGCATATAATCCTCACTGCATAAGAACTTGGCCTAATTGAGCCGCATTTTTTAAGATACACATATTTTTTTAAAGAAATCAGTTACCTCGATTACGAAACTAGAATATAAATTCTAACGTATAGTTTCAATAGGATGGAGTGTCACGTACGAACATTTTCAAATCAAATAGACTGATGAAACTATTCTTGTGAAATGACCTACTTGTTCGTCAGGTTTAATCTTACTTAATTTTTTATAGGGATTTATTAAGGATAAACTTATGACTCCACAGGACATGAAAACATAATTTACTATGTTTGTTTAGTAGTAGTTAACACTAACAATGACATGGAGGATACCAAACTTAAAAAATATAACAAAAGTCTTTGGGAGTCAAAGGTTGCAATTAACTTATAGGAATTTGTTTTATTACAATAATATACTTAGTCATAATTCCATAAACAGATGAGCAATTATCTTTTTAAAAAACTGACTTTAACATTTGACATAGATTTAATCGATTTTTAAAATAAGAAACATATTATTGCACAAGATGTTTCTTATTTTAGAAGGGACAAAAGAATTTGAGTTATGGACAAGTGCAACAGTTTGGGCATTGTAGTGAATTCGAAGGTGGTTACTTCGATTATCCGATTATCCGTGCCCGCATTATTTGAACTGCGAATTGTCTATGCTATGATTTCTCATGATTTAAATGGCATTTTTGTGGTGCAATTAAAATAGCGTTACCATAAATCACTCGACATAAACTCTTTATGCCCCACGAGGAAGACCCGCGATCGAATATCAAGAGCACCAGTGCTCGGGGAAAAAATCCTAAAATCGATTTTTTCATGTTAGGCCGAATGCATGATAAGTCGGCTGATTTAATATTTTATACTCTTAACAACAGTAAAAAAGGTGAAAGTTTCGCATAACTTTAAAAATCTCTGGTGTTAGCAGGCAAACAATATGCGATATCAATAAAAATAAAGGGAAGCTACAAAATTTTATCTCAGTATTACTCTTTTGAGGATTAGTCGGCACGGAAATTATTGAAAGGACCAAATTCCTGGCACACCAATTTCTGCTTCAGTATTTAGTAAGAAGACTGCTAATTCAATGGATTTAAAAACATCACAGGATTTTCAAGCTTACCATTTAAGGCAAAAAGCTGCAATGGTGAAATTTTGCTATGATGTGAAAACCATAATTACGGAAAACAATCTACAAACTTATAACGCTGATAGAACAGGGTTATATTGGCGAGCCATACCTACAAAAACCTTAGTTGCAAATAGCCAGATAAGTACCACAGGATAATTAATAATTCCTGTTAAGTTCTCCAATGGTATCTGTTACCTTCCTTGTTGCGTTCAGTATGAAAGCCTGCGCATGGTTGTGTCCCGGTAATTTCTCCCAGTGGCGGTTTGGTCTGTTATGCATCGGCATTGTGTTTGTGTCTTTTGCCGTATTGTAGGCAATGCCTAATGCTGGTTCTGGACCTACCAGGTCTAGTCTGCTTTTTTTTGGCAAGCTTGTTAGCTGCCTCATTTCCTGCAAGCCCAGCAGGTCCCGGTATTCATATTAGGGTAAATAAAAAAGATGATCTGATAAAGTCTTGGAAATCGTTTATGATTAAAGATGCTTCAGTTTACAAATACAAATGCAGAAAGACGAATGAAAAAGATGACTTTCAAAAAAACTTTTAATAAAATATCGGCGCTAGAGGAATATGAAAGCGTCATGGAATCTGTCAATGAAGAAATAACTGTAATTGAGTTTACTACATTAGTGCGCAATATCAATAAAAAAAAAATCTCTCAATGACTTCTCAGCAATGACGATATTCAAAGCACAAAACAGTTTAACCACTAACCAAAACTCTTTTTTACTCTCGAAACGTGTTTCGCTAATGATATTAACATTTTTGAACTTTTATCTTTTCTATACAATTTAGTATTTCATCTAAGTTAAGAGCATTTTTGTGACTGTGCATATACATTTTTCCGTGATATATCCCTAAACTAAAAAATTGCTTAATGATAAATCATAAGATCTAAGTGGGAGTTTATCATTTTCTTTATTTTAATAATGCTGTCATTGTAGGCGAAGAACTACCACAGAACTTTATTCTCAGGTCATAGTCGAAGTACCCTTAATGCTCTCCAATATCTTGAGCTCGTTATCAGTATTCGCATCCGCAATATAGAAACAGATACTTGAACATTTTCTTTATCAAAAAAAGCTATCAATTTGGTAACTTTGATTTGTAATAAAAATTTACTCTATATAAGAAAATATCTTAAGATTATTAAAGATTTTTACAAGCATTTTAGTTGTTTTCCTAAAAAAAACTAATTAAATTCTTAATAAAACATCAAATTAACTTTACTAAAACGCAAAATTAGGATGATGAAAAATGTTCAAGAGTCTCCTTACAAACGAAGTTACAAACCGCTATTGGTCAAAGTCAAAATAACTTAGACAATCGGATTCGAAGAAAAATTCTATAATAAAAAAGTATGTTTTCAAAGTTCGTAAAAAGCATTTTTAAAATTAATGTAATGATATTATAAAAAAAAGATCTTTTTTTGAATTACACCTTTTTAATAGACTTTATCAGTTGTATGCTCTAATTGCCTACTGGAAAAGGTAAAATAAATAAATAAAAACACAGGTATTCAGCATAAGATAGCAATTTTTTCTTTTATATTAATCTATATGTCAATTCGTCTGGCCTTATTATTTTTCAGTAATTCAGTAAATATCCAATAGCAGGTGGTTAAACCGATGAAGCTATTGCTTATTCAAATATTAGTGCTGTTCACTAGGAACTACGAAGATGTAACTTTTGATTTTGCTGCAAAACGGTTCCAATTTCACAATTATTATAGTATTTACTTGATGATTTTATATGTGTCTTCTTATGATTTTATAGGCCTTCCTTTAAGTCTTCTTTCCTTTAATATTGACATTTTTAACCTCTGCAGGCTCTCCGGGTAAGTTAAGTCTTGTAGCTCTGTTGGTATTTTTAAAACTCTTTCCTTTAATATTGACATTTTTAACCTCTGCAGGCTCTCCGGGTAAGTTAAGTCTTGTAGCTCTGTTGGTATTTTTAAAACTCTTCTTTGTACCCGCTCCAATATCTCAATATCTTTGATTTAATAAGGATTCCACACTGTTAATGTATAATCAAGTTTTCGTCTTATATAACTTTTTGCTTTATTATCATTTTAATTAAGTGGTCTCGAAATACTTGTTTTATAAAGAAAATAAATAGATTACATTTTTAATTTTTAATTTTAAATCACCTGTAACACCCCTAGAAAATGTTTCCTCTTACTTCAAAATGTTCTAGTTTTACTAATAAAAATCTGTGTGGGATTTTGTCAAAAGCTCTCTCATAGTCCAGATAAATGACATCATTTGGCTTAGAGTCATCATGATTTTAGTCGCGATGATGGTAGTAGGTTATTTTATAAAAAGAAGGCAATTAGTTCTTAAACAATAATTTTTCCATGCATTTGAGAGGATTGCAATATACGCTAATAGGGCGATAGTTTTCTGTTTTGTGTCTGTTGTCGCACAATGTAAAATTGTACACAAGTATTGCAGACGGTAGCTCAGAATTATTGGAGGCTGGGCGTTTGTAGGTAAGGATTTAATACAAGTCACAGTTTGCAAACTAATAAAATAATAATAAAGAGAATTAAATAGGCGCCACTTAGTCTTACTAAAACCAAGAAAACTTCTTACCTGATTATTTAAATGTCAGTAAAAACAATTTGGATTATACTATGGCTATCAGAGGCAACAGTTCCGAACAACAACCCATTTTATTGATCACTTCTTATAGAATAATAATTTAAAATATTATGTTACACTTTAGGTAAGATTCATGGCTTTAATTCATTTAGGCTTATAAGGCTATCATTGATATCATTTATGAGGCATGTTTTCATAAGCATAATTATTGTTACGCATGTCACTAAAACTCTAGCTATGCACTCATCAATTTTATTTAATAAAGAACTTAAATTTGTATACCGAAACATAAATTCAACTACCTTTAAACCACTTAGTTATTTTAATATTTTCTATGATACCCAACCTAAAGATTTTTGTGGTATCCGGCTGGGTCAGTTCAATTTGACTAAACAGGGAGATAATTTTTTCCTTGTCGTCTTTGTCTTGGTCTGCATTTTATGATTCTGAGATCCCAAACAAGGTAATATTGTCGACACGTTTTTCCCTTTATTTATTTTAAATAGAGTAATTTCTACCCCTGATTCACAATTCTTTTCTGCAGGTATTTTTATTGCTTCTACTTTTTATTTTCCGAGAATTTTCTGTTCTAGCTCTTTTATTTCCTTTTTTGTGTCTCTTCATCAATTCACCTTCTCGGTGTCTCCATTCCGTAGATCCTTTTAAGCTATCCACCTCTTCCCTTAGTTTAACCAAGTTTTTTGCCGTTTCATTACCTTGTTGCTGGGTCTTATGTATTCGGTTCCGAACCTCTGGTAGCTTTTTAATCTTTTCTTTGCAGCAGGGACATAAATAAAGTGTTCTTGATACACTCGGGATAATTCTTATTTCTCCTGCAAGTGCTTCCGTGCATTTACTGCATATGATGTGTTGGCAAAAATCACGGGGAAAACCAAATAGTTTTCCTTTTTCCTTCAGGATAAGCTAAGGTAAAGAAGTGGCAATAATGCACGTGTATATGTTATTTGCAGTCCAAAAAACACGCCGGTATTTCGGAAGGTGCTTCACAATTTTGTAACTTCCAATCACAACTTTAATTTCTTAGATAATCTACACTCTCGATTAGACGCCGCTATTTTTAACGAAATATTTTGCCGAAAATCGTGACTAATTTAGCCTTTTAAGCGCCACAACGTAAATAACAACAAGCGATGTTGCCGCGCATTGTCACAATCCATTCTCCATATATTGAAGATCTAGTCGTTACAATATTTTATTTAGTATTTTACTGTAGATAATATTGATGTATATTATTAGATAAATTGGCTTACAAATCTATATTCATAAATTTTGGGATTATATTATAGGTTACAATTGTACTGGAATGCCGAGGTCGGCATTACCTAGTGCGTTTTTCGAAAAAGCAATATTTTGATTAGCCATCAAAGCCAGGTCAACATTTAAAGTCTTAATAGTCCTATAGTTGGAATGTTTGGTATGACATTTAAGTCGCAAAATTGTTTTAATACTACACAAATATTTATTTCACTCTAAATTCTCACTCTTTGCTTAAAAAGTAAATTTAAAATATATTTCACTTACATAATAAAAAAAAATTAATAATAAAAATATTTATAAAATATGGAATCCTGGTTTGACATTCCTAGTACAAAATTAGTATTACAGTTTATTGGGTCTTAAAAATAAACATACAAAGCTACAAGGTTATTGTATACTATTTGTATTTTCTTATTTATTTTTTAACTTTAGAAGAATATGCGAAATTATGATTTCTTGTTTTTTTTTGCAGTTGTCTTTTAAATAGCATTTAGCAAATCCTACATATAGAAAGACTGCATTATAAAGCCGGTTTTAAAATAAATAAAAGTAGTAAATAAACATTATAGAAATGCCCAATTATACCCAAGATATTGATCCTGAATTAATACTTCTAATTATGTGGAGAATTTTGGTTACCTTGTTACCATCTTGCAAATTCAATCAATTTTGGTTACCAACGTTGCAAATTGCAACATAACGTTGCAGTATTACGTTGTCTTAACCGTAGAGGCAACCCTGTTTTACACCAATATTTGTTTAATATAGTGAATTATACGGGTAAAATACCCGTTTTGAAAGATTTACAAGCACTTAATTTATAAACGCAACATAGTTTACTGTGAAAACATGTTATTTTAGCCCTAAATAATACGCGCGCGCTGAATTTATAGCGGATTTCGAAAAAAAAATTAATAATAAAAAAAAGTATTTTTTTATTGGTACATAAGAAACCCGCTGTCGTTGTCCCTGGTTGGCCCGAAGCAAGAGGAAGAACGGATGGACCTAATCTAAAATTTTATTATTTCAATTATTGCCTGCAGTTTGTTGAGCGTATGCAGCACGCCTTTTTACAAACTTTAATAAACAAAAACTTTAACAAACAAATTCACAAGTTCTTCGAAAAATATAAACTCAGAATGTAATGTTAACATTATATTCTGAGTTCTCATTGCTGCTGCGGCTATTTTACTCTTAAAAAATAAAACTTTCTAAAATTTATCATTGTTTTCAAACTAGTTAGTCTCTTGTATTAAGAAATGCTATAAAGTAGGATATAGGAATTATGAAAGAAACCATTTACAAAAAGTAAACCCAGTATTTTAAACTTTAAATATGTAAAATTTACCGCCACTTCCATTAATTCTACATATTCCATATCAACTTCAGGTTAGCTAGTTGTAAGCATTTTTGCTTCCATTGCAAGTTTTTTTTGTGTCTGTAGTAAGTTTCAGAATATTTTAAGTCTTTATATCTCTTCATTTTTTGTTTATCAAGCAAAACAAAAATAATAAATCCCAATAATTGCAAGCAAAAAAATTAATTATTAAAATAAAAATATAGATTACGTTGGTTATGTTGAATTCAATATTTTTTCGGCCTCTTATTATTTTTACCTTTGTTATTCATCTTCTTCCTAAAACCCTTAACATATCAAAACGCTCCCTTTATAGCGAAAAATGCTTAGCACAGATAATTAGGCAATGTAATACCCATTCGCTAACGATGAGGTAACGTTGTTCTTACTGGGTTTTTGATTCGAAAAATTGTACACGTCTGCACGTCGTTGTTTTATGTCTAAATTACTACTGCTACCACCTCACCTATAGTAAAAAAATACGTTGTAAAAACAGCAGAGTTTTACAACAGTCATGATACGTGCAATACGTCGAAGTTTAGTCAAAAATAAACGTCGCTGCAAAAGCAACTAAATTTTACACTGAAAACAACGTTAGAACTAGTGAAAATAAGAGTAATCTCAACTTGTTCATCATCATCGCAAATTGTTACTTGGGTAGTTTATATCAGTATTAATATTTCAATACAAAATCTTTTATAGTACCTATAAGAATTACATTAAAAGCTTAATACTATTCCTACAAAGAAATAAAAATTACTGTCTAAAAGTCTCAAGTATATCGTAAATATCTTTAATAATAATAAATTTTCTGAAGATATAATAATTGTATAAAAAATGTGTGAGCAAAGGAACGTTAAATCCATATTAGCCAAACACTGGCGATGTACGATAAGCGGACAAACATACCAAGACACCCGATTCCGTGTAAATAGAGGAGTAAAATAAAGGAATTAAGTTTTTCATTAAAGAATTTTATTTATTAAATGCCTCAATTAATTCTATAAAATCATTTGATAAATTTAAATATTTTTTTCTTATTCGTTATTTAAAAGAAAATTAATGTTTAAAATAATTAAATTATTTTTTCTAAAAACTGATTAAAATTTTAGGTATGAATATGGGAACTTGTATTTATAATTTTAAAAAATGGCCATCAACGATTTATTGTTAACTCTATTAGTATTTTTCATCAATATATATAGAATAATTTAATAATTTATTTTGTTCCAATTTAGTAAGTTTTTAAAAACGTTTTAATTATCTAATGAAATAATACACTGAAAATTATTCTTGCTATAATTCCAAATTCTTGTTATTATTATAGATCAGAGCTAAAAAAGGAGATTCACGATTTTGGCGATAGGTAATTTAGATCAGAAGTATCGTAAAAAAATATTTTAGATATACTTCTAGAGGCATAAAAAGCCATTTAATAAACTAGTCCTTGATATCCATTTTATCAGAAGAAATGTTAAATATCCCATTTAGTTAGTAAACTCTATCAGGTTTACAAAATTCTAGTTTATTCTATTTTATTTTGCCCTCACATTAATTGACCATCTCTAACAAGCTTTCGAACTTATATATAGGATAACCAGTTAATCATTGAAGAATAACATTAGGATATAGGTTATTTACCAAATAACATTTTAGATATATTGGGAGAAAGTCATGCAATTCTTAATTTATAGGTTTTTCGATATTAAAAAAGTAAAATATTTGTAATTAAAAGATGTTTTTAGTATATTATCACTTAACTCGAATTTAAAAAAACTTCCGCTTTTATGAGAATAAGAATTTGGACGACAATTATATATTTGGTTAATTGCCTAATGGGTTAAAAATTATTTACGTTACTACTAAAATTAATATGTTTTTAAATTTCTCTTACTTCCTCAGTAGTTGCAATATAATAATACATGATAATATAATAATAATGACCAATCTGTATAAAGTCAACGCTAACACTCGAAAACCTTAACAAAGGCACAAAAAAATATTTTCCTCTAAATAACATCTTACTATTCTAGTGGCTTACAAAGCAAGATTAATGCAAAATTGTTTCACTTTACCTAGCAATTAACGTCCGGTATTCTTACGATTACCTTATTACCACGTCTACTCATCAAACATTTAGATCAATTATAGCGTGAGCCTTCTTTACTTCGTTGGGTTACTCTTAATGACTATAGCCTCTTACTTTTATTTCGCCCTTTTCGTGTATTATTTATTTCCTACGATCTCCGTCATTCGAGGGATTTATTTCTGTCCACGCTAGACAATCCCTTAGTTTAAAGGCCTTTTGTTTGAGTTAGGCATTATCGCTACCCTCGAATTCATTTTGCCAGTGAATAAAACTCGGGTCTGTGTAAATGCGGTTTATGATGTCACATGATCACCGATTTTTTTTGCATGAATATTTCTCCACACAGGATTTTATATGGATAAGGATTTTATGGATGCTATAATTTACATTATTATGGATTATCCTATCAATAAATTAAGCTTAAAACGGGAAATGAAAATAAATATAGGAGCATGGCAAGCAGAATTGAATTTAATTTAAAATAAAATTTAAATAATATAAAAATTATCTGGATAATCTTAAAAAGAGTAAATTTATAATGATAGTAATTATTATTATAACAATTATTTTCCAGCCGATTGAAAAATAATTTGCAATTTTCCTTGCCACTTATTTCGTGCTACATGATGGTGTTTTTAGATTTTTAAAGCGACGTTTCATCTTTTATCAAACATCAGCGACTTTATTTTTTCTTATAAATCATATATTTCAAATATTTTTATATTTTGTTAATATTGTAGACGAATTAATATTTATTTTACTAATAATTTAAGCAATTATGGTTTTACGAATAAAGAAAAGCAAGATATGATAAAAATTTATTATAAATACGACACGAATGTGATTAGAACGTTAAAAATGTATTTGTGAATGTATACAAAGCGACAGCTATCGCACCATATTTTATATAAAGTTTAAAAAAAATCTTGGTATGTTTGTATTTTTGAATAAGCGTACAGGTAAATATGAAGACAGAATGCACGCTGCTTAGAAAATAATAAAATGAATTTTTAAATTTTTAAGATTTTTTTTAGAACATCTTCGTAACCGTTCGGAATTAATTTTTTTTAAACGGCATATTGTTAAGCTTCAAAATTCTTATCTTCGTCCTTATATAACACTCTTTTCATCTATAATGAATCCCGAAATCCGCCTGTTTAGGGTCGAACTTAAAACACCTTGTATAGTACCTCTAAAATAATATAAACCATAGAAAACTTATCAAACATGCAATCAAAAATGTATAAGTTTTTAAAATCATCCATGTATTACAAAATGCAACTGTTTCTCTCTATCATACTGATAGTATTACGATAAATATTACAATCAATATGAAGAACAATATAACAATATATTACAAAAAGTATCTTCTCATAAAAAATGCATGCACTTATTTATCTTCATATTAAGTACATACAAATTACATACTATAACCCCTTTATAAATTTACAACCTTTAAACAGTTTTAATATAAATATTTTCTCCTCTCAGGTATAACCTAGCATAAACATAATATAAATTTTTAATTAGAATAATAATAAACAAAGGAGGGAGAAAGTAAACTCAAAGTCTAAGTCTCATAAATCAAGCGTCCATTTTAGGTTACGCGTTTCGCCGTATTCGGGCATCATCAGACCTAAATCAAATTATCAAAATTAAATGATACAGGACAGAACGCCAATTAACAGAAAAGACATACCTATCTAAATACAAAAGCCACACACTGACTCACACTAACATCAATAAAAAATATAAAATAAAATGAGTTTACACCATCGTGTATCGTTATTGACTAAACTATGGACTTAAAAACGCCAAATATCACATCCAGTACATATTATACGTAATATTATCTTAAAACAAATGAAAACAAATACAATTATGAAAGGACAAAAAATATAAAAAAGCTTTTTCAAAAAAATGATTTAATTTAATAGGGATCGAACCAGAGACCACTGGGATCCGAAGTCCGAAGCATATACCTTGTCGCCAAATCGGGGTAATGATTTAGTATGCGAATAATTATATTATATGCGATAAGATTAAAATCTTATTGGAGATTATTGAAAATGAGTTTAGGTTCGAAATTAAAGATATCATTGACACAATTTAATACTGGGCTTCTCTTAGCTCTTGTAATCTCCAGCTTTTCAAGGAGATCTAGTTTTTTACCTTTTCCACACTCATGTAATATAGTTACATCATCCGACACCGAAAAGTTATGACCAGTCGATAAAAGATGATTTGCAAAGGCTGACTTTGTTTCTTTAATATCGGTGTCCTTATAATTGTTGAAAAGACTCATATGTTCCTTCACCCTAGTGGAAATTCTTCTACCAGACTGACCAACATACACAGCGGAACATTCACCAAAATTCAAAAAATACACCCCAGATTTTAAAGTTTGTTCCATTTTATACTTTGTGTATCAAGTGTTTTTTCAAAGTGTTTGCAGTTTTAAAAGTTATTGAAAGATTTAGATTTTTAAAAAGTTTTGCGAGTTGGAGAGATATTGAATCAAAAAATGTTAATGATCTGAATTTGTTAAGATTTAAAGAATTGGAGTGTAAGATGTGGTAGGAGAATTTACATTTATTCATGTATGAGAAACAAAGTTTATTTATGGTAGAAAGTGGAAATCCATTATTAACTGCAAGCTGCTTTATTATGTTAAATTCTTTATAAAAAGATTCCTTGGGTAGAGGAAGGGTGAACATCCTATATAACAAAGAGTTAAATGAAGCAAACTTGTGGGTATGTGGTGACTTAGAAGTGAATTGTATGATGTTGTCAGTTGTGGATGGTTTCCTGTATATATCGAATTCGATTTTATTATTATTCCTGATTAACAAAAGATCTAAGAAAGGCAAACTTTTGATGTGCTTCTTTTCTAAGGTAAATGAAGTTCTACTATGTAGACTGTTTGTTAAATTTAAGAAGGTGGATAATTGATCGTCATTGCCTCCCCAAACAATACAAATTTCATCCACATATCGTTTATACGCTATTATATGATCGGCGAAAGAACTGTTCATAATTTTGCACTCCAAGTTGTGCATAAAAACTTCACTTAAGAAAGGGGAAAGGCATGATCTCATGGCTAAGCCAGCCTTCTGTGTATACATTTTGCCATTATATTTAAAAAAGTTTTGATCTAAAAGTTGTTAGTAGCCAAATTAAGTCTGAAGAAATCAGCCTGGGTAGATTAGAATTTGCTAGTAAAGATTCCAATAGTTCAATGCAGTCAGTGGGTGGTATACCGGGAAAAAGATTTTTCACATCTAAGGAAATTAACATTGCATTATCTGATATATATACGCCTTTTAAAAAATTAGCAAATTCGACGGAATTCTTAGTGGAACACAACAAAAGTTTGCCTTTCTTAAACCTTTTGTTAATCAGGAATAATAATAAAATCGAATTCGATATATACAGGAAACCATCCACAACTGACAACATCATACAATTCACTTCTAACTCACCACATACCCACAAGTTTGCTTCATTTATCTCCTTGTTATATAGGATGTTCACCCTTCCTCTACCCAAGGAATCTTTTTATAAAGAATTTAACATCATAAAGCAGCTTGCAGTTAATAACGGATTGCCACTTTCTACCATAAATAAACTTTTTTTCGATACATAAATAAATATAAATTTTCCTACCACATCTTACACTCCAATTCTTTAAATCTTAACAAAGTTGGAGAGATTTTGGTTCAATATCTCTCCAACTTGCAAAAATTTTTAAAAATAATCTAAATCTTTCAATAACTTTTAAAACTGCAAACACTTTGAAAAAACACTTGATAAACACAAAGGATAAAATGGAACAAACTTTAAAATCTGGGGTGTATTCTTTGAATTGGGGTGAATGTTCCGCTGTGTATGTTGGTCAGTCTGGTAGAAAAATTTTCACTAGGGTGAAGGAACATATGAGTCTTTTCAACAATTATAAGGACACCGATATTAAAGAAACAAAGTCAGCCTTTGTAAATCATCTTTTATCGACTGGTCATAACTTTTCGGTGTCGGATGATGTAACTATATTACATGAGTGTGGAAAAGGTAAAAAACTAGATCTCCTTAAAAAGCTGGAAACTACAAGAGCTAAGAGAAGCCCAGTATTAAATTGTGTCAATGATATCTTTAATTTCGAACCTAATCTCATTTTCAATAATCTCCAATAAGATTTTAATCTTGTCGCATATAATATAATTATTCGCATGCTAAATCATTACCCCGATTTGGCGACGAGGTATATGCTTCGGACTTCGGATTCAGTGATCTCTGGTTCGATCCCTATTAAATTAAATATTTTTTTTGAAAAAGCTTTTTTATATTTTTTTAATATTTTTTGTCCTTTCATAATTGTATTTGTTTTCATTCCTTTTAAGATAATATGTATAATATGTGCTGGATGAGATATTTGGCGTTTTAAAGTCCATATTTTAGTCCATAACGATACACGATGAGGTAAACTCATTTTATTTTATATTTTTTATTGATGTTAGTGTGAGTCGTGTGTGGCTTTTGTATTTAGATAGGTATGTCTTTTCTGTTAATTGGCGTTCTGTCCTGTATCATTTAGTTTTGATAATTTTATTTAGGTCTGATGATGCCCTAATACGGCGAAACGCGTAACCTAAAATAGACGCTTGATTTATGAGACTTAGACTTTGAGTTTACTTTCTCCCTCCTTTGTTCATATACTTAAATCTCTTTAACAGTAATGGATGATTATTTTGTAGAACGATAATAATTTAATATAAAAAACATTATGCAAAAGTACCTTGGAATACACCAACCGAGAATTTATGATTAACATTACTCCCATCCGAAAGGAATATGTTATGCTGTATTATGTAAGTATCTATTATGTGTGTATAATTAAATTTAAAAAATCCTAGAAGTGATAAATTATTATTTTAATTTAAACTTTTTACATAATTAAATATTTCCCAGAAGCTGCAAAATTTTAGGGCAGCATCAAATTTGCCTTCTAAAAGTATGCATAGTGAACTTTTATGAACTCTTGTTGATGTTTTAGTTTCCGTAAAGTGCTTTACTGCCGGTAAGCTGCAGAAAAACTTTTTAATTAAATGATTAAACGAATGAAATTTTAAGGCTTTAAAAGATATTTAATTTTTTTAAACTTAAGTCTTTTGCAGATATGTACCCACGTTTTTTTAAATGGTTTTAGTCCCTAATTTCAAGTCATTAAATATGCGTATAATTTCTTTGACTATACAAGTAGAAGTATTCAAATGCCTTATCGTCAAACGATAAAAGCGGGACCATTTTTGCAAAGCACCGTTTACTCCGATATATTCAAAGCGGTTTTTACGATTTTAACCGTCGCACGTAAGACTTTTTAACGAAGGAAATATATCTGGTTAGGGCAGTAATATTTAAAAAAAGTCATAATTGCGTCACATTTAGAAAAAAAAATTAAAAAAATTTGGAATTTTTAAAGATAAAATTAACTTAACCAAGGACTTCATAGATTTTTTGAATTTGAAGTCAAATGAGATTCCCACTTCAGAAAAAAAGTATAAGAGGTTCCTAAAAAAATCAAATTATGTACCGCGCTTTTTTGGAACACTGTTTTTCTGAACCTGTTTTTCTGACACAAATTTTTTAAAAATGCCCGTCTAACTCAAAAAACATTCCCTCGGTTAAAGGTTTTTTTCTATTTCAAGATTTAGCCACAATCGAGCACCGCGATATTAAATTGACACCCTGTATATATTATATGGTAACACTTTAACAGAATAGGCAGTATAATGATTTAATAAACTTTATTAAAATTAAATAACAAAATTCGTGGTAATATTTAAGAAAATTAAGCAGAGTAATCTTTCAAAGTGATTAACTGGACGCCATGCTTTGGTCGAAGAGGCTGCGCGCTGCGTTGCCAATTTTTTCTTAATTTCGTTATTGTTTTTTACTGTTCATACTTCCCCGCGCATTAGACATTCCCAAGTTGACATTTTCATTGTTTTTGTTACCTCGGCGTCTTCATCTGGTAATGGTAGATTGCAGACCTTGGAAACTCGCCTTTTTAAGTTTTGATGGCCACAACCCTCACGAACCTCACGCACCACAACAACACGTCGCACAATCCATTTTGCTGGTGTCAATTTTAAAGTTGGACCATGAATATTCCACTTCATTCTCCTTTAGATTTGTGATAAATAGAGCTTGGACCATTGATTCCAGATTCCCTGGTATATGTTCTGGATCAATTCAAATCGAATTAGTCCTCGAGAAAATGTGGCTCTAGCAAAATGACCAGAAAGTGAAATGGAATGAGAGATTCATTATCATTATTTACTATTTTTTGGGGTATTATGTCCTTATTTCTGTCAAAATCAATTTCAAAATTGTTAACTCATACGCTCAATTATTTAAAAGGAGATGAACTTTTTGTTCACTAATTTGATAACTCCTTTAGCGAGTTTAACAAAAAACTAAATACAACTTCAAACATCTTTAATTTTTTCTAATTAAGTAGTTCCATTATCGGAAAATGTGTAAGAAGGAACTTCCCTTCGTGAACAAAAACGTCTAAAAGTTACTATCTAAAACTATGAGTCTAAGCTAGTAACTAGTTCTTAATGCACTGCTTTGGTAGCAAAACGCCATAAATACGTCTTATATGTCTTGAACCCTCTACTTTTTTCTATCCTTTTATTAAAAAGTTGTGTCCACACTTATTATGGACACACATTATGGACTCGATACATTTATCCTAAAATAAAGTAAATCAGCCGTAACAGCGGCTGAAGGGTTAGAATTATACCGAAAATATTTAATATATCCTTACACAATAAATTTACCAACAACCATCTCTAATGTAACCCAGAACTTTTTTTAATCGATTTTCTAATCGATGCTAAAACTAATTGTAGTCCTGCGACAAAAAGTCTTAGATGCTACTTCTTAGATACTTCACTCTCGTTCCCAAGGGAGAATAGATCTACTTCAGGGTTTGGCATCCCTGCTCACGCGAAGCACTTGATGTTTTCCACCTTCCGACTTGGTCCTACCCATAATCCTTACCTACTATCCTTTCCTATCCCAACCATGAAGGAAGGCAAGGGGAAACCACCTTCATTATTTTTCCCAAGAGAACATCATGACTATGTTCAATACGAAAATTTCCGGAGGTTTAAATAGCTCCCCATTCGGATCTCCGAGGGGAGCGGTCTTGAACAACGTCATACGAGAAGGAATTAATACCCGCTACATTACACGAATCGGCTCATGGAACATCCAAGGGCTTCTTCAGGCAGGAAAACTGTACATCATCGAAAAAGAAGCCCGCGCAAACAAAATAGATCTGCTAGGCATGTCGGAAACACACTGGAAAGGATCCGAACATTACACCACAGACTCAGGAAACACAGTATACTTTTCAGGAAATGATACAGAAAGCCGCAATGGAGTTGCTTTCTTACTGCCCAGAGCAACCGCCAAACCTGTCTTAGATGTCTTAGATCATAACAATAAAGGTCAAATCGCAACCTTTCAACGTCAACGTCATACAAGCCTATGCCCCAACTAGTGACTCCTCGGACGAAGCTATTGAGGCGTTTTATGAGCAGCTGAATGCTACCATAAATGAACTTCCTAAAAATGAGATTCTCGTTGTTACTGGAGACATGAATGCTAAAATTGGCAAAACAAATGATATAGATGAACAACTCAAAGGAATAATTGGTTCGTTCGGCTTAGGGACAAGAAACGAACGAGGTGAACGAATGCTTCAATTCTGCCAAGAACAAAATATCTATTATTTGCACATCATAAAAGACGCCTATACACATGGACATTACCAGGAGATAGATACAGAAATCAAATTGACTACATTATGGTCAGATCTCGCTGGAAATCCTCCGTCGTTAACTGCAAGACGTACCCTGGAGCTGTCTGTGGTTCAGATCATAATTTATTACTAATGAATTTCAGGCTCCGTCTAAAAAGAATCTACCACCAACGCAACAGGATCAACATGACGGAAACAGCCAAACGGCAATTTCAAGAAGAAATACAAAACAAATTGGAGGCCGAAAAACATGACATAATGAATAAACGAGACCCAGACCAAGAATGGGAAGCATTAAGAAATGTTATTTAGACGACAGCAGATCACCTCCAACTAACACATAACCCCGTAAATCGGCCAAACAAACCCTGGATCACACAAGCGACCATAGAAACAATTAACAAACGAAAAGAAATGAAAAGGAAGGGCACCCTAACGAGAGAAGACTGCGACCTGTACAAGAGGTTAAATAAAAAGATACAGAGACAATGCAGACAGGATAAAAACAACTACATTAAAAAAATATGCAGGGATATAGAGGAACATCAACTCACCCATGACACCAGAGACTTGTATCAAAAAGTAAGGGAAATAACACGCAAATTCAAACCAAAGACTTTCACAATTGAAGACAAGGACGGAAAGATGGTATGGGAAGATGAAAAAGTGATCGAACGATGGAGACAATATTGTGAGGAATTATACACCGAAGAAACCAAAATACCGATCGAACAACAGAAAGAAAACACACAAATTGAAATGGAGCCCAATATTCATATGTCTGAAATTAAAGAAGCTATAAAAAACCTAAAGCTAAACAAATCCCCAAGAACAGACGGAGTTCGTGCTGAGCTCATAAAAATACTAGGAGACCCGGGAACCAAAATCCTACATGATATATGTAATAAGATCTGGCAAAGTGGTCAATGGCCTAAAGACTGGACAACGTCTGCATTTATACCTATTCATAAAAAGGGATCCACCAAAAAATGCGAAAATTATCTAACGATATCTCTAATCACACATACCAGCAAAATCCTGCTTAAAATAATAGATAGACGATTGCAAAACTACTTAGAGAGTCAAATCCCTCCAGAACAAGCAGGCTTCGTTAAGGGAAGAGGGACTAGGGACCAAATATTCAACATTCGCCAATTAATCGAGAAAGCCCGGGAGTTCAATACCCCCATGCTCTTGTACTTTATAGATTACAAAAAGGCTTTCGACTGTGTTCGATGGAGTAATCTCTGAAACGTATTGAAAGAAATGGGAGTCTCTCCGCATTTCATATATCTAATAACCAACCTATATGAAAATAACAATGCCATAGTTAGTCTCGACAATAAAACATCAAATGACTCTTCAATGCCTGCAATGAATTCATAATGAGACGAGCCCTGGAAAATTTTGAAGGAGGTCTGTCAATCAATGGTAAAAAGATATGTAGATATGCGGACGATACTACCCTAATAATAAGAGATGAAGATGAGATGGTTACACTTGTTGATCAGGTCGCTAATGAAAGCCGAGCTCTAGGCCTCAAAATAAATCTAGACAAGACCAAGTTAATGGTCATTGACAGGAGTAACACCATACAGTTAAGAAATCTGCAAAATAGAATTAAAGTAGTAGATGAATTCATCTACTTAGGGTCCCTAATAAACAGCAAGGGAGGGTGTGAAACAGAAATAATAAGGCGGATAGCATTAGCGAGGACAGCAATGTCAAACTTATCCAAGATATGGAAAGACAGATCCATAACCAGAAACACGAAAAGAGCCCTGGTAAACACCCTAGTGTTTTCGATATTTTCGTATGATTCCGAATCCTGGACAATAAAGTCGAGCGACAGGCACCGAATAGATGCTTTTGAAATGTGGTGCTGGCGGAGGATGCTTCGCATACCCTGGACTGCACACCGGACCAATGTGTCGATATTAAACGAATTAGGAATCACCGATCATTTGTCCTCCAGCTGCCGACGCCGCATTCTGGGTTACTTCGGACACATAACCAGGAGAGACCAAGACAATCTAGAAAAACTTATCGTGCAGGGCAAAGTAGAAGGTAAAAGATCAAGAGGAAGATCCCCATCACGGTGGATAGACCAAATTAAAGAAATTACAGGGCAACCTTGCAGACAAATATAAGAGTAGCAGAAGATCGACAACAGTGGAGACAATCGACCCATCAGTGTTTATAGACATGACGTGACAACTCTTCAGGAATGAAGATTTGACTAAGAAGAAGCTCTTTTTGAAAAATCATTTTACTTACCGTGTTTTGATCATCCAATAGTAATGAAAGGTTTTATGTCAAACTTTATGAGATCATGTTTTAAAGATTTTCCTACTCTAAGTTATTCTTTACTCTCTACAAGCGGTGTTAAACTTGGTAATTTATATTCCAATTTCAAACCTTTATTTCATTCTAAATTTTAATTTAATTTTTTTAACTTTTATACTGAAAGATATTTGCTTAACTCTTTAAACTAAGATCTAATGCACTTACTTTTAAAAGTCGAATATGTTTTATTTTGTTATGCAAATTGTAAGCAAAACAATGACAATATGCCCTTATGAGAACTAAATTATATAAACATGAGTATTTTTTAAATAAATTAAATTAAGTGCTAAACATTTTGCAACAATGCTGCAATCTTAACTCAGGAAATTGAAGTTTGACATTTTGAAGTTAATTAGCCAATATCTTTTACCATAAAGAAAAGAAGAACCATTTCACCACATCGAGTAGTTTAATAAGTCAGTTAACATAATGCCTAGAAGCAATGTCTGCTGAATTTGTTTTGGTATTAATGTGGCTCCATTGATTTACTTCTGTCAGACTTTAATTTTTAATTTCCAGCTAATATTTTTCAAAATCAAAAGGAGTTGATGTTTCCCAATCAGTTTTTAAAACCTACAACTTTTAAATGAAAATTTTAACTAGAAAATACATGGATTTACTAAACTAACTGGATCATAAAACTTGAAATTTTGGAATGAACTAGTCTTTTAGTGATTATAGTTATATTAAAAGTATCAATATTATTTTTTAGACTTATATAATGTTTTACACTTATAAAAATACCCTACATTTTAATTTGTTTAATTTTTCTTAATTTCAAGTGCAAAAAGATTTTCAATTATATAATTTAACTTTTTTCATCTATTTGTACTAAGACTATGTACTATACTTATATATTGTGAACACGTATAGCTTTCATATTTATGTTATTTACTGTTGTTTATTCTTTTCTGTGTTTTTTTTTATGTTTTTTTTATTATTGTAACTTTATCTGTAAAATTTGTGAAAAAAATTTCGACAATAAATTAGATGATTTCATTTATTTATTGCACTGTTTCTCACACAATGCCTAAATGTGGGTTCCAGGGTTATGATTATTAGCCTTTATTAGGGCACGCAAAGAAAACGCAGCTTTATATTGTTAAACCCAGCTTTAGTATTGAAAGATAAATCAATGTCATAATTAACAACTAATTTAATCTATAACCTCAATTCAAAAAAATAAATACAAAGACAGTAATGCTCTAATACTTAAGTTATAATTATGAACTTAAAATTATGAGAAAGAAAATAAAGTATAATTTAGCACTTAATACTTATTCAATTGTACATCTGATAATACCTCGCATATACGTATATACTCAGTTCCCAATTTCAAATCAAATCAGTGATGGTGGTTATATAAACAATTTTACTAAATTGAATTTAAAATCTGTGATTATTTCTACATATTAATTCAAAAAAAAAAATAATCTATAAATTGCAACGAGCCGATAAATCAATACTTGAAGAAACCAAGCCAAAAAAAGAAAAGGGGCTACCTGAAATTCTGAGTCTCTCCGACTGGTAGCAGGGCCCACCTGACTGAATGGGGCTCCTTTGTTGGCAGCTATACGTTTGGGTCAAAAGAGGCAGCAGCAGATCGACCAATTAGGATGCTTCTAGAATGTCTAGCAGGTAGTGGAAGGCAATCGGTATTAGGTGTAGCCGATTGGGAGGAATGCAGGTTCCGGAGGTGATGATCCAAGCGACTTGATGTGGTAACACGTGGAGTAGCAAGTGAGGTGGAAGCAGTAACAATAAAAATGCAGCAAAAGCAGAAGCAGAGGATAAGCAGAAGGTACAGGAAGGCCTAAAAATGGGGACCACACATGAGGTTCGACATGGCTGTCAATTTTATGGCATTTTTGTGTGGGTAAGTAAGTTAAATTTTATAAAATTGCTCTCTGAAAAGTTGGATGCATTGATGTTCTTTTGAGTTAAACCGAAAAGCATGCAAATAAGAAAATAATTAGATGAAAAAAATAGGAAAATGACTTAGGCATGTAACATGTGCTAACTTACCGAAGATGGAATGTGGCCTTTTCTGGGGTTTATTTAACACAACAAAAACAAGGAGCCCTATAAACTCTTAGGCCTACTTAGAAAATCAGCAATTAAGCTATCCTAGCACATACTAGTAACTACAAAAAAAATTAGGCTAAGATAGGGTCTACCTTTTCACATCCGCATTAAGCGAAACTATCTGTCATACTCTAGAACCAGATAAAGAATGAATCTATTAAAAATAGGATTGTCAGTTCCCTCCAAATTTTAAGGAATGCATTTATCTGTCAAGTACCTAGGTGTTGACATGCTGGGTTTAACTACTGGGTACTATCTGGTACCAACATTGGTTTAAGTAATTTGCAACTATGGAGCAATCTATAACTTGAGGCCATGGTTTAGCAACAATAATTTACAAAAAAAAAACTGACAGACCAGATTGACATTAACATTCTTATTACTATTTATTTATTGATCCTTATGATTTGAACAAAATAAACAAATAGTTAATATGTGCTCAGTATTCATTAAAATCTAAAATAGGCCAAATTGACCTGCAAGGTAAAATCAATGCAAAATCAATGGCAGTTCCTAATTCTATTCAATCAACAAAACAATGAAACAATATCCCATATTATTATTTACTTTCCTCATCCAATAATGGTTTTCCTTGCGTTTCAGATCGGGTATGTTAGGAGGGACCATCTTAACGGTGTATCATATCTGTGTAGTATATATATTTATGTATGATTTTTAAATAAATTATTTTATGAAACTATGGTTGCGATTTACTTTATCTTGGTAAAAAAAATTAATAAATCAATTAATATATCTGTTGGAGATTAAACCTGTAACACACCCCTCCTTCCTGAAAAGGAAGTTTACCTGAAACTTGCAATGGAAATTCAATCCCTAATAAAGAAAAACTAATCTAACTAAATAACTAATAAAAGAAATCCTAACTTGAAAATACTTAATATAATACAACATTATAAGAACCTTCAAAATAACTACAAAGAAACGAATCTATTATAATAATTAATTTACGCTGACTTATAACTTAGATACTAACATTAGATTTGATCTTGAACGTTATTATCAGGTGGATGTGCCTTTAAATCTTTAGCATGCCAAACTCCACGACAGCGGCCTGTCAAGTCCGAAACTTCGTAGGACCATGGAGAGAGAATTTTGCTGATCTTGTAGGGCCCAAGATATTTAGGCGCGAACTTTGAAGTAAAGTTTTTGGCAGCATTAGAGATAACATAATTTCTCTGCCATACCTCCTGACCAAGTTGAAAACGCTCATCGCGATGCCGTAAGTTATAACGCCTACTACGTTGCTCGCAAGCCCTCTTCAGTCTTTTCTGAACATCGACAAATACCTTTTCCAATGTTTTCGATCGCAAAGTTGGATCGGAATCATTAGGGTTAGATGGAGAAATTAAAGTCGGGGTGGGACACAGAAATCGAAGTTCTCTACCAAAAATTACAAAGTTTGGGGTTAGACCCGTAACTTCGTGTCTTGCTGATCGGATTGCACAACCTGCCTTAGCCAAAATTAGATCCCACGTCCTATGATCCTCATCAACATAGCTTGAGATTATGGTTTTTAGAACACGGTGGACACGCTCTACAGGGTTAGCCTGCGGGTGGTAATTAGCAGTATAACGTATTTGGATACCATACTCTTGCATTTTATTTTGGAAAGCCCCACTACGAAACTGAGGTCCATTGTCGGCAATGATTCTATCAGGGATTCCGTAAACCAAAAGTACATGGTCCTCGAGCCATTTTAATATACTGCTGGCGGTAGCCACTCGTAAAGGAAAGAAGAGAGGATACTTACTGAACAAATCATATACTGACAATACGAAGGAATATCCAGAACGAGAACGAGGCAAGGGACCCACAAGGTCTACACTGAGGATTTGCCAAGGTCTAGTCAGGGTTGGTTGTGGACTAAGAAGGTGGCCAGAAGAGACTTTTTGAAGAGGTTTAGTCCTTAAGCAAGTGTGACATCGGGCAATATACCTAGCTACGTCACACTTCATATTTGGCCAGTAATATTTCTGTGAAATACGGGAAAGAGTCTTAAACACTCCAAGATGACCACAGGTGGGAGGATCGTGATGTGCCTTTATGACATCAGATCGTTGATTTCGTGGTACAATCTGCAACCAAGCATCGTCAGGATTATCTAAAGCGGGGTATTTTGACTTAGTGCGCTTATAGAGCTTATTATTAGAAATCCACCATAGTGGGTACTTAGATGGTTGCTCTTTAACGCGTTTTAGCATGCGAGAATACCACTTGTCGATCAGGAAAGAAGAATCGTTCGTTGACATGTCATTCAGAGGTGCTACCTCATCTACCACTGGTACCAAACGAGATAATGCATCGGGGACGATGTTGTCTTTACCCTTACGATGAACTATGTCAAAATCGTACTGTTGTAGCCTTACAGCCCATCGAGCAATGCGACCAACAGGATCTTTGATTGAATTAAGCCACTTCAGACTATAGTGGTCAGTTACCACTGTAAAATGGCTACCTTCCACATATGGTCTGAGTTTTTCGATGGCGAAAATGACAGCCAAACATTCCTTTTCTGTTGTGCTATACCGACGCTCGTTTTTGGTAAGAGACCTACTTAGGAAACAAATAGCGTGCTCTTCGTCACCTTGAACCTGATAAAGGACAGCTCCAAGTCCAAAATCGGAAGCGTCACATTGGATAATAAAAGGAAGATCAAAATCTGGACATGATAAAACCGGTGCGCTGACCAGTTTCTCTTTAATAGTATTAAAAGCATTTTCACATTTAGGACTCCATACAAACTTTACGTTCTTCATGGTCAATGAGGTCAAGGGAGATACTATCGTGGAAAAATTAGGGACAAACCTCCGATACCAAGATGCGAGTCCAACAATTCTTCTAATATCAGTAACAGTCTTGGGGGTTGGTATACGCAGAATAGCCTCAATCTTATCGGGGTCCACTAGTAGACCGGAAGAATTAACAATGTACCCCAAATATTTTAACTCGGGTTTACAAAAGGTACACTTCTCTCTGTTAAGAGTTAGACCTGCCTTAACGATCCTCTGTATGACCTCACGTAAAACACGAATATGTTCCTCGAACGACGGGGTGGAAATGATTACGTCGTCAAGATAGACGAAGACGTATGGCTCCAAGTCAACACCAATAACAGAATCGATCAGTCTTTGCCACACTGCAGGGGCATTAGTCAACCCAAAGGGCATACGGGTAAATTGGAAAAGTCCTCTAGTAGGGATTGTAAATGCAGTAAGAGGGCGAGATTCTGGTGCAATAGGTATTTGCCAATACGCGGACTTAATATCCAACGTACTAAGGAACTTGGCATCTCTTAATTTATCTAAAGTGGCAGAAACAAAAGGTATGGGATAACTGTCTTTGATGGTCACACGATTTAAAGCGCGATAATCGACACAAAAACGCCATTCGCCAGTTTTTTTCTTAACCATTACTATTGGAGATGACCAGGGTGAAATAGATGGTTCTACAATACCATTGGCAATCATTTGTTCCAATTCAGTATTGACATCCTTTTGAAGGGCACGGGAAAGAGGATAATAGCGCTGTTTGATAGGTGCTGAATTTGTCCTGATTTCTAGCTTGACCAAATTAGTACAACCCAATGTTGAACTCATGTTGGAAAAGACATCCTCGATAAGTCGATCGAGAGTTTCTTTTTGTGTTGGAGTCAGAGTATCAACGGATTGAATTGCGGCAGTTTCGTGACAGTAGTATGGAGCAACATCTTTGAAATGCCATTCCCCAGTGTTAAGGTCAGGTATGATCCCCATACGAGTCCAAAAATCAATACCTAAGATCAAGGAATGGGGTAGGGAGGGAACAACCAAAACATCCATAAGGACTACGCGAGTGCGAAGCCTCATAGGTAAGGTCACAATTCCTTTTATTGAACATTGTTGTCCATTGGCTACAGTGCACTCAGTGGCCCCAGATTGTTTAATGTTGCAATAAGTAGACAAAACAGACCATCCGGCAGAACCAATAATAGTTCGAGATGCTCCACTATCAAGTAAACCTAATAGTGATTTTCCAAAAATGTCTATGTGCAGATAAGGACGCTCATCACCTTTGGCATGTGCCAAGACGAAATCAAGGACGGCAGAAGTACGAACATGTTTGGATAGACTAATAGCCGATTGCGATTCAAAAGATAGGCAAGAGGGACGGCCTATGCTCTTGCCGATGCCTCGTTTTTTGAGCATGTTGGACAAGTCTTTGCACTAACGTCTCTCTTTCCGCATCGGAAACAAAAGAACGTTTTGGGCTTAGAACATTTACGAAAACGATGTCCGCTGTCACCGCAATTCCAGCAGGTTACAACAGAAGAAACTGCATCTATAGAAGTTGAATAAGCCGAATGATTATTAGGAATAATCGGCTTAACATCACTAGGATCTGAATAAGACTCAATTGACGCTACGTGATGACTAGGTTTTCTGTAGGCAAGTTCAGGTTCTAATAGCTGTCTAATGTTTGTGGGGGGTGGGACAAATCTCTGCACTCTGGCTTCGGTCTCTTCAATTGCTCGACTTAACCTAGTCAACTCGTGAAGATCATGGATTTCATGGGTAGCAAGCCTACTTTGAATATAAGGAAGTAAATTTCGACGAATAAGGTTAAGTTTGACTGATTCGGAGGGACTTTCTGAAAGTTTTCGAAATAGACTCTCCATTGCGACAATAAACGTAAGGACGCGTTCTTGTGATCCTTGGGTGCGCCTACGTATTTCATCCCACAAACCATATTCATAGTCATAAGGCCGAAAGGAATCTTTCAATTTAGTTACTAAATCATCCCAACTGGCAAATTTATTGGTACGATACCAAAGAAGGGCATCGCCAGTAAACAACTCTGGTGCAGACCGGAGTAACTGCTCTTTAAGTACACCTCGAGATAAACGTATTTCCTCAACTCTCTCTAGAAAGTCGTTAACACTAGTCTGTCCATTAAACTTAATATTCCATCGAAACACATCATGTGTATGGTATGAGGGATGCGATAGTTGTCTCGGCTCACGCCCGTAAGTTCGATTCGATGTGTCCGTCGGAGAAAAATTGACTTCTTCCAAATGACGAACTAAGTCGTTGATTGGTATGGACTGGGACAAGTTGTCTCCATGAGCAGTGGAGTTTGCTGGAGGAGATGCATGAACCACGGGGGGTCCAAAACGAACCTGTGATTGACGACTCATTGATTGAGACTCATTTGCTGAACTCACTGGATAACAGTTAATTTGACTTACAGGAGGTTGTGATATAGGATTCGAAGATATTGAGGACTTTGCATTAAGTTCATTTCCGGAAGACTGAAAGACTCTGGATCCGTCGCGCTGCATGAAACGACCATAGGAAGGTCTTGACTCAGATGTACTTGACGTTCTCTGCTGAGGATTAAAATAAGGACAACTGCTTTGAGCAAGCTCCAATAAATCCTGGAGTGGAGGTCTAGACTGTTGTGTCAAAGACGGATTGGAAGTAGTCCCATAGGGTACTGCATCGCTATGAGATTCAATCTGAGGCAACTCCCTATTAATAGCTGAATGTGCAAAGGAGGTAGAAGTACTAGACTGGAAATTATTCAAATGGTTTGACTGCTCTGCAACCTCGCATTGTGAAGTCGATGCGGCAGCAACATTGGAATTAACACGTTCCGCTTCAAGTTCTTCAACAGGTGTAGATTCCTCATCACTCAAAACAATTAAGTCATTTGAAACTACTAAGTTGTCTCCTGTATTTAAGGATTCATGGGATTCGTGAGATGGAGTGGCTCCTGTTAGGATAATGGCTGGTGGTTTGTTGGCATAAGAGCAAGAAGGCATGATACCTTGAGAAGCAAGATTAAGATCACCAAAAAGTTTAGTGCATGAACTTACAATCTCATTTTTTAAAACCGACTCTACTTCTGACACAGCATGGACTCGATTGATACGCTGGTACAAATGCAACAAGAGGGTATTAATCCGTTTGGATTCTCCATCACAATAATCCTTTCCGAGAGTCTTAATATCCCGTTCAATAGATATTAATTTACTGCGACAAAGGCAAAGCTCACTATCTGTGTCGAAGGCAGTGGAATTAGGAGGATCAATGTGTTTCTCTCGTTCCAACCGCAAGGACTCACGAAGACTGGTCCGTTTTTGAGCGAAAGAACCGGTTAATGGGAGACCTCGAATGTGTAACTCATATTTAAGTTCCTCACCACCTAGATAATTAACATCCATTTCAAATGTCAAAATAGAGGGACAAAAAAATATATATATTTATAGATATATTATATATAATTTAATAACGTTAATTAAATAAATAAGCTAAAAAAAAAATTAAAAGGAAAATATGATTAAGTATCCAAAGGACACCCCCACCCTTTCCTAAGAAAAAAAAAATTAAAAAAAAAAGGAATCAAAGTCCAACAGCAAATACACTACGTATAAGAGCAGTTAAGACTATAGTTATATTTATCATTCAGACCTACTAATAAGAAGTAAGAATAGTCAGGTACTTCAAAAAAATAAATAAATAAATTTAAAAAAAAAAACAAAAGAAGTCTTAAAAATCAATCAAAGGTAATACCAGTAAATAAGCTTATTATACACACTTACTACAGTACTGCGCATGAACAGATTTCAAAAAAATCAAAGAAAAAAAATACAAAAAAAAAAAAAAAAACAAAATATTTAAAAACTTTTCGATTATGTTAATCACTCATAATTACTTCAACAAATAGATGTTCGCATTAAAAAAACTACATAATCAAAGTTCCAACAATTTATCTAAAGCAAATCAAACTATAATAAAAGAAAATGAAAAAGAAAACATATATCTCTATGATACTTTATAAAGTACTACTTCTTCTCGACAATACCTCTATTCAAGAATTTAAAAAAAAATGTTTTTCCTTTTCTTCCCTTTTCTTTCTTTTTCCTTTCCCTTTCTTTTTTCACCTTCACACCACCCTGTAATCCTATAACACTTGAATCATTTATCCTTCCCTACAACACCTGAAGATATTTCCTTGGTTTTTGGTAATTGGTCACCAACCCAAATAAAATTTGATAATTCTCTTTTTTTTTTAAAATGAGAAGAAACACTGAACTGATGAAAACATCAAAAAAAAATAAGAATGGTAAAGTCAACCTTCTAAAACAACTAATCAAAATTAACTGCTAATGTTTAATATAATCAAAAGTTACTAGAAAAAAAAAATTGGTAAAGCATGAACTGACACGTTGGGCGCCAAATTTATTGCACTGTTTCTCACACAATGCCTAAATGTGGGTTCCAGGGTTATGATTATTAGCCTTTATTAGGGCACGCAAAGAAAACGCAGCTTTATATTGTTAAACCCAGCTTTAGTATTGAAAGATAAATCAATGTCATAATTAACAACTAATTTAATCTATAACCTCAATTCAAAAAAATAAATACAAAGACAGTAATGCTCTAATACTTAAGTTATAATTATGAACTTAAAATTATGAGAAAGAAAATAAAGTATAATTTAGCACTTAATACTTATTCAATTGTACATCTGATAATACCTCGCATATACGTATATACTCAGTTCCCAATTTCAAATCAAATCAGTGATGGTGGTTATATAAACAATTTTACTAAATTGAATTTAAAATCTGTGATTATTTCTACATATTAATTCAAAAAAAAAAAATAATTTATAAATTGCAACGAGCCGATAAATCAATACTTGAAGAAACCAAGCCAAAAAAAGAAAAGGGGCTACCTGAAATTCTGAGTCTCTCCGACTGGTAGCAGGGCCCACCTGACTGAATGGGGCTCCTTTGTTGGCAGCTATACGTTTGGGTCAAAAGAGGCAGCAGCAGATCGACCAATTAGGATGCTTCTAGAATGTCTAGCAGGTAGTGGAAGGCAATCGGTATTAGGTGTAGCCGATTGGGAGGAATGCAGGTTCCGGAGGTGATGATCCAAGCGACTTGATGTGGTAACACGTGGAGTAGCAAGTGAGGTGGAAGCAGTAACAATAAAAATGCAGCAAAAGCAGAAGCAGAGGATAAGCAGAAGGTACAGGAAGGCCTAAAAATGGGGACCACACATGAGGTTCGACATGGCTGTCAATTTTATGGCATTTTTGTGTGGGTAAGTAAGTTAAATTTTATAAAATTGCTCTCTGAAAAGTTGGATGCATTGATGTTCTTTTGAGTTAAACCGAAAAGCATGCAAATAAGAAAATAATTAGATGAAAAAAATAGGAAAATGACTTAGGCATGTAACATGTGCTAACTTACCGAAGATGGAATGTGGCCTTTTCTGGGGTTTATTTAACACAACAAAAACAAGGAGCCCTATAAACTCTTAGGCCTACTTAGAAAATCAGCAATTAAGCTATCCTAGCACATACTAGTAACTACAAAAAAAATTAGGCTAAGATAGGGTCTACCTTTTCACATCCGCATTAAGCGAAACTATCTGTCATACTCTAGAACCAGATAAAGAATGAATCTATTAAAAATAGGATTGTCAGTTCCCTCCAAATTTTAAGGAATGCATTTATCTGTCAAGTACCTAGGTGTTGACATGCTGGGTTTAACTACTGGGTACTATCTGGTACCAACATTGGTTTAAGTAATTTGCAACTATGGAGCAATCTATAACTTGAGGCCATGGTTTAGCAACAATAATTTACAAAAAAAAAACTGACAGACCAGATTGACATTAACATTCTTATCACTATTTATTTATTGATCCTTATGATTTGAACAAAATAAACAAATAGTTAATATGTGCTCAGTATTCATTAAAATCTAAAATAGGCCAAATTGACCTGCAAGGTAAAATCAATGCAAAATCAATGGCAGTTCCTAATTCTATTCAATCAACAAAACAATGAAACAATATCCCATATTATTATTTACTTTCCTCATCCAATAATGGTTTTCCTTGCGTTTCAGATCGGGTATGTTAGGAGGGACCATCTTAACGGTGTATCATATCTGTGTAGTATATATATTTATGTATGATTTTTAAATAAATTATTTTATGAAACTATGGTTGCGATTTACTTTATCTTGGTAAAAAAAATTAATAAATCAATTAATATATCTGTTGGAGATTAAACCTGTAACATATTTTTATTACTTTCTAAACATTCATGTAAATTTTGGGTATTTACTAAATAAAATTTATTATTAATTGCGGAATGTATAATAAATCTCGACACAATGTACCCAAAAACTGTATTTTGTAAAACATACAACATTTACTATTTATACTTATTTACTAGCAAATCCCAAAAGAATTTCGCATTAACGAGCAAATCAATTTTCCTTGAAAAAGCGACAGATTTTCATTCTAAAGATCTGTTGCTTTTTCTAGCAGGTTTTCCAAGAATACGTCTAGCGCCTACGACAAAAGGTATTATTTTTGCAACAAGCCATCAGTTTATTAGACCTAATGTTTAGAAATCTCTTTTATTCTTTTTTATTCCTATCAATTTTTACTTTTATTCATAAAATTCCCAATACAATAGAAAAGTTAAAAGGTTTTACTTGATACTTTTTGAACATACTCGCTACTTTAGTAACATGATTGAAGCCTATCGATATATTTAGCGAATACATTTCATTAGGTGATATATGTGCCATATTTTATTATTTTATCATTATAAGTGGTAAATTCCCATAATAAAAAAGCTAGACTTTTATATGAAAATCCAAATAAAATGTTATTGGGCATAAAGAAAAGTTAATTAAAAAATTTAACGGTAATCCTGAAATATTTAAGTCGAATCAACAATGTTATATGAAGAAATGCCAACTAAAAAATTATCCGAAAAATAATAACTTTATATCTAGAATATTAAGTTTTACTATTTTTTTAAATCTTATAATAAATATGTTTATAATAATTTGATATGTAAGTAATCCTGGTAAAAGTACATACCTGTCTTTAATGTCAGCATATATTTTAATTAATTTTAGTTAGAGAGAAACTTCCCCAGGAATAATTTTCTTGCTTTCCTATTTAGTTGTCTTGGTACTGCAAGTTTTCGTTTTAGGATGGTTGGCGGACGAGATTAAAGTTCAGGTAAATTGCATAATTTAATAAGCATTTTGATAAAGTAGTGTACAGAATTTTGGTTTTGCGCGTATCTGTATCGTTTAATGCTTTTAAATTTTAATCTTGTGTAAATTACAGAAACTATTTTGTATTTTGGTATGTGTTGCATAACCAGCGCCTAGAAAATTTACAATTCTGTAAAAACTGCACAATAGCTAACAACCTGTCTACTTTCGTATATCAATCTATTGTAGGATTTTCAGTATTAGAATATTTCTCCGAGCAGCATCATCTTTAACCGACAAACATTTTAAAACAAATCTATTTAAATTTAACATTGCTTAAGTGATCTTCTGTTTCAGATTGAAAGAAATTAAAGGGAATTTGTACAATTAATAGATGCTTTAGTCGTATAAGTTAAAGCCAGAATACAAAAGATTAATATTTTTGAAATGCAGACTTAATGATCAAAAAAAATAATATTAGAAATTGTGACGGTCTTTCGCACGTACGTAATTTTACGTACAACACAACAAAGTTTGGCAAAATAGTGTATCTGTCGACTCCTCAATCTTTGCGCTACGATTATCTCCAGAAAAAAAAACGATAATTAGGTAACAGGATATAATATAATCACTTCAGTTTTTGTGTTACATTATATCCTCCAAAAAGACGGAGTAATATTTGCATTTCAGTAGTATATTTAGCGGCGGCTTTACCCTGTTTTTGCGTGCGGCGAGCAATTTCGGCTTCTAGTTCGGCTAGGTAGTTGACGGGCAATAAATGACTGCAGAAATCTTTCAGACTCTAAGTCTGCCAATATCTTTTATTATTCCTGCATCAGTTTTCATCTTCACCCTTCAGAAACTGATAAATCTGATTTACCAAATTAATTAAGACCTGAGTTGGACCGCAGGAAGAAGTGCTGTATATCTGCAACAGGTGGCCCGACATAACTAGAGGTAACAGGAATATTATACTGATTTATTTGTTGTTCTACGAGAACTGCATATGAGACAGAGCTGGTATGTACAATGGCTGCATTGATAAACAAACATATTGTCATGGTATCGACATGAGCGGCGGGCATGTTATATTATTAGTACATGCAGACTCATAAACTCTTAGCTAACTATTAAACTGATAATTAGATAATATACTAACGGATATACAGAAAGAAATAATGACTCTAGCCATATCAGTAAAGTTTAGGGTTGGGGCGGCGGTGACTAAGTTATCTGTCTAGGTGGTAGTGACCACGGTACAGATTGTAATGGGTGTAATGCTAGCGATTGCAGACAGAATGATTGATGCAGTGATTTCTTCAGTAAACAGTCTAACTCAATATTGGATTTCTTTAGTGAATATACTCAGGTACTTGAAAAATTAATGCTTATGCCGGTGCCAACACTATACACTATAACATGGTTTACTTACTTAAAATTTCTCGAAATTGATAGTGGTGGTGGATCGCCGCTGGTGGTAACTGGAAAGGAATGCAATGGTATTAGTAAGCAGTTCTTCTAACAGTAGAGTATCTTTGACTTTGATGTCGTCGATATGTTTAAGTTTATAGTTGTTTTAGTTCTTAAGATACCGGGAATTTTGAAAAAAATAGCATTTGGAACTACCCTTATCTAGATCATTTTTATTACATAATTACAATTTTTGTGTTATTAACCAAACTAATGTTTTTTTTATTTGAACACCCTATATACTTCTAGACTATAAAATGTTTTTTTTGCCGTTTTAAAAATACGTAATAGTAAGCACTTTTTTCATAAATTAATCAAAAACAAAATGACAGTTTTTTAAGATTAAACGAATAACGTAATAGTAGGTCATGAATAACAATAATAAACTGTAGTTAGTTACCTAATTACCTTAAAAATAAGTATTTTATTACAAAATGTTTTTTAATTTTTATTTTATAGCAGTAAGTTTTTAACAATAGTTTTGAAGCATGAAATAAAAACAAATCCAAAAAAATACTTTAAGTTGCAGATGATGAAAGCAAAAATAAAATGCCTTTTGAGGTCCCGCTCTGCTGCGTGTTTTATATACTTAATTTTGTATATAGCCCCATAAAAAAAACTAAAATTGAGAGATTTGGAGAACGTGGATATCATCTAACAGGCCCACAAGATATTATCAAGAATTGCTCCTAATAGCCTAGACTTATAACTTGGAACAGTTCTGGAATGACTTTCTGGAAGTATTTCTAGGTATCTACTAGGTGGAAATACCAGTGACAAAACAGCATGCAGCGGTCGAAATCACCAGGATGCAAAAGTTGCACTATACGAAATTTGTAAGGAAGAAGGTAATACTTCTATATATCCCAAAACATTATTTATTTTTCCCCGTTCTCTTTGTGACATGTTTTAGGACCCGGGTGAACAACGAATACGTACCCAAATAAATTTACTTTTAGCAAGAATATGGCAATAGATCAAATATTTTCAAAACGGCTACCTTCTTTTTGGATATCTAACAAGCATACATATTATTAATTTTAATCCCATTTTCCATGAAAATTTTTATAAATCGTAAAAGAACATACTTTCCCTAATATTAATATTAGCCTTGCTAAAATTATTAACCAGCAGATTGCCTCTACATTTCTATGCTACATTTTTTTTCGAGAGATTTTTATAGCCAAAATAACTCACCTTTGGATATAATGAATATAATTCCAAACCTTTTTTAGAATCTTTATTATTCTGTACAAAACATCATATTTTTCATTCATAATTATCATACGCTACCAATATTCGAACATACTAATAAATATCAATTAAATTATAATACCAAAAGGACAAAAATAAACTGGTAAAATAGACCAAAAGTTGTTGAATATACACAAATATTTGAAAACTAAATTACTTTTTATATACTAAGCACTCTATTTATACGAAATACCAATAATAATTAATATTTTTAATTTGGCTTCCTTAAATCGCTAAATTTTCACACAGAATGACAACGATGTGAATTTCGCTGGAAGATATGCCCTCGATAAAGGTATTTGGCAACTGCGCGCATTGCTTGCGTTTGGACGGTGTACCTTTCATATAGTATTCAGATTTGAAAGAATATTCTGAGTAATTTTAATGCGTTTTTATAATTAATAAAATTAAAAACTTAATTTTTGCTGAAAAGTGATAAAGAAGTCTGAAAAGGGTCATATACCGGGTGGCGCGTCGCCGAGCGAATATAGGAAAACCCATGTAAATTTTAAGGAGGTCAATTATTGGCTTCCCTGTACATTTTATAGAAAAAATGTAAAATAGCTTTTTGAAAAGACCAATCTGGCAAACCTTTGTGCAAAGTTTCAATAAATTTTAATAAGTGAATCTTAAATTATTTAATTAAATGTAATTACAAAATTACCAAATTTTCGGTTCAGGTAAAACCAAACGGGCACCAGTAAAATGAATATTGTCACTGACGTGAGGAAAAGTATCAATAAATCAATGACAATCGATATTTGAAAACAAGTATGAATTATTCAATTGACGAAAAAAGAGCCATAATTAAGTGCCATTATGCGGGAAGCAGTTTTAGAGCAGTATCTGAAATGTTTTCAGTTTATTTCCCCACCAAGCCCATTCCGTCCATTTTAACTATTAAACGTATTGTTAGTAAGTGCGAGTCCAAAGGTACCGTAATAAATAATTGTAAATGTTCAACTCAGAAATAAAAACACAAATATCATTCGTATAAATTTGAAAAACATCAAGACAAAAGAATGGCATTTTGTTTTGAAATGATGGAAAGAGCAAATAATGATAGGAATTTTTGAAGAAATATTTGTTTGATGTTGAAATCAAATTGGATCCGCCTTGGAAGAAGTTGTTCAGGAAGATCAAATGATATGGTACCAAATGGGTCACCTGATCTTTTACCGAATGACTCTTTTTTGTGGGGTCATTTAAAAACAGTTATTTTTAAAAGAATGAAATTTAATGAATTTTATGATCGGTTAGGATATTGTTTAGCTGTTAATGGGGGCTTGTTTGAACATTTGAATAATTGATGTTTTTATGCCATTCTCTTTTATTTTTTAAAAGTTATTGTATTTTATCTTATTTTATTTTATTTTTCTACACTTAGTAAAATATTAAGAGTTCTGTTCTAACTTTTTTCGGATCTATTTTCGATCGTCTAAGTTAAACATTTACAATTATTTATTGCAATAGATTCTCAAATCTTTGGACTCGAATTTACTAACAATCGGTTTAATGGTTGAAATGGACCAAAAAAGCTTGATGGGTAAATAAATTGAAAATATTTCAGATACTGCTATTGGTTTAATTAAATTCTAGGTATGATAAAATTATTTTTTTAAATATCGATAATAATAATTGTTATTGCTTTAACTTCATCGTTATATTAAATAAAAGTTTAGATAAAAAAGTAATGTTAACGTATCTTACATTAAATATATGGTTGTGAGATTGATAAAACGAAAAAAAAACATTTTTTATATTCGGCTGTACGTCAAATTTGGCAAAGCCTTATAACAAATTGTTTGCTGGTGGATGGTGTCTGGTTTTACCTGATCCGAAAAATTGGTAATTTTGCAATTACGTTTAATTGAATTATCCAAGATTCGCTTATTAAAATTTTTTGAAAATTTGCACGAGGATTTTCCAGATTAGTCCCTTCAAAAAGTTATTTTACATTTTTTCTGTATAATATACAGAGAAGCCAATAATTGACCCCCTAAAAATTTACATGGGATTTCCTATGTTCCGCTCGGCGACGCACCACCCGGTATATTGGGAAAAAGGAATTTCTTTCACAGGCGAGTTAGCTGCCATATTTATATTTATTTTTCATTTCATGGCCCCACGAGGGATAAGCACCTTGCTTTAGGCCAAAATAATCTGGTTGGTCATTAAGGAGCCAGCATAAAGTTTCCTTTAGTCAAGTTGGACGACTTTAATCGTTAAATATTTATTAATTTTTTACGCGTAACTTCACTAGGATAGTTTTTATACAGTTTTTAGCTTACTAGGTAATAATAATATTATATAAATATACAGCCGTTTGAGATTACTCTTTATATTGCCGTTCGAGATTACTGTTTACCATAATTTTAGTATAATTAACTCTTGTTCGTATTTAACCCCTTTGAGTAAAATAAATCTTTTTAAAAAAAGCTCTGCAGATCTTGCCATTTGACTAAAAAATATATAATTTTCATAAAAAACTGAATATAAAATTGTAATTTAATAATCAATTATATTTTGTTTAAAGAGGTTTCAGTTTCAAGAAATAAGCGTAAAAGGTTGTTTGTTCAAAGTCAATGTGACACAGTTGTTAATCAGCAAAAATATTCGGTGGCCGAAAATAACGTGACAATACAAGAATTTCTAGGAGTGACTTACTTAGTATAAATATAATACTACACCTGAAAAAAACATCTTTAAAGGCCAATCCTGTGAACACACACTATTTTGTAGAATCAAATTGGACCAGCATTGGTGGAAGTTGCACCTCAAAATGAGATTTGATTTTAAATGGATGGCTGCCCTACGTACAATTCACAGTGCATCAGGAAATATCTTGAAGACGTATTTAACGGACGCCTAATTGTGCTAAACTATACTATTAATTAACCAGGCAGGTCTCCGATTCAAGCTTGATGTTTATAAGTAGTTGCAGTTGTTTATCAAATCGCTTAAAAAAAAGTAATGAAATTTGATATAGTGACTTATTTTACTGGCAGCTTTAAAAAACTTTAATACAGTTTTTTTTGTAAAATGTACAGGGAAACCAATACTTGAAAGTACCTTAATTTATATGACTTAATACTGTTTGTATTGTTATACATGAAAATTTAAATACGTGAATTATTCTCGTTTTGTACTTTCTTGCTCGTATTTTGAGGTTTAAGTTGATAAGTTAAGCTTACTTAGGGTTCTTCTTATATTTAGTTTATTATTTTCAGCATTAGTGTGTTACTTTTTAACTAGTTCATTTTCTTTAGGATCCTGAGCTATTCTATTCTAGGCATTGGACTCATTTCGGTTATTTAGGGTATATTATTGTAAATACTTGTCTTTTAAATGTTCTAGAATTTGAATACTTACTTGCTTTGATTATCAGTATTCTCTTGAAATTGTTGGTATTCTTTAAAAACTAAAATTCTACATTTAACATTTCTAAATTGTTTCTTGGGTCCTTAAAAGAGATCGCATTTTGTGACATTTTTATCAGTTTTTGTTGTTTTGTGTATTAAAAATAATTAAATGGTAGTCTCACATTGACTGTCGTCAACGAGGGTTCAGTTCAGGTTAGAGTATTTGGAGTTTATATCAATAAAAAGTGTATTTCTGATATAAACAAATATTCATCGAGTCAGCGTATTCCAAAAGGAGTGTGTTACTGGATTACGTTACAATTTATATCCGAAGTAAAAGGATATTTGAAAGCCCATTTTAGTCCATGCTTGTATGCAAGGATTGACCAAGATGGAAACCAAAAAACTATAAAAATTACTTTTAAAAAACATTGACAAGCAAAAAGTAGAACAAGAGAAATGAGATGATCAACAGTGAAGAGAAAAAAAACCAGACCGTAAACAAGAAGAACGAGATTATAAACAGAGGAAAGAACAAGTTAAACTAGATAAAAAATAGGAAGATTTACGAAAGGCAATTAAGTCCTGTAATATAAACAATGATGAAAGTAAAGCCACCAAAATTTAATGGCAAAGAATCATGGATTATTTACTTGAATTAGTATGTGGCCGCTGCTAGAATAATAACGAAGAAAAGCAATCAATCTTAAGCTATGCCTGAGAGAAAAAGCTACAGAAATTCTAAGAAACGTGTCATCTAGGAATCAGCTTTAAGAAACTGGGACGTACCTTAGAGATGGGATAGGCAAAGCTCATGTATAATAAGTGTACCAGGCTGTAAATCTGGCTTATCCTTCCATCCAAATGGAGTTCCAAGAACAAATTTTTAAAAATTGTTTTATTAACGGTGCACGTATCCAGATACTAACCATGCCATAAAGATGGCTCACCATAAAAGTTTTTCGAAAACTTTGGCTCATAGACTGAGGTAGATAGATAGTAGTAGTAGGTAGATAGTAGATAAATAGAGTAGAACGTTGGAAAGTGACCTTAAAGACCTGAATACGGTTGAGTCATGGTAGTTATAAAACTCAAAAGATCATTCCAGCGTTGAAATTGTAATGACTAGAGGTAGCGTAAACCTTATTGCCCCAAGTCTTTCGCAGACTTAAGGAACTCGAAAATTTTATGAGGTGTTAGCTAGCTGGATGCTATCTAGATCGACATATGATGTAACCATAAGTTACATCATATGTACAATAATAGTATAAATACTCAACTTCGCTAAGGCCTGCTGGCTATCTTGTACGGGTTGGCTTGGGAGGTTTATAGTTGGTCTCCTATATGCCAAGGTGGCGTTGGTAGGGTGTGAGTCTTAAAGGGTGGTTAAAAAAATCATCTAATAAGCACACGATTTAATAGATGAACCCACTAATCCACCAACATACGCCCGTGTGTAGGAACAAACGGAATAAATAAGTTGCTCAAAATAAAATGATATTATAGTTTATTCGCTACCTTTTTTTTGATGTCTGGAACCTACTTGGTTTCATTCTATTGCCCCCTTTGTACCTTCTAAGTAACTCAGTGTAAGCTGAGCTTAGTATATTTTAATAAGAAGCATCTGACAAATGGCTGATTGAATCGAGCTTGAGTAGAGCAGATTAAATGCTGCTGATTTAATACTGCAGATTTATATACTCCATAATTGGGTACTGCATGAATATAGGTACTGCAGAATATATAGCAGCCGATGAGCTGAAACAAAATGCAAATTATCTCATGATTCAGAACCAATAAGTGTCTGGCATTACAGATACGAAACTAAAAAGAAATTAAATGAAATTAAAAAAATAATGACGGGATTAAAATTTAAAGTGATATCCATGGTACTCAGCCTGTGGTTGACCCCTACTTATTTTAAAAAGGAGCTCAAAAATATGGGCCGGCACAAATTATGGCTTAAGGCAAAGTTAAACGTGGTCTCTTTAACAAAGGACTCACATTTAAATTCACCGGCGAGTAAACTAAACTCATAAAATGACAGTATATATAAATAAAAATAAATTTAAATTAAAAAAAATAGGATTGCTCAGAAGCCCTTACCTAAGCGTGACATTTTCAGACAATCAAATGACTGTCTTTTTCATAAATGATACTATAATTACTAAAATTAGGGAGAAATATTGATACTGAAAAATAACAACATAATTAAATAATTCCGACGATCTACATTGGTGTGAAAACAAGCTTATTAAAAATATAGAAAGTCATCTGATCTGACTACCTGCTCGCAATCCATCAATGTCATGTCGGCCGATAAGGTCACCATATTAAGGTCACAGGGAATGAGCACTACTGACATGAAATATAAACGTAAAGTGAAATGTTCGGACAGACATTCCGAAGCATGAGCAACCTCGTTATCGAAAATTATAAAATAACGGTGAATGCCATAAGATTCCAAAAAAGTAAGTTCCTGTAAATAGAGGATAACAAAATATCTACAAAATTACGTTACCGTAAGGTCATACAATTCAGGAGATATATATTACAAAATTAATATAAATGATAAATCAAATCTTATCTAAATAACAAAATACATAGTTTTCTTAACAATAGAAGGAGTAAAATAGATGTAAAGACCTTAAACACTATGCGTAGATGGTCTTCTAAAACCATTGTTAAATAGCCAGTACTCAATACCATCTATGCACACTCAGAGCAAGGGAATGGTACTATCGATTTATAAGTTTCGCCATTTTATAAGTGAAATAGAATATTGAGAGTGTTATATATTTAAATTATTTTAACATGATATTGACATGTTACACACCTATAAGAATAAACCAGCCGTCACGTCTTGGAAAGAGCTTGGTAATACCGGGAAAAATATCACGGTTGTGAGTGTTAGGTGGTGGTGGATACAGAATCCAGTTATACCATCGTGAAATCGGACATCGTAAATCGCTTCAAAATTTCACCACCAAATTTAATACTTCAGTCAGCGAATAGAAAAAGAATTTCGATCATTGGATTCCACCATTGGCTTTACAACAATTAAGCAGCAAGTATTATTAGCAAAAATTATACATTTTAAAATGGATGTATCTAACCGCTTGTTGATCACGAAACCCGAATAGATCCTTCGAATAGAGTCGTTAAGTTATTTTAGAACATTACCACTCCACCCAACTCAAAGATGCTGATTAGTGCCAAAACTGGAAAAAGAAAACGAAACAGAAATTGTTTTGATTGAACCCATGGAAAAATATAAAGTATATAGTCAAGCAATTATTCCCGCAAAGACGTGATGTACCCAGAAGAAATCTACTGTTTTGGTTAGAATGGTAAAATTGAAAGAATATGATCACCTGAATCTAGGAAAGAACATTGGTGTATACTCTATGAGTCTAAAGGAACGACAGTCATAAAAAATGCTAATACAATTCGTCATTCAAGAAGACCTTTTCCTGTATATTTACTTTTTTTTTTGAATTTTTTTTTCCAATTTAACTATCGCCCAAAGCAAAAAATTGGGCTTTTTCAAAGAAAATCAAGATGTGTTTTTCTTGAACGTAGATGACCCGGAAATTATTCATTTGGTGCAGCATTGCATTAACACTGAAGACAATGCTCTGATAAACTAAGCACCTTGAAGGATTCTGGGAGCTAAACAAATACAACTTAATACTTTAAGAAATGAAGACTAAGAATTGATGACACCTTGGATACGCTATCAGGTTCACAATGGTTTTCAACGCACGATCTGAAAAGTGGAAAAGTGTGTCTGTGTCTAAAAAGAGCACTGTGTACATCACTATTTTTAAAATATCCGATTGCTGGCCAAACATTTATTTTGGATGAAGACAAAAAAATGTACCCATACTTTTAGAAAAAGATGATTATGCTACAAGAGTATCACTTTATAATAAAACATGGGAAAGGCGAATATAATCAAATTACCGATGCTTTATCCAGACAACCTTCTATGGAAACATGTCAACATTGTCTTAAAAATGAATTGAAACAGAAGCCTGAGATAGTTACTTGTCATTGTATTGGCATTATCAATCCTCATCCTCTGCATCTAGCATGATCCAGTGTAATGAATAGAAGTTCTTGAAGCTGTCCATGGCGCTGTTGGCGGAGGATATTTTTGAAGTTATTAAGGTAATAAAAAACTTGTCTCTCACCTTAGCAAGGACCCAAGGACCGGAACCACAAGGAAAATGATGCAGAGTTTTTTTGGTGTACCCTTTGGACGAACTACTGTAGATGTAGCAGAATCTTTTCCTACTAGCAGTTTCGAAAATTGCGATGCTTTTGTCGCTATGGGCTACTTTACCGAGGCGTCCACAGTAGCTGAAGTGCTATTCCAGAACTGGATATTCCTATTTGGTATCTCCAGAAATATAAATTCAGACCAAGGAGGCAACTTTGAGTCATAAGAATTCCACCAAGTAGGCCAGTTCCTGGAAATCAATAAGATCTGCACAACCCTCCTACAATCTCAGTCTGATAGAATACTTAAAAGATTTATACGCTTAATTGAGAATAAACTCTAAGTAAACCAACTGGGATACCTGTATGCAAACATCTTATTGGCATATCATTCTTCCATCCACGAGTTTACTGGAAAAAGCCCGGCAAAAGTTGTCTTTAGTGATGAACTTCCTTTTCCTTTGGACATTATGACTGAATGACTCGACAAGGCTGAAAGCCTTAAGGAGTACGTCGACCATTTACAACAGTAGTTTCAAATGGTTCATGAAGAGGCACGGGATAAACTTAGAAAGAAACAGAATCAAATCAAGTTATGACATAAAAACGTATTCTACCGGTTTTAATCCTGGAGACAAATTCTGGCTAAGTAATCCACGGAGGACAAAGGAAGAGCGCGCTAAACCACCAACGCTCCAGAGGGAGTGATAAGACCTGTTTTGTGTGGTCACCAGAATCAACGACGTGGTGTACCAGATCCAGAGACGTCCGACGACGAACATCAAAATTGTAAACATCGTCTGGCTAGTACCTTATTATGACTCGGGTAGCCCTGGAGTATTGAGTGATCAGGACGATCAAACTTGAGAGGGGAGGAGTGTTATCATAATGTCTAAGCGTTAATAAAATTATTCTTATAGTTTTTGTACTGTTTTTCTCATGTTTTGTAGTTTAATTTGATTAGCTACGTTTATTTAGAGTTCTACTTACATTTAGTTTATTATTTTTAACTATAGTGTCTAGTTTTTGAATAGTTCACCTTATTTGAGGTCCTGAATTTAGATTATTTATGTTTTATTGTAAATCCTTGTATTTAAAATCCTCTAGAATGTGTATACTTACTTGCCGAGTATTCTCTTAAAATTATTGCTCTCCATTGGCAAAAACAATGTAAAAAATCTAAATTGTGGCATGGGTCTTTAAAAGGGATCGCATTTCATAACATTTTATTCGGTTTGGTAACAAGTAAAATATAAAATTATAACTAAATTAAAGTTAGTAATATTATATATCTAACTATATTGCAGCGTTTTATTTTTCTACTCTTATTTTCACTAACGCTCCATTGATATTTCATTAATTTCAATAATTATATTAATAATTTCAGTCAACTTCTTTTATCGATATTTCTTTAAATTCACACTGTCAATGACACATTACTACTGTAACGCATCACTCTCCTGGTTTAATTATTCATGCTTTCTGTTGACGGTCCGTCACTCTTCTGGTTGGTCTTGATTGATGTTTTCTCTGATTGGATTGACATTGACAGCTCAGGCGAGAGGTGGGGTCGTAACTTATTTAGTCGGTACTGCATCCATTTTTCGAGCACTTGTTCCCGTGTCGCAGGTAGAAGCGCACGTAAAAGGCCAGTTTTTTATTTCCTTCTGTGAAGCAGGTGTGGCCAAGTGGCCAATATGGTTTGTAATTTATAATCCTTAATCTTGTTCCTTTAGGGAACTGTTTATTTCATAATACTGGTGCAGGATGCCCGAGATTTTGATGGATAGATAATGAAACTTAGCAAGGGTTTTACTTGTCCGTTTTCCTCTTCATTCTTATATATATATATATATATATATATATATATATATATATATATATATATATATGCACACTAATACTTTGTGGCATAACCGTTATTTTTCACAACTTCACTTCACCGTCTTGGCATAGACTCAAGAAGATTGTGTATGTTATCTCCGGAAATTTCACTCCATGCTTCTTTTAGGACTTAGAATAATTCGTCTTTATTTTGGAACTTATTCGGATTTTTTTGTCGAACTTTTTTGTCTAGGTGCTCCCACAAGTTCTCGATGGGATTTAAATCTGGACTTTGAGCTGGTCACTTCAGAACTTGAATTTGTTGAGAGGTTGGGAAATTTTTAACAATTTTAGAAGTGTGCTTGGGTCGTTATCATAATGGAATTTCCAAATTAACGGCAAATTATCCTCGGCATAGGGAAGCGTATTATTCCTTAAGATGTTTAGATAATATTGGCTATTCTTGATCCCATCTATTCTCACCAGTGGACCAACGCCATGCCCGGAAAAACATCTCCACACCAACACATTACCGCCTCCATGTTTGATTGTGGGAATAGTGTACTTTGGGTTGAATTTTTCATTCTCGGGACGTCTAACCCATCTCATACCATCTGACCCAAATAAATTGAACTTACTTTCATCTGACCATAAAACGTTTTTCCATTGATTATAGGTCCAATGTAAGTGTTCTTTTGCGAATCTTAAACGAATTTGTCTATTTTTCGTTGAAATGAAAGGGTTTTTTACCGGTCTCCTGGCGTTTAAGTTGGCGTCACATAAACGTCTTCGAATAGATCAAACTGAAAGGGAAATGCTGGGATATGCCTTTTTTATATCTTCGGCGGAGAAAAATGGATTTCTTATAGAACATCGTCTAATTAGCTTGTAAGTTGCAGATGTTGTTTTTTTGGGTTTAGAGATGTTGTGCTTCTCAATTATACATTTTTTTATTTGTTCAGATAAATTTATACCTCGAGACATTTTAATACTAAATAGGCTTCTTCACAATCGAAAACGAACTGCCTCAAACGAGACCTATTTAATTTAAAATATTTAATACAAAAAGTTTCTCTATTTAGGTCCTCAAGTAAAGGAAATATTGTTTACTATTTACATTCCTGTGATAAATATTCAAACTGTTTTGGTATGAATTTATGGCTTAGGCTAAGATAAATATTTTTAATACACGGTGTCACAAAAATTTTTAATAGATTATTAAATAAGAAAAGAAACTTCAAGTTTCTCTACTTTTGACCGGCACTGTATATATACTTACTACCATATATTTAATTATGAAAGTCTATGAGGCCACATCCTTGTACAAGAATAAAATTTTTTATTTTTTTGTTATACATATATATCTATATACAGTATTGCATAATATTTTAAAATTAAAAACTAAATACTTCCTTTGGGAGTTTTTGTAACTTCTGCAGATTTTTAAACATGTTATGTAGATATCAATTAGACGAAAAAAATCGTAATTTTTTGGATAACCACCCCTAACTACCGCACACCACGATTTTCTGATTACCAAGCAATTTTGCTTTTTCAAGTTGTAAGGAATGATGTAAAATAGGTGTTACATTTTAGAAATAAAATGCAAATGAAAATTTTTGTTAGTATCTTGTCTATTTTATTTTTGTTTTTTCTCTTTGATAATGCAATGAAAATATAATAGTTAAACGCTAATAATTCATTCTTGAGGAAAAAAAAATTTCTAGCTTTTTTAAATTTCAAGTATAAACTTATATGGGTTTTACTATTTACTGTATTATTGTAAATGTCTATTTTTGTGAATACAAAATTCCTAAGGAAAGTTAATTATGGGCACCATTAATGGCAAGTATAGCACAACTATAGCAATTAAAGTAGTGTGTTGGAAACATCTTCCTATATGCTGGATAGTCTCAGATTATTGAAGATATTTAAACATTTTCAACATTTTTCTGCGGTTGGGTTTGGGCCTTACTAAACATACTTCTTATAATAATTAAAAATGTTATTTACTTAATCTTGCATAGCGAGTATAAAATATTCTTTCTACAGAAATAATTCTCTCTTGACCAACCACTTAATTTAAGTAAATTTTTCAATAAGTTTGTAGTGTGTTTTTCACAAGTTGAGTATAAATCAATTAATTAAAATTCAAATTCAAAACGTTTATTTGCCAGTATCAAAAATCACAAAACAAATGTACGTATGATGTAAATGAAATCAGCAATTAGGAATGCATCTCGATTGTAAGAACCGTTTCTCCAGAGTACCTTGACAAGAGGCACTTTTAAGAGATACATCGTTAAAAAAAGCAACAAAAAAGCAAGCAAAAAAAATCTTACGTAAAAATATTTCGTTTAATTCATTTTGATTCATGAAATCTTGAGATTAAAAAAAAACTATTTATTTACATTTATGTACAGAGGGGAGGGACAGGCGACGACTAAATCAGGGAAGCATAGGAGAGGAAACACGTTCAATATATATAAATATATTTATAAATATAAATAAAAAATATTTACTTATTAGGCATCATACTGTGCCTGCATAAGCATACTTTTTATATATTTCTAATACTTAAAAAAATACTTTTTAACAAGATGAGACAAATTTTTCCACAAATAAACTGCAACTTAACTAAATGATGTAGGGTAATATGACTTCTATAGCAAATATTAAAGGAAAAACGCATACAGAAATTATGCACTTTTTAAATAGAAGATGAAATTGCAGATGTTATTACATTATTACATCAACATAATCAACACAAAATGATAATATTAGAGTTGCACAAAAATTACTTGGTTTCACTCGGTAAGTGACGCTTTAGATTATTTAAATGTTTTAATCGCATAAAGCAGTGGCAATTTTTTTGTTCATGTAGTTAAAATATTAAGAATTTTTAAAAATAACACCCAAATTCTTTGCTTCATTAACCGCAGGTATTATCTATTATTGTATTTTCTATTTTAACCACAAAGTTTTAAGAAACATGTTCTTTGTGCTTTCTACTGAATCATAGAAAAAAGAGACATGATTTTGAAGGGTTTAGTTTCAAATTATGAACCTTGGTATATAAATGTAAATTATTTAAGTCGGAATTAAATTGTGTTACATATAATAAATTATGTAATATACGTAATAAGTAGGTATTAGAATTTAAGAATATATTTTCTTAACATTCTTATCATCGAGTTATAGATATTTATTAAAGTTACGAAAACTATATTTGTCATACCTTTTTTTTGTATAAATTCTTGCAACATTGCATTTTGTTGCAAAAAAGTCCTTTAAGATATTCATGCAGTAAATAGAATATCTTTAAGATATTTTAAATGTATTTCTAAGCTATCTGAGAGACGTCCAACAATTTTTTTCTTTCATAATTATTTGGATATGCAAAATACATTTTTCAAACACTTGTATTAGTATTATGTCCTATGTCCGTCTACTTTTATGACATTTGCATCATCCTATACATTATTTTTAAGGAATTAATTTTAAAAAGACATTTATATTTTCAAAAAGAGGAACCCTTTGTCCATAGGAGACATTTGTGCCGTCTGATCACTAAAAATTTAGTCGATATATATATTTATCGTTAGTGAAAAAATTGTGTTCTTGACGTAGTTCGGATAGCTATGAACAACCCCCTTGCACTGGTCCGATATATCTTTCCTTAATGCACTCGTTCCGCGTTCCATTCTAAATCCGTTATGACGTAAGTTTCTTGAAAATTTACCTATCTAATTAATAGATGAGAAGCTAACATGTTTATTAAACGGTTAACGATTTATTTACATTAAACAGTCCAGGGTGAACAAGTTGACAGTTTCCACTTCATCTTTGGATTTGTCAATAATGTGATAGGTGACAAGGTGGTTACGACGCTATCTAGTATTAAATATTTTCCACTTTATCGATTTCAATTCTATATAAACTCTAATAAAAATAGAATGTAAATATTATTAAAAAAAAACAGAAAATTATAAATTTTAAAAATAATTCTTTAAATAAAAGACTCAAAAAGACCTCTTTCTTATTTAAACAAAAGGTTAGCCTCTCGTAAATGCTGTTTCTTACTTCCAAAAGAATTTGAGGTAAAATTGAATTTGCAGATTCAACAATTTTGTTGCTCAACTCCTCTAAATTTGTTGGCTTACTATTATGCTGTTTATAAATAGTCTTCTTAAGATAACCCTAAAAATAAAAGTCATTGGGTGACAAAGCAGAAGATCTTGGAGGCCATTTAACTTTCGCAGTCCTACTAATAAGGTGGTTAGGAAAAGTATTTGTTAAAAATTCTTTTACTCTAACCGCATTATGAGCAGGATAGCCATCTTGTTTAAAATAGACTGATCCCAGGTGTTTATTAATGACATTAGCATTACTTGCATTAATTGTTTAAATACTCATAGTAATCTCACTTCTCTAAGTAAATTTTGAATGGCCCCTTGTGAGTGTAGTAAGGAGTTTAATGAGAATGATGTATAAATCTGAGAATCAACTGCGTATTGTTGTAGTTTTTTATAAGATATAGTATTTTTTATATCAGCTGCGTATATCGAGAATAATAAGGGTCCTAATAGAGATCCCTGAGGAATCCCAGTAGTAACAGAAATAAATTTAGATTTTGAGTATAAGAGGTTAAAATCAATCTCCATGCATTGAAATCTGGTGGACAGTATATTAAAGGAATATGTGATAACCGGTATAGGAAAGGTTATCAGTGATGTGACAATTATTTGAGTTAAGTTGTGCGCTTCTAAAAATATTTATCTTTTCGTTTTTCTTTAACTTGTTCGTTTTGTAGTTATCGGTATTGCTTAATGAATTATGGGTTATTTAAATTAACCTGTCAAGCTACTGCTTGGATTTCGGCTTAAACTTTAATAGAATATACGAGACATATGTATAAAATATTTCTATTTCCGTTCAATTAAAAGCCGTGCTTCGAATTAAAAAAGAATGTTGGATAGATGATTCAGACCTACACAAAACCAAAGAGGGTTTAAGATGCTAACCTAAAATATGCCTCTTTTATAGAGGTATAACTGATCATCGTTTTGTATATGTAGCTTTATACGCCATAGATAGATTAGATTCATTTTATGGGTAGGCAAAATATCTATAAGCCCTGAACACTATTAAATGCCTTTTTTACGGCCAATAGCAATGTAGATTTCAGGTTGGTTATTTTAAGCTAATCGAAGGATGCCTGTTGTTTTCCTTTAAAGCACTTTGTTTTTCTATCAATATGTTATTAGTACCTACATGTAATTATCTACAAAGAGAAATAATTGGTCTTAGTTTATTGGAATTTTCTGAATCTGTTTTATTAGGTAACAGATAAGTAGCATCAAGCATGAGACCAAAAAGATGCTTAAATTATTTTACGAAGAACTTAGAACCTCTTGAGCCAGAAGTTCTGCTTAAGGTCGATGCCAGGAGTCTTCAATTATTGGTATGTTTACAAATAATTGTTATATTATTCATTCTGCATTTCCTTCATATAGTGTCGGTTTGTTACAGATACTTGACCAATTATTAATTAATTGAGTATTATTAGGGTCTCACAAATAATGTTCGGTTTTCTGTACAAATATTTTTGACTAGTAATAAAAAGTTTAATTTTTTTTGGTAGCATTTTTTGTAGTACGTAGTTTGTACTTTTGCAAAATAGCTTTTTGATTTTCTCTTTTAATTAAATTGGGGGCTTGGCTCTAAACTGCTTTCTTCTTATAATATCATTGGACATATTTTGGCTTGGTATTTTAGCAATTTGGATTTGTGCATAGGAACAATACCAATATATTCTGTTGGTTTAATTGAGCATTTTAATATTGCTGTTACAGAAATCCAATATAAACATATTAGTAGCCATTAATAAGAATATCCAAATTCATTTCATGGGCTACCAGTTTTGGTTGTTTGCAGCAGATTGATTTGCGTCGCTTCAAAATTTCCTTATTGCAGAACTCATAATCGGTATTATGCTTTGTCCTTTGCTAGCTAGGGGAACCTGTAACTTAATACACAGGACCCTCTACCTAAAAACTTAGTACTGCAAGTTTTGGTCTTAAAATGCTGACTCACCCGTATCGTTCTTAAAAATTTACTTTTCATAGAGGGGATGGAGTGCATTTTATCTATAACCAGATCATATATTTTTCCACCATAGAAGTTTATACTCTTTTATAGTTACTATTCTACGTAGGCCGTTATGCATTGAATTTAAAATACCTAAAAAAATTACTTAAAGGCTAGTAACTAAATATGGTTAGTAAAATGTTTACTTCTAAATTTTTAATGTAAAATATTATATTTGTTATGTCGAATTAATGGAAGTCCATGTAGGTACCACCATATGCTATATAAATTATTGAATTTTAATTTACTGGGTATAATACCACTGGGATAGCAAATGAGATTTGATATAAGTCATCCAAATTTCATGCCAAACAGCATCATATTCCCACTTAGATATAGGGAAACAATAACTTGTTGAAAATATCACCAGCATTTAGCTGAGGAAGCCTTTCCTTACAATAAGGTACATATACCTTAATAACGAACTTAATGTTAAATAGGTTATATTTGACATTGTAGCTGTTTTAATTGATTTGTAAATATTTTAGTTTAATTGCAGTGCTTAATGTTTTCGATTAAAAGTTCTCCGATTTATGGCTTTTTTTAATATAATGATTGGAACATTCTGCACTTTTCTTCTTATATTAATTTATTTCCCATCACTTTGTTCTTTATATTCTGTGGTGCAAACATCTAACAACCTCCTGTGATATTATATATTCTTCAATTTTTCACATGAAATTTGTTAAATTCACTAAAAATATCTGGTGTCAGGAAAAGTTACGTCAGGTCAACCAGTAGTTCGAAGGTGCGGTGTCGAAGTACTTCTAGCGAATCTCATTGACGTGTCTTTCATGTAATGGTTTTTCTTTTTTATTAATCCAATTTTTGTTTACTTGTGTTTGGCACTATGATGGATTTGAATCCGGAGAACTAAAGCTTGATACTGGTCAATGTATTTCAGGTGATAATGTTTTTTAGCCTTTGCTAATAGCTTCCCTTTAGAAGTCATCGATTTTACTCTTAGTCCAGCCTACCAAATCATAAAAATAGGTTAGTCCATTATAACCATGCGTGTTTATTGCAAAGTTCCTACTACTAAGATTTATTTTTAAAAGTGGTTTTGAATGAACTTGATGAGAATAACATCATCTCTGACAGTTTATTTCATACATGATAGGTTAGTAAATTATCAAGTTTACTATAATTATAGTATTATATATGTTATAAAGCCTCATTGTGATAAAAAGACTTTGGAGGTTCCAAAGGATCACTTAGTTTAATAAAGATTATAAATTTTACGTACGCCTATGAATGATGAATTACTTAGCTAAATTCGAATTCTCGATTTTATTACTCTATATATTTCTAATCTACAGTATAATTATGCTATTAACAAGTCAAGAAGTACTAAAATTTAAAATGCCAACTACTTATATTTTATTTATAATTTTATTGTATAGGTTTATAGTAATTCTTCGGTTGCTTAGGACAATATTTTACCTTGACCTTGCTTTATGGTATATAAACATACAGAGTGACTGCAAAAATATAAAAGCATGTAAAACAATATGTCAACTTTAAAATGTATACAATATATTAACATAATATGTTTTTTGGAGAAATCTTGGTACAGAGATCATAAAATATAATAATAATAATAATAATAATAATAATAATAATAATACTGAAAGTAATTATATTTTCTTTTTATCTGAAAATCAAGTAATACAATATTTTAATGAACTGCGTCAGTATGACGCAGTTCTAAAAGTAACCCATACTATATGGAAAACTATGGAAATATTTTTTACACCAAACTATTAATTAATCTATTAATTAATTAGAACCATGATTCATTAACTTGAAATAGTAATCTGAAAATTTTTATAGAAAAATATAATAAATTGATCAGAAAAGATAAAGCTTAAATAACTCTGGTTAAAATTGACCTTCTTGTACTTACAGTAAAAAAAATAGCCTTGCTACCATAGTTAACAATAACTAAATTAAAAATTATAAAGATTAGAAATATGGAGTTTATTTTATAATAAATTATTATTTGTGTGCTTTAATTTATAATAACTTACATGCCATTTGTTTAAAAATTATTGAATTATTTTGAATTATTCACAAAAATTTCTAGTCAATTATTTTTTTATAATGTAGAAAATTGACATAGCCCTGAATTGTTAATATTATAGTAAAATACTCGTAATATTAATCATGTTAAAATATGTTAATAAATATAAAGTTTATTGTGAGTCCCTGAGTTAAGAAACAAGACGAAAACTAAAATATTTTAAGTGTTAAAATTTAATTTTATATAAGTTTAAAACTAAAATCAGCTAAGCAGATCCAGAATATATAAGCCAAACGTCATACTACTACAGAAAGTTGTATGCCAGAATTTTTTATCATTTTAATTGAAGGTATGAATTTAATAAAAGATATTGAGTTCGGCAATTATATTTTAAAGCAGGTGAGTTTGTTTCTATATTACTATTTAATCAACAGTTACTAAATTGGGAGTGTCTTACTGGATAGATATAAATTAGGTCATGTCCACTATGATTTATTATTGAAAACAAAAATATCTAATACTTCTATGACTGTCAAAGAGAAAAGTTGTGAAATAAAATGATTGACGATAAAGAACTAATAAACCCAGTGAAGTATTTTATGATTTTGGCGGGTATGTGGGTTTTTCCCCGTAAAAAATCAAGTATCCCATTAAATATCTTTTATTATTGGTATTCTCTGATACTTCAAGGTATTTTTGTAATTTTTATAGTTCTTCTATTTGGTAAACTTTTCCAGCTAATATCTATTCAATCAGATGTACAAGTAATTTGGTCAGTTATATCTATAATAGAAATAAGTGTTGGAATCTTTAGCAAAATAATTATATACCAATGGAATAAGGTGCCTAATATGTTTGATACAGTTATTCAAAAGGAAAAAGAAATTTTGTTGTACGAGGATGACAATATAAAAAATATACATCAACAAAGTATACAAATTTGTCAAAGAATTTCATATGGATTATTTCTCAATGTCTTTTTTGCTATGGTGTCAATCTTCATAGCTGGTTTCATAAATTGGCCAAATGAGAATAATGCTAAGAGTAAATCAGTCAAAGAGCAACTTGAGACATCATTCGTTTATCCAATATGGTTACCATTTTTTGAAAATGACCATAAATTATTTACTGCTCTGTTAAATATAATATTTGCAACTATAGGAATTATATTTTATAGCGTCAGTCACATGATTTTTATTGTTTTATTATTTTTTGTCATATTACAATTTAAATCTATTACAATTAAAATTGGAAAGTTAAAAGAAAACCCTATATCCACCACCGAGTTTCGAACTGAACTAAGAAATCTAATTTATAGTCATATATCATTATTAGCGTAAGTATACATTTTATATAGTAAAAACAATATACTCAGAATTTGGTATTTTATTTTAGGTTTGTAGAAGATTTAAATGGATCAATAAGATACGTTGTTTTTATGGATTTTTTGCTTAATTCTTTGAATGTTGCGTCAGTTGCAATTCAACTAATAAGTGTAAGTATTTCATGAATTAAATTTCTTAAATTAAATATTTTGTCATACCATAAAAACCAGTAATGTTAATGATAAACAAATAAAAATATTTTCACTATAAGGCAATATAAATTTCCTTGATTTAAAAATTCAGAAACAAATTTCTCCTATACCTATAATCGGCTACCTTCAAATTGAATTCTTCTTAACATGTTTTTATTCATAAAAAATACCTGATAATTTATTCTTTGTATGATTTACCTACACGAAGAATTTATCTAAATTATTACGAAACCGCAAATGATTTATGTATATATCATGTAATTTACCAAAACAAATAATTTTTTGCCCTCTAGTAAAGCAAACTTTTTTCAAACCATAACAATGTAGACGTATCTCCTAAACATCATGTTTATTTTTGCTGATACACAAATAGATCCTGGTTTATAAGGTTCTTATAAAATTCACATCTTACTGCTGTCTTACTAAAAGCAGGACAATTTAAATACATTGAAACTTTTATTTATTAATCCCAAATTAATATTAGTTGCCAAATAGTATAGGTTTTCAAAAATAGCTGCTTCAGTAAAAGAGTTATTTGAGTTCTCAGTATTTTAAGATAGGTCTATAGAACTCAAGAAATGTATTTTGAATGTCTTTTATAGACTAATAAAAAAATTTAAAAACAAGCAGTCCTAACATCGTTCTTATCTATAATAAGTAGATGGTGTTAAAATTCTAAGAAAAATATATTTTTCATCCAACATTGTTACCATAAAATAGAATAAAATAATTAACATTGAGTTTGTGCGCATGGGTGAACACTGTCTCGGTCTCGTACATTCCCCCGCATTATCAGATATATAGTGTATCCCAGGATGAGCGAATTTATACGTAAAAATGACAAAAAGTTTTGGGGTTAAAATTTGACCGTTTGGCATTTAGCCCGGCTTGATTAAAAAATAAAATTTAGCATATTTTATTTTTTTATAAATCAAGCCCATGATACGTACATGATACCATAATTTTAGTTTTATATGTATGTAAAGTAATATTTCTAGGCAAGATTTAAAAAAAGTTTATGATAAAATGTGTTTAGAATGCAATAAAATTTGGAGCAGAAAATTTTCATTGTGCAATCGTATGGTAGTGGAAATAATATGTCGTTAAAGTCCGTTTTGAATCTTTTAAGTGAAAAATATCCACAAGTCGAAGTAACAATATCTTTGCCGAGACGACTAATTAAACTTTTTGAGGCCAGTGGTAGTATTTAGAAGAAAAAAAAGCAGAAAAAGAGATACGATGACCACGATGCTGCTATAATCTTTACTTAGGAGTTAATTGCTTAGAACCCTCGGATGTCATTGAGAGCTAGGTCGGCGGTGCTAAACATAAGCAAATCTGAATTACAAAGAATTTATCATGCCAACCATATTAAAGCATTCAAACCAAGGCACTTGCATACTTTAGAAGAGGGGGATGAATCGCGCCGTTTATTATTTTCTGCTTGGTTAGGCGATAAAATTTTAGAGCATAGGGATTTTCATAAAAACTTAATATTCTTGGACGAATCTACTTTAACGAATTTCATCCCACATCTACATGTAATTCCACATGTAATTTCATCCCAAAATTGTCGGTTTTGGTCCAATGAAACGCCAAACTTTGTAATCCATGGCAAGAGGCAATATTTTTAAAATGTCAACGTTAGGTGCGCCTTATCTTACCATTTAGGTATTATTGAACCAAACTTTATTGAAGGATCTCTTAATCAAGAAACGTAGCTTCAAATTTTTGAAAAATTTTTTGAAGAATGCTTAGAACCTTTACCAGTTGATCAAAGAATAAAACTTTATTTTCAACACGACGGCTGTCCAGCGCACTTTACTATTCGAGTAGCAGAATGGTTGAATAGAACTTTTCCAAACCAATGGATTAAAACACGCGGCCCAATTGAGTGGCCGCCAAAGTCACGTGATTTAACTATTTCTCATTCATATTTATGATGCCGGCTCAATCAAATTGTTTATTCCGAGCCATTACCAAATGCAGGGAATTACTAAAACAAAGAATTAGAGATGCTTGTAATTCAATTTCCATTGAAGAAATTAGTAATCTGTAAAATGCTTCTTTAAACTTTAAAAATGCTTAGGAAAGATATTGAAAAATGTTTCGATAATGGAAGTAGCTCCATTGAATAAATTTAAAAAAATTAATAAAATAACATTTTTTGTTAGTAGACAGTAAGTAGTTATAAGAAGACGTACTATGTACATTTTATTACAAACATATTTTTGAGGATGCTTTGTAACTCTTAGATCAGTGATTTAACTATTAGATTCGTTATGAAATCGATATTCGGGCATAATTTTGCATTCTAAATAACTTTTTTTTATAAATTTTTTTTATATTTTCTCTAGAAATACTACTTTACCTACTCATAAAATTTAAAAAATCCTCGTATCAAAGTATGCTTGATTTAAAAAAAATAAAATTATGCTAAATTTAATTTTTTAGTCAAGCAGGGCTGAATGCCAAATGATCAAATTTCAACCCCAAAACTTTTTGTAATTAATTTTTACGTATAAATTCGCTCATCCTGGGACACACTGTATAATTTATCTAAAAGTGTTTCTAGTTAGTGTTGGCCATGAGTAGAAGAAATAAACAAAGTAATTCCTCTCTAAAACCCGAAAGCATCAGTACTTTTATTAAGTCCCTTAGTGCGAGCATCGAAGACATGGAAAAATCTTTCTACGCTTAAAACTAAACTGAATGATAAGTATCAAATAATAAGACCTCTAAAAAATTGTCTGAGTTTACTAAGTTAGAACATAAACTTTGTGCTTTAAAAACGTCTCTTAAACAATATTAGCAAATTCTTAATAGGGAAGTGGATCAACAAGGATTGACTCATCAAGGTAACAGACATCCGCACATCATAATTTCATACTTTTTCGCCGAAAATACGCAAGATATTTCCGACTTCATACTGCAAATATTGTCAACTTAGTCCGGCGTTCAAATAAACAAATCGGATGTAAATTACTGCCAGCGGCTGGTACGAAAATCTCTTCCGTAGTAAAATCTATACCACTGGTATTGTCATTTGTACATCGTTAGCTTTGTGAAAAAGTATCTAAAAAACGACTTAAGGGATCATGTCAGTAAACAGCCGAACTTCTTACTGCTGACAACCTCAACTTATTTTAAAAAAACTCGTATTCACTTTAAAAGTGCATGTGAGTCCATAGAGAATCGTGTGTTCGTTTTTAGTAATGGGGCGAAAGTTTAAGAGGACTCTCTTTCAAAGTAACTGTAATATATAAATAAGAATATTTGGTAATTAATGTATTGGTTAATGTGGAAATTAGTATTTTAGCTGTAGTCAGTAATAATTAGTAGTTCATTGGTTTCTAGGCGAGTTTTGCTAACGTAGGTACTATTTAACTTGGGTAATTGTGTTATAGAAATATGGTGGTATCAATATAATAATTCCTTTTAATAAATCAGTTCAGCTTTTCACATTACACAAAGACATGGTTGTTTTATTGGTCCTTTAAGGACGATCCCCTTGACATATTACATAACGCAAGAATTTCCCAAATTCCTTTATGAAATATCTATTAGTGATTCAGAGGATAATGTTTCTGATGTGCATTTTTGAGCTACTTTTAAAATTTATTTGTGACTAGTATTTACATTGGAATTATTTTTTGTTTATCTTATTTAATAGTTTTATTCGCAAATATCTAGTTTTCTTATGTTTGAACTTAATATAACTGGCAATATCTATTTACTGTTTACCATTACCACATTTTTATTTTTACTTTTTTGATTGGCAATAAATTAGTATAATTTCTTTTCATACTTTATAATAATTATTTTTGGACATATTGATATTTTATTGCAGGCAGGATATTACGAGTGTATTGTTGGTATTTTGCTTTTTTGCATTTACTTATTATGTTACAAAACACATCAGATAGAATAATCATATGTATAATCAATCACATGTGTATGATAACCATCATGTATAAAATATCATATAGTATAATTATCATGAGATGCGAATTATCCATTTTTACCACTACAATCTTTTCTTTAATTTAATGCATTCTTTTGTTTTTGTTTGTATAGTTTTATTTTTAAGAAGTATGTGGGATTTTGGGCATTGGCTTTAGCGCTTTTAAGCGACTGGGGTAGGAACGCGTGGATTCCTTTTCTTTTTAACTATGGCTCACTTTAATGATGCTTCAGGCACCGACGATCATTTATTATCGTAGCACATCTTAATATTCGATCCCTAAATACAGGGTTTGACGAATCAATGAACTATATTTACGGTTTCAAATTTCATATAGCGTCATTGGAAAAATGGCTCTCTTCTAAGCATTGTTGAAGTACGTATAGAATAAATGGCTATAATTTTCTTAGAAGGCATCGACAAGAAGGTAGGGGAGGCGGTCTTGCCATTTTTGTAAAATCTGACCTTGTCCAAATAGTGGACATTGGCATTTTTACTAAGACATACGAATTCATTTATGTCAAGTACCTAAGAATTCATAAGCAGAGCATTTTATTGGTACATCTGTATTGTCTTCCCTCCACTCATTTTATTTTTGAATTTATTTTACGATTTTTTTGAACAATTTTTAACTATGAGTGTGCCTTGCTATAATAAGGTTGTTCTTGTTGGTGATTGCAACATTGAATTTTTAAGTAGCTCCACACACATATAACACAAATTTTGAGGATTCTTCATATATTTAGTATGTTCTAATATGTGAATAAACTAACTAGATTTGGTACCTATCAAATGTGCTTTTATAATAGGATCCAAAAAAATTCGAGGCGAAATATCAAAGAATAACTATACTCTTAGATCCAAAATACTAATATACCAGTAGTGAATGAAGCTTAAAATTTAGAATTAATTATTGATAGTAGCTTAAGCTTTTTAGCCCATACAAATAAAAATTGAGCATGGCTTCTATGTGTCTAAAGTGTCTACATAATATAAAACGTCACATTCCCGCCAAAACTAAATACTTCTTATGTAATACTTTAGTACTATCTTTGATTAACTATTGCGATGTAGCTTATAATATATTAATGAAAAATTATAATATTATAATGAAATTACTATATTATAATTATAAATTCGAGTTTTTCAGTTTTATATTCTATTCAAAAACTGCAAAATTCCTGAATAAGGTGTTATTCATATGGAATCTCATACAGAAATCGCATAACCCTTTTTTTAACTTCACTCTGATCTAAATATGGAAAATAGGCGAAAATATCATTTATACTGTTTCATTCATTGCATAATCAATATTGGGAAATCACCTAAAAGGGCTATTTAATATATGTGATCACTCCCACAATACTAGATATTTTAATTGCGATAAAGTGGATCAACATCATACAGCTGCTTATCAGCCATTTTTCAGCTTTGTTGCTATTTAAATATGGAATCATTTATTTGCTTATGCAAAAAATTACATTTTTTTTTAATTCAAAAAATATTGTTACGAAATTCGGGAATACTCTTTTATTAGCAACGTCAAAAACCTTAACCTAACTCGCCTTGACTATCGTTTAATTGTTTCAAAACAATTAAAACTGAATCAAATGTCACGAAGCGCGTCCTTTTTAAAGCTCGATACAGTTTCGAGAAACCATAATTATCCTTACACTTATACGTCACACTACTACGATAAATACTTTTATAAAATAATGTTTGCGAATAAGTTATTTACAATGTGTGAGTATATGTCAACATATAATATTACTATACTAATTCTGTTTAATTTGTCGCGACATTAGATTTATATACATACATAATACGTCAATTTTCACTAGCACAGTATTTGTGTACTCTGTTTTTATGCACAGTAATTACTTTCCCTTTTTCACTTTTCACTGTACAATTTACCCCACTTGTACTTATAACTACAAAAGGGCCGTTAAACCAAGGATCAAACTTCGTCCGATTTTCTTTTTTAATGACTACAAAGTCACCTGGGTGTAGACTAAGGCTTTGAGAAGTTCTATCGTACTCTAACTTGCGCTTATCTTTCGCTCTGATTACAAAATCTCTCGCTCGCTGTAAAGAAATTTGAAGTTTATGACGAACTTCTTGATAAAAGGCATCAATATTGTAAATTGGGTCAATATTGTTTGTCAAGTCAGAAGTAAACTCAGGATTTCTTCCAAAAACTAGCTCAAAAGGCGTATAATCACGCAAAACTCCTGGGGTTGTATTAAAGCAAAATGAAAAATATTTAATATACTTGTCCCAATCTGTCCAAGTCCAATCATTAATGTACGACCTTAAATAGTCATTTAAAATTCTATGATTTCGCTCACAACCTCCGATGCTTTGGTGGTGGTAGGCTGTCGAAAATTTGTGATTTATTTGTAGTAGATTGGTATCTTTTTCTAAAACCTCATTCTTAAATTCAGTCCCTAGGTCAATACGAATCTCTTTCATCGGTCCATATACCAAAATAAAGTTATCTACTATTGCCTTGGCTACTGTTAATGCTTCTTTATTTTGTATAGGCGCGATGATAAGATATTTCGTTAATTCGCATTGCATGGTTACGGCATAAACATTATTGTTATCGCTTTTTGTAAACGGGCCAATAGTGTCTATGCATACAATATCGAAAGCTCGTTGCGGTGTTGGCGTAATGACCATGGGTTCCTGATGATTAATTTTGCTTTTGTTTACCTGGCATTTTTTACAAGTTTTTACATAGTTTGCAACATCACGTGACATCTTTTTCCAACGAAATTTGGTTCTTAGTTTTTTCAAAAGTCTCTTTTGACCGCAGTGACCGCCGCAAATTGGGTCATCATGATACTTCTGAATAAGTTTTTGTTTTTCATCCTTGTCTATTATAAGTTTTGGGTCGTGGTATAAAAATATTTTTAAATTGTGTAAATAGTCTTGTCCTAGTAATTTAAAATCTTCAAACGTGCACGTACTAAATATTTCATCATTTAATCTTAATTTTAATTTTTGCAAATTGTTTTCACTAGCCATTATACGAAGCTGAGACAATATTTTCCCTAAAGAAAAATTGCCATTGGTGAAATTCATTTTGCTTTCAGCGCTGATTTTATTTTTACCGTGATTTTCCAAAATTATTCGTAAATAATCTGGCTTAATAATAAATTTTATACTAGGAATTTTAATTAAATCGTAGTTATCATTTGTTTGTATTATATTTAAGTCTTTACCTGATTCGAGAGAACGCGTTTTTAAATTATTTTGGGACACGAATGTTCCCTGTTGTTTTCTAGACATAGACCTAGTTATTGCCAAAATTTGCTTAGACTCTGACGTCATATTCTTAAGATCTTGCATATTAATTCTAGATAACGCGTCAGCTACGACGTTATCCTTACCTTTTATGTATTCGATTTCAAAATCATATTCCTCTAAATCTAATCTCATGCGCATTAGCTTTGAAGAAGGATTTTTCATTGCAAAGAGATAAACTAGGGGTCTATGATCTGATTTAACTAAAAAATGTGTGCCATATAAATAAGGTCTAAAGTGATTAATGCCCCAATGTATGGCTGCTAATTCCTTTTCTATGACAGATTTATTAGTTTCTTCTTTTGTGAAACTTCTTGACGCATATGCTATAGGCAGATCTTGACCATTTGATTTTTGAGATAGAACTGCACCGCAAGCCTCTTTTGACGCGTCGGTTGTCAAGATAAAAGGCTTTGAAAAATCTGGGTGTTGTAATATTTGCGGATCAATAAGCATATGCTTCAGCCTGTTAAACGAATCTTGGCATTCTTTGGTCCATACAAATGGTGCATTTTTTTTTGTTAGCTTAGTTAGTGGTTTAGCAATTTCTGCGAAATTTCGTATAAACCTTCTATAATAATTACAGAAACTAGTAAACCGCCTAACGTCATCGCCGTTTGTTGGAATTGGATATTTACGAATTGCCTCATATTTCGATTCGTCAGGTAAAATACCATCCGCGCGTATTTGATGACCAACGTAACAACAATTGTTTAGGAAAAATGCACATTTGTTTGGGTTTAATTTTAGATTAAATTTACGACAGGTACTAAACACACTTTTTAGATTTTCAAGGTGGTGACCTACTGAGCATCCAATAACAATTAGGTCATCCATATATAAAAATGCCTTTTCGGGGGTTATTCCCGCAAAAGCGATACTCATCATTCGCTGAAAACTATTTCGACTAACTTTCAAACCGAATGGCAGCCTAGTAAATCTATAAGAACCTTGATTTGTGCTAAAAGTTGTTATATCTCTGGAATTTTCTTCCAAGGGTATTTGATGAAATCCCGATTTAAGATCTAATGTAGAAAAATATTTGGCTCTTCCCAATTGATCTAAAATTTCAGAAATTGACTTAATCGGAAATTTATCAGCACAAAGTTTTCTGTTAATCTGGCGAAAATCGACTACCAGACGCCATTTTTTCTCACCGTCTTTGGATTTTTTAGGAACCAATAATATTGGGCTATTATATTCAGCATACGATGGCTCAATAATATTGTCTTTAAGCATTTTATTTACCTGCGCCTTAACTTCGTCTGTCTGTGAGTACGGTGTCCTGTAATTTTTTATGTAAACTGGGGAGTCATCAGTAAGTCTTAGTTTTTGTTCGTAAAAATTATTAGTTGTCAGTAAATTTGATTCTAGTGCAAAAATATCACAGTACTCTTGGCATAAATTAATCACATCATTTTGTAAATATTCCGCTATACCTTGTGTATTTAATTCTCTTAATAATAGATCGTTTCTGTTTTGCTGAGTTGTAATATTTTTGTTTTGAACACAAAGAATGTTGTAGTTGGTTAAATCTGAATGACTTATTTTGGGGTTTTTTAAGGTTACACTATCAAAATTTGTATTTAAAATCCTTATAAATGGGCTCTGACTGGACACTATAGATCCGGCGACAAAAACTCCTGAAGCGATCTCTTTATTTACAATGACTGCGTCGGTTTTAAGATTTTTTAGCGAGTTTAGTTTTCTTGCCACTTTGCACCTAGGTAGTATTATTAAAACATCTTCCTCCGGACTATTTAAAATTGGTATAAAAATATCGCCTCTTCTGCTTTTTACCATCATGGTCCAATTACTATAGTCCAGTAGACATTGGTATTTTGTGATAAAATCTCGCCCTAAAATTCCATCGGCTGGAATTGGAAAATCGTGGCTTACAATATGAAACATGCTGGTAAAAGTACAGTCTTGTATAAAAATATTTGTTTTTGTAGTTCCAATAGAGTTTGTGTAGCCTTCAGTCACGCCTTTTATTTTGCAAATGTTAGACCTATCAACGATTTGTTCAGGGTCTATTTTCGTTCTTTTGAAAATAGAAACGTCCGCTCCAGTATCAACCAGCAAGGTAACTGTTTGATATCCTGTCATTGCTGTTTGGACTGCTACAAAATTTGATAGTGCTAGGTCCATACTATAAATTTTTAGGAGTGCCCCAAAGGACCTTGTTGGGGTTCCTGTGAGTTTTCCTGATGGTCACTCCCCGTATCCATCGCTCTAATATACCTATTTGGCCGTCTAAAGTAGCTGGGTCGACTATTGTAGCCGCTATTACCCCTTCGTTGGTTGTAATGTCTCTCATACTGACTGTGTTGGTATGTATTGGGGTCGTTTCGCATGGTATTCGGCCTGTGTGGGGGTCTTTGATCGTAGTGGCCTCTTCTAGGAAAATTATTCCTTGATCTACCCCTAAAGTTTTGTCTGTTTGTGTAAAATACTGATGCGCCGGGGGATGCCGGGTTATCAGCGCTGCAATTCACAAATTTCGCCAGAGCTTCTTGCGTGGTTTGGAAGTTTCCGGCTTCCATGATAATTTTTACTTTTTCCGACGCTGCATTGGTGCTTAGAGCTTTGACCGTTGTATTGGTTGTATAAGTCTCTGCGACTTGCTCCGGAACTCCTTCGCCTATATACGCCCTTTTAAGCTTTTAAGCCAGTCCCTCTATTTCAGAGAGGTATTTCTCATCGTTATGGCGTTGCTTTAACCCTAAAAGTTTTGATGACACGGACTGCGAACTTTCCAGTTTTATAGAATTTTTTATTTTCGCATGAATTAGATCCAATGTGTCGCTGTCCCCTACCAAATCTCTTGCCTTACCAATCAGTTTGGTTTTGACATAAGCCACAGCATTTACCTCATGCGTTTCAACATTTGCTTTAAGCAGTGTTAACGCATCAAGAAATGAGGTTAGCTTATCTCCCGAACCGTCAAATTCGCCAGGCAAGATTTTGCTAGCGAGATTAAAAAACTCCATCGTGTTCATAGGCATTTTAGTGATCAAATTTTGTGTCTTGTTCGTCACTGTATCTGTTTGTTGATTGTTAATGTCAGTAATTTCGTCTGTTAGATCTATTTCAACTAGCTCGTCCTTTATTTGGGGGTCTATTACCTTTACTATCGATATAGGGACCTTGTAATCAACAGCGAGAACTTGGTACGATCTAACAACTCTATCTCGGGAAGTGTTAAAAATAGGTTTAATAGAGTTATATTGATTTTCGTTTAAATTTGGATAAATTCCTGCTACTGTTTGTACAAATTCGTTATATAATGTTAATAAACTATCCCTGACCTGGTTTCTGACACTTTCTGATTTGGGCACCTGTGACTTTAATACTCTTTTTGATTCCTTTATAATATCATCTTTCAAGTTTGATAGCTTGGCATAAACGTCCTCAAAACTTAATTTTACGGTTGACATAGACAAAATTTAATCTTAAATAATTCTGCTCTGTCTTATATTAAAAATTCATTCATTCGAATTAACCCATATGTTTAATTTAAATTAAATAAATAACTATATTGTTTCGTTAACATTAGCCTAAAATATGTTAATTTAATTAGTTACTCTATACGAAAATAAATAGCTACCTATTATTTACCATATCACTAACACTACTCGGTAGTAATAAGATCCTATCCCATAAAATAAATAGTATATTATCTCTTTGATGTTAATTAAAAAAAATGCATATAAAATATGGTCGTTTGACGCCTGTAACGAAATACTACTCTAATCTAATATGTGCCTGTCTAAGAAAAAAAAAAACTGACCTCTGCTAAACTAAATAGTATACTTTAAAATGCTTTGCAATGTCATTTAAGTGAATGTCCTCATAGAATCTAACGTTTACACCTTTTTTGAAACTATTAAATTGTCCTTGTGTCAGCGACTTGGTAAAATACTACCGTTTATTATTCCTCGGAAGTAAATGGGAAACTGCGTGGAAACTGCCATAACAGTTTGTGCCCAGAAACCGAGATCCAAAAGGTTGACAAAACAAATATTGGTACATACCAGATATCGCCTGCTTATATATTTTTAAATTCTCGTTCTTACACATCTGGCTGTAAGCTTTAGGCCTCCTCCGTAGACGTCCTTTGTCCCTGTGGTGCCCTCAGATATATGCTTCTGCCTATATCTCGTTTCAGACTCCTTCGGTACATTTTTCGCACATTGAGGACAGTCAGTATTATTACGCATACGGCTATGATGTACAGTACGATGCGGATGTCGTTAGGGACGCTCATTTTATCTTCCTCAACGATAAAGTTCGAGTTAACCACTCCCGTACTTGTAACGTCACTTTCCTTCGAAACGGATTTTCCCATATTTACGAAGTTTAAAAAATAGGGATTCTCACTTTTCTACCGAAATAGCGCGTTACTTTTAGGTAAAGAAAAAAAAATTAAATTTTTTCATTTTACGGGACTGGCAGGATCGCCATGTAAGAAAGTAGACTCGTCTCAGGTTTAGAATCGACTATATTGATCAGATAGAAAATACATATACATTTCGTTAACAATAATATTAATTGGTCTTGATCTATTAACCTACATCAGTGTTGCGACCTAGATTTGACGTTGGGTTATATTTGTTGATACTAAATAGTTTACATAAAGGTAGCACCACAATACTTAGAATTTCTTCATTGTTTTTGCCAAAAGAGATCAATAATTTTAGAAGAATACTGACAGTCAAAGCAAGCAAGTATACAAATTCTAGAAATTTTAAAATACAAGGATTTACAATAATATAACCTTAATAACGGGCTTACGTGTCGCTTATTTATGTGCACTTATTATTTGCATAGGGCAAAAAAAGGAAAAACAGTAATGTATTTAATCAATACAATTTTTGGACAACATCTTAAGCTAAAAAGATTTCGTTATTCATTACTTACAATACGAGTTCAAAATTATTAACTAAAAAACCTAAACTAAGATTTAAGAAATAACTAGAAAGTATTCTTTAAAATAATTATACTTACATTACCTAATAAAACAATTTATTAAACTAAACTGTTATTTTATTTAATCTTGTACGGAGAGCATTAGGTAAAACACATTTCAAATATCAATTACAGGCAAATATGAAAACTTACCGATTATAGGATCATGCTCTGCTAATTATAAATTCAAACCTTCAAACGATTTTTAACATTTTCCAAATATAGACTTCTTTGTTTGACACAAAGCTTATTGTAAAGTTGAATTTTTAAAAATTCAGAACCATCCTTACATCTTTTGAGCTTCTAGCTCCTTGGTACAAGGTTTGGGTAATATGGCCATGCTATAAAATATAAATGGCATATCGGGCAATAAACAATTTTTTATTTTCTAATTCTGCCAGAACAATTATGTTTATTCAAAAAGTCAGTAGTGTTTATTCAAAAAAGGACATGTCCACTTTTTATAATTTTGAGAAAAATGAAAAAAACGTTTCAGAATGAGACCTTTAGAGCTAAAATATTAAATTTAATAAATTATAATTCTTTGACTCCCTAAAAGCATATTTCCAAAATATGTTTTGAATACTTCTTTTTTTTTTAAGAGAAAAATCAAAAATAATTTTGGAAATGTCTTGTTTTGAATGAACTAAATGTTTATGTCCCATTTTGTTTGAACTTTAAATTATTAATTTAATTGTTTACAAAGTATAAATAAATTTTAGGCACTTTTATTCATAAACTTTTATTTAAATGAAAAATACAACATATTTCTTCAAATATGTATGTCATTGTCAGGTTCTAAGCAGTCGTACTCTTCTGCTTCATTTTCACCTTCTTCAGCTGCTGCGTCCTCGGTTGAACATTCTTCAAGAATTAAATAAAAAAAAAATTTACTAAGGTATAGTTTACCACTTCACTTCTTCATTATTAAATTGTTTTTGAATAAGCGTCTTCACATTAATTTTTTTTTCGTTTGAAACTGAATTTTCTAATTTTTTTTCTTTTAGTTTTGTGTTTCTTCCCGTCTGTGTTTTTTTCAATAAGGTCTCGTGAGAATTCGACATGTCCTCGTATCTAAAAAATGAAGATCCTTAGTATTTTATTGTAAATTGGTTGTTTCTTAATGGAAACTTCTTGATTGAAATCTTTTTAAAATCTTTTATCCCCGGCACTATGTTGTATGACCCCTGAGGTTCCTTGATATCATACAACTTCCCGTCAACTCCTATTTTTTTCACTTCACCCACCTCGAAATATACTGATATGTATTCATCGGGATTGGCAATGATGGTAAGTTTTTAAAATTTTCTTGTAACGCGACCAAACACTCGGTCCGCCGGCAGGTAAGAATGGCCTCTCACGGGGAAATGCATAATCAATTCCTTCACTTCATTAGGAGACTCATTCTGAAGCCAATAGGCCAAAATATGAACAACATGGGCATTTTTCTTTTGGCCCCCGCAACCATCACAAAGCAGCCTCACGACTTCCACGTCTTCCAGATTCATGGACCTTAGATGATTAAGTAAAGCTGAACCAATTTCCACTGACCCGCGTGCTGCTTGATTCTCTGTCCAGGTATAGAATTTAGGGTGATTTTATACATCAACGCAACAAAAGGCGTAGAAACTTATTTGCCTTAAGTAGAACGCATCCTGGATTGGGGTCTTTGGAAGGGGATGTAGAATTTTGGAAGGGCTTGTAGAAAACAGTTTGTAGAATTCATTAGCTCTCATTTTATGGATTCTAAGATCTGTCATTAACTTTACTTTGTTTTCAGGTTTTTGTTTTATGGCATTTTTCAAATTTAGGCAAGTCCCACAGATGTCGGATGCCGGCGACGAAAACCCAATATTAAATTCAAAATAGAAAATTCTTTTAAACATTGATTTTGTCACATGGAAATTGGTATGTTTATCGCTGAATATTTTCCATAGCTTGTTCAAGTTTAGTTCACAAGAGAGGTAAACATGACAGGACTTACTGCGGTTGTAATGGCTTTCAGTGGCTGGCAAATTATTTAAAAAATCACGAATTTTTTGCTTCTTGTCCAAATTTTTGTGGCCATAACGGTCACCATTCCGATTCTCTTTAGGAACGTTTCCGTCTTGTACGGTTTTTATTAAAGTCTGTATTCGGTTCTTTGAAACACTAAAGGCTAAAGCAAAAAACTGCCTACAAACGGGCACCATCAAAAATTGCTCTCCTTGTCGAATTGGAAAGAAATAAGAAACAATCATACTTTTGGCCTTTCTTTTTTCTTCGTTTACACCATCCCTAGGTCTCTTCCTTTTCGGCGGACAAACAGACAGAAGATGACATAATTTCTGATTTTGTAATATTTTATTTGGTGTCTGGAAAAACTTTTGTCTTGCTCTTAAAATATCAGATTTTTTCACTAAGGTACATTTCAAGGAATTGGTGTTATGTTCACATGGATCAGAATACCTAGAACAAAAAAAAAAGATAGGTACAATAAATCTTATCAGGTTGCGGTAGCACAATCTACGTTATAATGCACGTACGAGTAAGAAACAAAAATTTACCTCTGTCGTTTTAAAATATTCACTTTTGTAACTTTAGGCTTCCTTTTTGTACAGCCAACAATAATATTTCCCACTCTGACATCCATACTAACTACCGAAACTTTTCAAAACGCCCACAACAAACTTAAATTATTTTTAAAACGCCGATAAACTAACGCCACACTGCTAAAAACTACAGCGAAACACAGTAATCAAACGATAATAATACCTCTTCTCTTATCCAGACTCGTCGATCGTAATTACGTAACTAAAACCAAAGAAAACTAAAAAACCCGAAAAACCGCCAGCGAGATGTGCATACAACGATTACGCGAAATACGAACGTTGAACGACACGGAGACTTTTTAAAAACAATTTATTTCTAAAAGTACAAACTGACAGTATAACATGCAGCAACAGAAACAATGAGATGAAGCAACTTAAAATCTAAGGTTTATATAATGCAAAAAGTACTGATGTAGCCAACCACGCAAGTGGGTAGATTTACACTGGAGAGTCAGCTCTTCTTAGGCATATAACTCCTCCCTCCTTAAGAGGCAAACATAATGGAGTGTGTTTGCTCTCCTGGCTCTTCAGGGTTGGAAGTGGCAGGTCCAGGTTTTGGCTTCTGGCATCTTGGAAGCAGCTTCTTCTGGGCAACCACTAGTAAAGTTATGATTATAATAATGACAATAATCAGGGTACTGTTGATTATTGTTGAAGTCTGGATCGGTGAAACGTCGTCAATGGGATGTAGCTGGTTCGCTAGGCTCCTAAGTTCATATAAGTCTTGTATGTTGACTTGACTTATATTGGGTAACTTGTAAGGTCTGGATACTTGGGGTTTGTAATCCTGGATTTCTGGTAGTACCAAAGGTTTCCCTTTTACTAGTTTGATATCGTTGGAATATGTTTTTCCATCAAGCTTTATTCCGCAGTTTGCAGGAACTTGGATAAGGGTAGGTTCTTCCAGAGTTACATATTGGTCCGTCGTATATTTGGTAAGGACTTGTGTGTTTTTGGTTGGGATGATTAAGAATTGTCCTTGAGTAACTTGTTTAGCTAGGGGTTGAACAAGATGGGTTTGCAGGGGTGTGCAACTTGTTGGTGGACGTTTTTCCAACAACTCAATAGTGCAACTATCCTGAGGGTAAAAGTTCTCTAGGCAGTAGAATGTTTTCTCGATTTCTGGGCATAAGCTGTCTTCGAATTGGATGTCGACTTCTTCTTGTGCCAGGTAGGCGTATTTTGGAATAATGACGGAATTGTTTTGTATGATAGGAAGTAGGTGGTGGAAAGTGGCTTGTTTAAGTTTTAATATAGGGACATGAATTGCGAAAATTATTTTATTACTTGAAAAACTTACTTGTGTTTCAAGGAATTGATAGTACGAAAGAATGTTCTTAAAATTTGGCAAAGCTCTAGGATCGTAAATAGTTTCCAAGCATTCCATCATTTCTCTGATTTCGTTTACCGAAATTACAGAATTGTGTACAGCATTAAGCTTTGCGAAGGTGATGGCGTTTTCTAGGTTATCCAAAAAGTTTATTAAGTTTTGGCAATCTAAATTGATTTGAGAAATTACACCTTCGAAAGAAATATAAAGATACGTATTATTTATTTCATTTTCTATATACATTTGTAGCATGTTGATCCCTTTTTCTAACTTAATTTGGTTATTTATAAGACTAGATATTGTGGAGTTATAGTTATCAATAAGTTTCTTTGACAATGACATTTGCGAGTTTACCGTCTTGACTAAATTGTCTTTATCTTTTTGCAAACTTATTATCGCGTCAGTATAGTATTTTTCATCGTCGGCATCAAGGGTGCCAAATAACCATTTGTTTATTTTCCCTACTATGTTGAGCAGACCTCTTTTAGTCCTGCCTGTGGGTTCAAGATTTAGCAATTTACTTTGAGTAATATTAATTAAATACTCGGTTCTGAGTATCAAGCCATGGGTTAGGCCAATAAAATTTAAGGGATGATTTAATTTTTCCTTTAGAGGTTTGAGCCTTTAATTTGTTAAAATATACTTGTATATTATTTAGTTGTTGTTTTAGCAAGTGTGTGTCAATAAAATGGAGAAAGGTGTGTTTAGTGTAAATTATCTTAGATGGTCCTAATGAAATAGGAAGTATGGGGTTTTTGATAGGGGTTAATTTAACGTCGTCGCTGTGTGTCAGTTGAAGTACCTGCGTTATCAGTAGTGTCAGTATTGGAAAGATCTTCAGGTCCATTTCTGTCCTGTAAAGATTGATTTTGTTTAATTTTTGGTCTTCGTGCGAAGTTTTTAATGATAAGTTCCCGAGTTAGTTTTTAACTTTATCGAGGACTGATCTTTTATTATAGTTTTCCTGAATTTAGGAAGGGCTTTACTTCGTAACTTAGTTCTAATGTAAGCGGGCTTAGACACGTCGAATTTAGGGGGTTCTTCACGACTTTCATTTCTTTTAGGTATGATCCTTTCTTTAATAGCTTGGTTGTTTTCTGCTATTTTATCGTAAATCTTTTGACATTTTTCTTTATGATTTTGAACATAGTCGGAGACAATTATGTGGTCGTTAAGATCGAAAGGATTAGTATCATTTATGTGACCTTTGATGATTTCGAAAGGAGTAAATTTGGTTACGCTATGAATGGAATTATTGTAACCTAGGATAGCACGTTTCATAAGTTGCTCAGTTGTGAGGCGATTTTGTTCCTCTTTAAGACAACGACAACCTTCGATTATGGAAGAATGGAATCGTTCCACAGGAGAGTTAGAGTTGCTATTTTTAGCAGTAGTGTAATGCAATTCTATTTTATATAATTGACAAAAGTCTTCGAAATCCTTGTTTTTGAATTCGGTTCCACGATCACATGTGATTTTAAGAGGTAAACCATGATGGGAGATGAAGTTTAGGAAACACTCTATGATGCTTGGGCCTGTTAAGCTTTTAAGATGATAAGCTTGTCCATATCTAGAAAAAGCGTCGATTATTGTCAAGAATGATTCATTATTGATTTTGAACGAGTCGATATGAATTTGTTGGAACGGTTTCGAGGTAGAAGGGGTCAGATTGAATTTTATGGCGGGTGGATTCCTGTCATATTTATTCTTTTGACATATCTCGCAAAGATTAACATATTGTTCGATATCTTCAACCATTTTGGGCCAATAAAATCTAGCAGTTAGAGCACATTTCATTTCTGAAATTCCTCTATGGCAAGTCTTAGTAGTGTGATAGAGTCTAAGTTTGTCTTGCTGATCGTCCTGAGTTTCGATATCTTCTAGGAATATCGTACTTTGAACAAACTTAAAGGAGGAGTTTACAAAGAGTTCTTGTATGGTTCTTGTAAAGGTTTGAGCTAGAGTTTCCGTTCGAAAATAAAATGCGTATAAACGTTTTGGCTCGATAAATTCTTTCAAGAATCGAATTATATTAGGAATTAGGTTATTTCTAGGGATGACTACTAGAATCCTGGTATTTTGAAATACCTGTGAGATTTGGCATTTGAGTGATTCTATATCACCTTCGGTAAGGAGAACTTGGTTTTTATACCCGTTGAGTATTCTTTCGGTAAGTGGAAAATTAAAAATTGGGTTTTCAAGAGATGTATGTACAGTCTCTAAGTCTGAATTGTCTAATTCGGGATTTGGGGAGAATTGTCGTGATTGGGTCAAATCTTCAATAGTTCCTCTTGGTGAAACTCGAATGTCTTGTAATATTTTTATTTTACTCGACTTTTTAGTGCCAAGGATGGATGCTAGTTCATCGTCGTCAAGTACAGGTAGATCGTTTGATGCTCGTAAAAATCGGTTTATTGTTTCGTCTATATCGCCATGTTCGTTTGCAATAGAGGAGGTATCTAGGGCATTTAAATCTATGGGTTTTTTAGTTTCTGGATTCCTTGAAAGAGCGTCGGCAGCTTGGTTTTGTTTGCCTTTTTGATATTTAATGAAATAATCAAACTCTTCGAGTTTGAGTCGCCATCGAACTAATCGACTATTTGGTTCTTTAAGGGAGTAAACCCACACTAGGGGCTTATGATCACATAGTATGGTGAATTTATGACCGAATAAATATGGTCGAAAGTATTTACAACCAAAGACTATGGCTAAAAGCTCTTTCTCGATGGTGGAATAATTTGTTTCCGCTGGGTTTAAAGTGCGGGAAGCATAACTAATTGGGTGTCCATTTTGAGACAATATGGCACCAATGGCGTAATTCGAAGCATCTGTTGTAAGTTCGAATGGTTTTGTAAAGTCAGGGTAGGCTAATACCGGCTCTGAAATTAAAAGGGATTTGCAAAGTTTGAAACAATCAATAAATTCTTTATTGTGGATTACTTTTTCGTTTTTCTTCAAGCATTGGGTAAGGGGTTTTGTAATTTTTGCAAAGTTTTTAATAAACTTGCGGTAATACCCAAGTAGGCCTAGAAATTGTTTAATTTCTCTTGGAGTTCGAGGGATTGGAAAGTTTTGGATTGCTGAAATCTTTCTGGGGTTAGGTTTAATTCCTTGAGGTGTCACAACATGACCTAGGAATTCAACTTCTTTTTTGAGGAACTCACATTTATCGATTTGGATTTTTAATTTGGCTTCTCTTAATTTAGAAAACACAAGTTTGAGGTTTTGAAGATGCTCTTGGAGGCTTGTACTGAAAATGATGATGTCGTCCATGTATACCATGCATACTTTATTTTGAAGATCTTTTAGAACTTCGTCCATTACACGTCGGAAAGTACTAGGGGCATTTTTAAGGCCGAAGGGCATCCTAAGATATTCATAGTGCCCGTTATCTACAGAAAAAGCGGTTTTTTGGATTGAATTCTGTGCCATTTCAATCTGATGAAACCCGCTGGCTAAATCAAGGGTGGAAAAGAATTGTGAACGTCCTAGTTTGTCAAGTATGTCAGTGATATTAGGGATTGGATAACGGTCGTCTATTGTCTTTTCATTGATTTTACGGTAATCAGTGACAACACGCCATTTTTGTTGATTGGATGCCTCTAATTTCTTAGGCACGATCCATATAGGGGAACTCCATGGACTAGTAGAAGGTCGAATTATTCCTTTCTCGAGCATATCATTTATTTGGGATTTTATTTCATCCTTGTGGACATAGGGTTATCTGTATGACTTAGTGTGTACAGGGACCTCATCGCTAGTTTTTATTTCATGCTTTACTTTGGACGTAAAGGAAAGTTCGTCTCCTGGTTTATAAAATATATCTTTGAATTCGGTGCATAAATTAATTATAGCAAGCGATTCTTCAGAGTTCATATGCTTTGAACGAATAAGATTTTTTATATCGTTATTACATGGTGAATTTTGAAAATATTTGTTTTTTGAAATTTGCTTAATACATTCGTATGAGAAAAATTCAAAAGTGTCTGATTCAAAAGGTTCGACATTAATTGGTCTGTTTAAAGTTGCATTAATAATCTTATCAGTATTGTTTATTATTTCAAGGGTTGCGTGACCATTTTTTGCACAGCTAAGTGTCTGTGGGATAAAGAGCTGATCAAAGTACATCGAAGGTACTAATATTTCGCCTTCGTATACAGAAACAGGTAGACTTTTTAATGTGCGTTCGTGAGGGTTCAAAGATAAGGTGATGTTAACGTCCTCGGGTCGTCGAAACTTAAATGGTATTGTTGTTTCGCTGTTACAAAGTATTTGATTATTAAAGTCAATGTTTAGGTTTGTTTTTAGTAAATCGGTGAGCCCGATTACTCCGTCAAAATAATCATGGAAATCAAAAAGTATAAAATTTATTTTATGGTCGATTCCATATTCTGACAGTAAAGGGATTGTAGCTTGATACTGAGTATTTTTGCTACCTACAGCTGTCTTTATTATGTTTTTAGAGTTATATATACAATTCGGGAAATATTTTTCTGCAATATATGGTTTTAGTATTGATCTACTACTACCAGTGTCGATCAACAATTTTGTTTTGGGGGAACTAACTACAAGATAGGGTAGCGAGTTATAAGAAGAAATATTTATTTCTACTATGTTATTGGGTCTGTTATGGATAGGTTTTGAAAATTTAGAGAGTCAGTATTATAAATTTCATTTGAATGTTGGAGATTTTTCTCTTGTTTGTTTAATTCGAAATTTTGATCAATTTCATCAAAATAGTCTTGAGCATATTCTGTTTCCCAATTATCAGCATAATTGGTGCAGTATGCGCCTTCATAATTATCAGAATAGTCTCCAGAGGATTCATCAGGATATTCCTGGTGATTTAATTCCTGGAATGTGAAGTTGGGCTTTACATTTGGATTTGTTTGGAAATAGTTGCGATTTCTATACTGTGGGGGTGGTCTGAAACTTCTCATAGAAGGATTTCTAGAAGTGGTGGACATTGGTTCTGGTTTTGGTAAGTCCCGCGGATTTATTTGACCGGGTTTGAAAACATTCTTTGGTTTTCCAAAAACTTGACTGTTTGTGAAGTATTTTTGGGGTGGTAACTGTGTTGGGGGTGGCATGTTAACAGGGCCAGTTGGAAATTGGGACGTTTGCATTTGTGGAGTGAAAGAATTATGTTGATTAGCGAACTGTGGTGTTTGATTGATTAGTGCAACTGAGTTGATTAGCGAACTACTGTTGATTGGGTTGTGAATTAAAGGAGTTATTGTAATTTTGCCTATTATATGACTGAGGGTTACTCGGGGGATTACTATTCCTAAAGTTATTATATGCATTTTTGTTAGCATTGTGACTAGATTTTTGAAACTTATTTGTTTCGAAACTGCCATAAAGGCTTTCGAAATTTTCGAACTCTTTAATATAGGCCATTGCATCTTCAAGACTAGCGGGTCTTTTTAGATGCATATTATTTTTTTGAATGCCTGTACAGCCTGCAATAAAAGTGTTTAGGGCAGTTTTTTCATATTGTTTAATGTGGCAAAGTTTTTCATTAGTACTATAGCTAGAATCATTACCTATTTTTTGAGCAATATCGCTTCTTAAAAGTTGAAGCCTATTACCAAAACTTAATAAATGTTCATTTTTGTAAGGTCTGGTTCTAACTAACTCTTGAGTTAGACAATCCAGATCTCTACGGTCTGAAAAGCATTGTATTAAAGCATCACGTAAAGTAAACCAATCAGTTATTTCGGCGCGGTTACCGACTAAACTTTCAGCTTTATTATTAATTTTTCTCGGATACATTCGAATATATGTTTATTTAATTCCTCGTCGTTGAGGTTCCTATAACTATCAATAAAGCTTTCGCACCTACTAATAAATTTATTAAGCTTATTGCAATCACCATCGTAAGGCTTAATATTGCTTAATTTAGATCTGAAAAGATCCCAATTTACTTTGGGGGTAGTGGATGGTGGAATCATTTCTATAAGTTTTTCTATTAAAGATAAATCACTGAGTGAAGTACTTAGTTCTTCTATATCGTTCATAAAAATGATAAAATGTTCTAAAAACTAAATGCGATCCATGCGCTTGAGATTAAAATTAAATACGATCAATTCGTTGAAACTATCGACTAAAATTGCATTCAATATGCTGGAAATAAAATCCATATGCGTTTAATTCGCGAAAATCCCTAAATATCCCTATAAATTCCTTAAACAGAGGGTTTATAGAGGTGAAAGGAAAAGGCACTTACTGCGTGACTTCTTCTTCCCGTGATCTCTTGAATCTGCCTACAGAGGTGTCAGGTGTCGCTGGTTCTTCTGGATTGCAATATTAGTGTTGGAAAACACTCCTAGAAGTCTTTGTTTTCCGGCACGATTTCCGTACGGTACGAAAATTTTGTAGACCGACTTTCCGACTTTGACGACTAGGGCACAATCCTACCGACTGCGCCAAATACGAACGTTGAACGACACGGAGACTTTTTAAAAACAATTTATTTCTAAAAGTACAAACTGACAGTATAACATGCAGCAACAGAGACAATGAGATGAAGCGACTTAAAATCTAAGGTTTATATAATGCAAAAAGTACTGATGTAGCCAACCACGCAAGTGGGTAGATTTACACTGGAGAGTCAGCTCTTCTTAGGCATATAACTCGCGGTTCTCCCACTCCCTACTCTTAAACCGAGATGCGTTTAAAATCGGTGTTTGCCCATAAGAAATAATAGTGGACTTGTCCGATTTTGAATAAAACAGATTTAACTTTCATGTGAGGCGGACATGTCTAGTTTTGATCGAACACAACATCTTCATATGGGAATTTAACGGGGACAAGTATTTTTTTGAAACGATTTGAAGGCGTTAGTCGATAGGAATGATAGAAAAATCAGTATAAAACGTCTTTTGAACTTTTGTGGACATGTCCCTTTTTGAAATAACACTCTTCAATTGAAATGTATATACAACTAGTGAGTTGACAATGACAATATTTGTAACAATGTTGCCTTTTGCATTTTATTGATTCAGATGACCATTTTCAAGAAAATCGGTAGTAAAGGAAAGAGAAGCATTACATAAGTATTAAACCAATAACCATAATATTCTATTTGGAAAAATCCTAAACGTTTTCTTTTGTTAAAAACATATTCTCAGTTAGTCTCATAAATTTTTAGCTTGAAGCAACACTTATAAATAATTATTTTATTTCCTAATAAAGTGCAAATAATATCTAAAGAGTTTTACGGATCTATCCTTCACCATTTAAAATCAAATGCTATGACTTTTTGGCCTAAAAAAGCTTTTCCCTTAAAATTAATTTAAATTAGGTTGGGTATTATGTCTCTTTATAAAATGTAAGTTATTTAGATATTATAAGGAAAATTTAGGTATTGTTTTAAATACTAACTTAAAATTTTGAGAATATTCCTTAAATTAAAAATATAATAACATTAAATTAATGTCCTTTTAAACATTAAATAAGTTATTTACCAACCGGCCTACTCTGAATTTTTATTTATGTACAATATATGTTTTTACAGACAGTGAGATGGGTCGAGTTTCAGACTTGGCATGGTCATTTTTAGGTATCCGATTTATTTTCTACAAAATTATAGATGCTATTTCGGTTAAAAATTTTGGAAAAAACATTTTTAAAAATAGTTTTACTATATATGTTTTATCAACTTTCCTTTAACGTATACTGATAATATTAATTTTGTTCTTCCATAATATAAGCCATTTATTATTATTATTACTATTTTTGTTATTATTATTATTATTTGCATAATTTTATCTACCAATATATAGCTCTATATGTAGAAGCTACTATTTTCATTTTTTAATGCTAATATGAATATCAATAATTTGAAATCATAAAGTGTAATTATCCTCTTTTAGTACAAATAATACCAGAAACAGTACATATTTCTTTTAACAGTTATCATTTTTTTAAATTAATTTTAGTTAAAGATTTCCTCAGACATTATTTTCCTGCTTGCCTATTTAATTGCTTTGGTATTGCAAGTCTTCATTTTTGGATGGTTAGCAGACGAGATTAAAGTTCAGGTAAATTGCATAATTTAGTAAGCATTATGTTAAAGTAGTATGCAGAATTTCGATTTAGCATGCGCCTATGTTAATGTTCTTAAATTTTATTCTTGTGTAAATTGCAGAAACTCTATTTGTGTTTAAAGTGCTGAAAATAATTTTAATAAAACAGTATTAAATACATATATTTATCTCTACCTTACAATTCTATATAATTTTTACTATGACTACTTTTTTTCAATGTAATGTCGGAAATACCAAAATGAATTTTCAGCACTTGAGTTAAGTTAAAGGGATTTATACAATTGATGCTTCAGGTATATTACCAAAAACTTATACAAGAAGCTGCTTTTTAAACTTCAAAATAAAATATTGAAAAAAAAAATTAAAATATAAATCATAATTACTTTGACGTTTTTAATGCATCTGCAAACTTCAAGCTCATTAGTAGTAAGAGATGAATTGGTGATGACATTTAACCTATACTAGTTCTAAAAGTACTAATTGGTGATAACATTTATCCTAGAGGAAGTTCAAAACAAAATTGCAACATTTCACGTCAACACTATCGATGAGCTGCCATATAGACCATCAGCAGTGGATCATAAGAGCGAAGTTTGTGCCAATATGAATTCTGTTGGACCAATGCGCCTTAATACATCTCAATTTGATAGTACTAAATCATGGAATATTTGTCACTATTAGTTTGATGCGGCTACAGAAGCAATTGGTTGGTTATCCAGAGGCCACTGCCCTTTCATTGGCCTTGAAAGTAGATTCTGCTGCAGTTAAGGTCCTCAGAAAAACAGAAATTTTATTAAGGATGTAAAAGACAATTTACCTGATATTTTTCCTGTATGGACCATTATTTACTGTTGTTAACTATAGTAAGCAGAGCATATTAGGAAAAAAGACCAAGAAATAGAAAAACTTAATGTTACAATATGAAGGAATAAATAAAAACAGAAGTTTGGCAAGATATATACATGCAAGGGAACCCCGAAAACTATTTTGACATACTTATCTCTAAAATCTCTAGTCATATTCTGGCATATACAGAAGTTAAAAAAGTACAGTATCAAAGACAAAGAATTGGATGATAGCAGGGCTAACGGAATCAATTCTGAAATGAGACTTACTTTACCAAGATTTGCTGAAAGACAAAACAAATCAAGAATTACGACAAAACTATAATTGACAAATGTTGATAAACACTTAATCAACTTAGAAAAATAAAAAGAATTACTTTAATAAGATAATACAACTTAATAATAAAAATTCGAAAGGACTTTAACAACTAAGGAATGAAATTGCAAATAAAAAAGTAAACTAAAAATACTTACGGATGAGATTGTTGATAGACCATATAACAAGCTACAGGCTTCGCTAATGCCTTTAATGAGTTTTTTGTTATAATTAGAAAGACTTTAATAAATAGTAATAAAAAAGTAATACTTGAATATAATAAATAATTTTGGAAACAGAAGATATTTCTAAAGAGCTATTCTCTAAAGAGCTACCAGCCTGGTTTCGAATTTTATAAAAATATTTGAGATAATAGTTAATCACCGGATTTTCTCGTCTCTCGAAAAACATAATATTTTAACAAACGTGCAATATGCGTTTGTAAAAGATTTAATTATGGAGGATGCTATATCGTAACCGCAACGGTATATGACCATCTCGAGCTCAAAACACTGTCTGTATTTATAGATTTAGCCAAAGCGCTCGATACAGTCAACAATCAAGTTTTATTGCGAAAGTTACATAATATTGTCAAACGGGGTACACTAAACATTTTTTTAAAATTATTTAGCTGGGAGAGAACAATACGTAAAAATAAATGAAACTTTTAGTGGTAATTAATATAAACACTTATAGGATACCTCAAAGGGCTATATTGAGGCTCTTATTTTTTTCTCCATATGTAAATGACCTGTTAAATTAGCCTAGCTTAGGGAGAATAATCATTGCTTTTGCTGATGAGACCGTTGTTCTCTAATTCTTTAAACGCTTTAAATCAAAGATCCTAAAAATATATTTGGCTTGTTCACTAGTAATTTGAGTGTCAGTTATCATAAAACTAAATATATGCCCTTTTCATTCTATACTCAATATTTACCAGACTATAGTATAATAATAATATTATATGACAAAAAAATATATATTTTCCACAGATCATTTCAAATAAATAGAAATAACTTTAGATAACCACTTAAGGTGGATCTATCATACTTAATGCTTAATACAAAAGATAAAAGGGTTAACATTTAAATTAAAAAGCTTAAAGAAGCATTTTGGCATTCGAAAAATATTCTACCCTCTATTATATTGAGAATCGTATATCTCTGATTCGCGAACACTTAATCAGTTAATTCCCTCTTTTACTTTAGAAATTAAATTCAATAATAAAAAAAACACTAGGTTAATTACCCTTGTATGCCAGGAAGAGAATAAAGGAAGAATGGCAAGATTATGGTGGCCCCTATAGCCGGATAGGGTGAGTTACTCATAATTAGAGAGAGGACATCACGTAATTAAACACCATAATGCCAACAGAAAGATGTCAATACTATTCCCTTATTTCCCTGTGGAATATATAGTATGAAATATAAATTAAAAGAAATCAGCAATAATAGAAAAAGAAAAGAATGTAATGATACCAGTAAATCCGTGTCATCAGCCTCGCCAGTAGGGTCAAGTCACCCTACATTCTCCCTTTATGAGTACGCTTCAAACCACCGCGAGGCAGCCGCGTTGAATGTTATAGCCACAGTGAAGCAGAACTCTCCAAATAGTGGTCACCGCATTGATTGTTAAAGTCGTACAGCCACAGTACTCACAGTAAGTCGATGAACCGACCCACGAGGCAGGGACAAGACTATTAATAGTAGTAAACCCCAAAGTTAAAGTTTTAATTAAAAAGAAAACCCTAGAATACAACTATCGTAAGTATTCCAGATCCATCCTTGTAAGAACCAAACAAATTAAATATAATGACTCACCTCCACCGAGAGTTTTTCTTCCTCTAGTACAACAAATCTAGCCCTAGACAGATCACTCTGTATGGCCAAATAATTCCAGAAATAGCAAAACCTCTAAAGTAACAGCAATTATTCTGCCCCCGATAGCTGCGGATGAAGTTGGTAGCCCTCTTCCAAATAATCTGAGCCCAGTGAGCCGATGTTAAGGCTGGCAAATGAGATGAGTAGTGGGCCCGTGCATCGAATCCTCAAATTCGTATGGATTTCCCCTCAACCATATCAAACATTAAATCAAATGGGAAATACTACTAATGGTAGCACCGGTTTGATTCCCCTTAACTGGCAGCCACAGCAACAACGAACCTGAAGTAACTGGCAAAAATTACCGCAAGCTACTCAAGCACTTTCTGGCACCACTAACTCGACTGAACTAAGATGGCCGAATCATAGCTCCCTATTTATAGAGACGACGAAACTACCGAAAATCCAGTACTATTCCTCTTCCGAGCATAATTTCGGGGTAATGTTTTACATTGCCACTATAATGGCTCCTCAAAGGGAATTTATTAATAAGGTGTTCTTATTATAGTCAATAAATATTTAATTACTATTACAACAGTGTGTCTTTGAGGTCTCAACCTAGCAGATATAACTTATTTGACAACTTGAATCCTTTATAACAAGAAAGGTGGAGGCACTTAGTAATCCTCGATTTCTGAGGTCCCTAAATAGAATTGACCTATTACAATTCAAAATAGTCGACCATGCACATCATGCAAGAGGTAGACACAACTTAATTAAAATAAATCAAGCATATAAGGCTATAGGACAAAAACGTTTTAGATATAGCGGATCTAGGCTTTTTAATATTCTGTCAACACATATCAGAGAAAGTGAGAGCCTAAATATTTTTAAAAAGCTCTTAATAAATTGATTTTAAAGAACAAAGAGATAATTCATCTAGAAATAGACTGATCTATCAAAAAAAATATTTAAAAAACAAGAAAAATTATTTTTTGGCATTTTAATTCGCTTTATAAGTTTTTTTTGTATTTTTAATAGATTTTGATTTAATCTAATTTAAAAGAGGTTTAAAGTTTTAATTGCAACTAGTTTTCAAATTGTGATTTTTGAATAATGTATGTACGTTTCCAAACTATGCCTCTAACTTTGTAGGTATTTAATAATTCATTATTGTTTTTCTTAAGTAAAATAGGTAAACAAAGAATTTTACTGAAGATGACCGGACAGTCAGAACATCTTTTACAACTAATGTTTAGAATAAATGCATATATATGAGTATTAAATTAAGTAAAACCGAATTAGATTATATAGAATACGAAACCCTACAGTATTATTTATAACGTAATTTATTATTATCAGATTTCATGCCAAACGGGAATCCGCCATGGTCAGGGAGGAAACCTTTACTTATCCCAGATATCAGAAGGATGAAGCTCTGATGGAGTCCTTTCCATGTTATCGGACTCTATTATTTTTTCCTTTATTTACAAATAATATACTTAAACTAAAATTACATATGTTCCTTAAACTGGTTATTATCTGCTTTTCCAATGAACTTTCTAATAATAGCGTCGACTTCTGCATTAGCTTATAGATGGTTTCCTTAAGGCTGAGCAGTTTTATGGTTTCGATTAGGTTCTTTGGTATTACTCCTGTTGTTGACACAATAATTGGGACTGTTCGCACTTATCTCATTTCCCATTGTCTTCGTATCTGGTGCTCTAGATCCGTGTACTTAATAATCTTCTCATTATATTTCGCTCATAGGTTGTTATTGGCAATAGCTAGGTCAGTAAGGGTCGTCTTTTTAAAAATTTTATTGATTAGTATTAGGTCAGGCCATTGTTACTTACTCGTTGGTCCATAAGTACAGTGCGATCCTCTACCATTTGTGTTCCTCATTTTGAAGAACTGGTTGCGGTTTATAGTAATAATATGATACCTTGGCTCCTGATAAGAGGTTTAGTTTTTCTGGGAGCTCTTGCTGCAGTATCTTTGCAACTAAATCATGCCTTTTTTTATAATCTATTGGTGCAAAAGTTTGACATCCACCGGCGACATGAATGATTATTAATATTATTATTATTAATAATATTATATCTCTATATTCGCGAGTAATTCAATTATTTAAATTTTTAAATATTTTAGCTGCGGTTTTATAAACTTTGCTTTTTAAATACCGTTGAAAGAAAAAAACTAACATAGTTAAATCTGGCAACCGTGGGGGGTATTCAATTGCACCACGCCTGCCAATCTACATTTCTGAAAACTGTTCATTAAGCCACTTTCGAACAACAAAGCGTAGTGCTCCACCTCGTTGATAAATACAAAGAATTTTCGTTTAGTATCCAAACACCATTTCGATCCACTTAGGGTATTTCAAAGATTCGATGATTGAAGAATATAGGTCGTCAATTGGCTGGCACATCAGTTCGCAAAATTTAATTAAAATTTAAAATTTAATTAAAATTTACCAATTCTAGTACATATGGCCTACGTTCTTCTCTGGATGTCTGTCATTGTTAGGGCCAAATTTGAACAGCGGCATCACCGCTCGTAGTCAGTTTAATGAGAGTCTTCAATAAGCTCACACCACGACGCCGTTCCTATGTACCAGTCGTTACTTTTACGGTTGTATTTAATATAAATATTAAAGTTATTACAAATAAATTATACAGTCCATATCGAACCCTTCATTTTGGTCCAGACGAACCGGATTTGAGGTAGAAATTACATTTATTGTGGCAAATTTGGTGCCTGTTGTCGCGGCCATTTTTGCAACGCCTTCACGAGGCTATTTTTGGAGCCTACTACTGCTAATTCCCAGGCCGGAATTTGCAAGTTTGTTAATGGTTTGATTGCTAAAGTGGTAATCAGGAAGACATGTAAGTCCGTTGACATTTATTACTTTGGTCAGTCTATTTGGGTTATTTTATTGTTCAGTTCTGGTAGGTTTGTTTAGTGAAATACGTACAATTACATTTTATTTATATCTTAATAGTTAAAATGTCAAATTTAAACAAACTTAGATTAAAAAGAGGTGGTATTAAAGGTCAGTTGACAAGACTTAAACACCATTTTGGTGCCCTTGACCTAAATAATATTTCTGAATTGGAGGTTACTCAACTTCATAGTCGCCTAGACAGAGCCGAACCTCTCTTGAGCCAGTTTGAAGACATTCAAAATGACATTGAGGTAGAGTTGAGTGCCGCTGATCAGGAAAATGTAAATATTGATGAAATTATTGAAAAGGAATCTTCAGAGAGACTTAGTTTTGAGGAGGAGTTTTACTCTATTATTAGTAAAATTAAGATTGTTGTTAATAAATTTAAGTCATGCAATATGTCACATACTAGTAGTTCAGGTAAAAGTGCAAAGGCGACTTCCAGCATTGTTGCAAGGTCTATTCACGATATACCTGATGTACCGGTGACAGTGCAGAGCACTGCAAATACTCAAACTTTCTCTCAATTGGAGCCATCAGCTCAACCTCAAACTTTCTCTCAGTTGGAGCCATCAGCTCAACCTCAAACTTTCTCTCAGTTGGAGCCATCAGCTCAAACTCAAACATTTTCTCATACTCCTATGTTTGTTAAGCTGCCTGATCTAAAGCTTCCTATGTTTAACGGAGCCTATGAAAAATGGCTGGAGTTTAGAGACTCTTTTGTTGCAATGATTCATAATAATTATAATCTAAGCGATGTACAGCGTTTTTATTATTTAAAATCATATTTAGAAGCCGAGCCTCTGCAGGCTATTGCTAATTTATCGGTAACAAATGACAACTACTCTGTTGCCTGGTCTCTATTGGTTGACAGGTATGAGAATAAACGATTAATTATCTTTAATTACATAAAGGCTTTGTTTGAGTACCCTGCATTAACTAAAGAATCGCATAATGATTTGAGAAAGTTATATGACTTGTTTAACAAGAATTTGCGCTCGCTTAAAAGTTTGGGACAAAATATAGACAATTGGGACACTTTGATTGTCTATTTACTTACTAGTAAATTCGATTCAATTTCACGGAGAGAATGGGAGTCTTATCAAATTTCAGGTGAATTGCCCCAGTTTAAAGATGTAAATACATTTTTAAAGGCAAGATGTGAAATTTTAGAAAAATTGGAATCTGTTAAACAGCCAAGGACGTTGCCGCGTACCGAAAATAAAGTTCGTTGTCACCATTCTACCACGAACTCCCAAAAGCAAGCCAAATTTGTTTGTTATTTCTGTAAGAAAAATCATTCCGTCTATCGGTGTTTTGCCTTGAAAAAATTGGATGTTAAAGCTAGAAGTTCAGCAGTAAATAAATTGAATTTATGTGTTAATTGTCTTAATCCCTCTCACACCATAGAAAATTGCTGTAGTAATTCAACTTGTCGCCAATGTGGACTCAAGCACAATACACTTCTTCATTCATCAAGTAGCCATACTCCGGACGATCAACAGCATAATAGGCGTGATGCCCCAGACGCAGGTGAAGCAGTCGCGGAGCCGATGACGACACTTGTTGGTCATACGAGTGGACAGGGGACGACGTTGTCAGTTTTATCGACGGCGAAAATAAGAGTTTGTGATTCTAACGGAGCGATGTATGTTGTGCGTGCATTATTAGATGCTGGATCTCAGAGTAATTTCATTACGGATAGTTTGGTAAATAAATTGGGTTTAGAGAGGCATAAGATTAATTTTGATGTTATGGGTGTCGGTGAGGCTCTGACGACCACCGTCAACTCCAGGATAAATTTAAATATTTCTTCAATTAATGGACATTTTAGCGATTTTATTTCTTGTCTTGTTATTTCCAAAATAACTCAATTTTTACCCACGACGTCATTTGATGTTTCGCAGTGGAATTTGCCTGCTGATTTGGAATTAGCCGATGATTCCTTTAACATACCAGGGCCAGTTGATATCTTATTAGGAGTAGACATCTTCTACCGTATTTTATTAAATGAACAAATAAACTCACCTGGTTTGCCGGTTGTACAAAAAACGAAATTAGGATGGATCTTTGGCGGTCATTTTAATAAGAATTTTAACAAAGTTGGTTTTTCAGAAAACACTGTTATTTCTTGTTTTTCTAGAGATATTTCAAATGAGGTTATTGATATGCAGTTGACAAAATTTTGGGAGTTAGAACATTGTCCAGAGACATTAAATCAGCTATACTCGGATTCTGAACAGTTTTGTGAGGATCATTTTATGCAAAATTATAGTCGTGATCATAAAGGTCATTTTATCGTCAAGTTTCCTTTTAGGGATAATGTTAGCAAATTAGGAATGTCTAAGGAAATGGCTGCTAAGCGTTTAACATTTTTGGTGCAGCGTTTAAACAAAAATAAGTCTTTAGAAAGAGAGTATATTGATTTTCTGAATGAATACCGGGACTTAGGGCATATGGTTAAAGTCAAAAACTTCTCTATCAGCGACGTCGATTCCAGGTTATGCTATTATTTACCGCATCATGCAGTTCTTAAAGAATCAAGTTTGACGACAAAGCTTAGGGTAGTTTTTGATGCGTCAGCCAAGACAGATACTGGATTATCTTTAAACGACATTCAGTATGTGGGCCCAACTATTCAAAGAGATCTCTTGTCTATACTCTTACAGTTTAGAATTTACCCGTTTGTCATTAATGCAGATATATCCAAGATGTATCGTCAGATACTTATTCATCCCGATGAACGACGATTTCAAAGAATTTTATGGAAGGATCCGCAGTCCTCGGATGCTTCTATTGAATGTTACGAGCTACAGACTGTTACTTACGGTTGCGCCTCGTCGCCATTTTTGGCAGTCAGATGCCTAAAGCAGTTGGCATTAGATTTTAAACATGAATTTCCGCAGGCTTGTGAAATTATTTTAAACTGCTTTTATTTTGATGATCTTTTGGCCAGAACCTTTTCAAGTGCTGAACTATTGCAGCTTCAACGAGATATATCATTTATTTTGGAGTCTGGAGGTTTTAAATTAAGAAAATGGCTTTCTAATAGGCCTGAATTGCTGCCTAAGTTTCATGTAGATAATGAAATATCTTCGGGTATTTTGCAAATTGGCCAAACTGAACAAAATAAAACTTTGGGTATCATTTGGAATGCTTATAGTGATACTATTCATTATTCGATAAAATCATTTTCTGGTAGGGGCATTCTGACCAAAAGGGTAATTTTGTCAGTAACAAGCCAAATATTTGACCCTTTGGGACTGCTAGGGCCAATAGTTGTCGTTGCAAAACTTATTTTGCAATCTTTATGGCAAAGCCAGCTCTCTTGGGATGAGCCAGTACCGGCAGTTCTTACTGAAAAATGGACACATTTTTGTGAAGACCTTCAAACTCTAAATGAGTTAAAAATTCCAAGGTTTGTTTTATGCAATGGTTTCCTAAAGGTTTGTTTATATGGATTTGCAGACGCCTCCGAAAGGGCCTATGGAGGCTGCGTTTATATAGTAAGCTCTACAGAGGATGGGGTTGTGTCTTCTAATCTATTGTTATCAAAGTCTCGCATTGCCCCAATTAAGACTATAAGTTTACCTCGCCTTGAGCTGTGTGCTGCGTTGCTTACTGCAAAGTTGGTGGATAAGGTAAAGGAATCCATCAAGTTAAACATTGATAAATGTTATTATTTAACTGACTCCACTATTGCTCTTTGTTGGATAAAGGGCTGCCCAAGTCGTTGGAAAACATTCGTGGCAAACAGAGTCACTAAAATTCAAGCCTTAACCAGTTCGATTGATTGGTTTCATGTAAGGTCAGAGGCAAATCCTGCCGACTGTCTATCCAGAGGCATTTCAGCCCAACAACTTTTAAATTTTGAGCTATGGTGGAAGGGACCCGTGTCTTATTTTTTATGCTCAGATAATTTGCAAGAGTTCCCAGTTGTACCACAAGAAATACCGGAGGAAAAAGTTGTTTCCCATTCGTCTATTGTCTTCGAGGCACCTGATTTTAATTTAGATAAATTTTCACAATTAATTAAATTACAAAGGGTGTTTGCATATGTCTTAAGATTTATTAAAAATTTGAAAGATAAAGGGAAATTCTGTGGGCCTCTGTCTTGTAGTGAGCTTAATTTCTCGTTACAGAATTTGTTAAAAATTGCTCAAAAACAATCGTTTCCCAGTGAATATCATTCCTTTTTAAGTCAGAAGAAAATAAAAATGTCTAGTAAACTCTTGAGCCTTAATCCATATATTGACAGTGATGGTTTAATAAGAGTAGGTGGTAGGATTCAAAAGGCGAAGGTTTCTGAGGAACAAAGGCATCCTGTAATTTTACATAATAAACATTTTTTAACTACTTTGATTATGCGTCATACCCATGAACGCCTTTTGCACTGCGGTCCACAGCAGTTGTTATATACTGTAAGACAACAATATTGGCCAATTTCTGGTCGTGGCCTAGCTAGGTCTGTTGTTAGACGGTGCGTTATTTGTTTTAAGGCTAAACCAGTAACTGCTGATTATATTATGGGAAATTTACCCGAATGTAGAGTATCAGCGTACCAACCAGTGTTTACATATACTGGTATTGACTACGCAGGCCCAATTGAAATTCGGGACAGAAAAACTAGAAATCCCAAACTTTTAAAGGCGTACATATGTATTTTTATTTGTATGAGTACAAAATGTATTCATCTAGAGTGCGTGACAGATCTCACAAGTCAATCGTTTATTTTGGTCTTGCGGCGATTTGTTGCGAGAAGAGGTAAACCTTTGCACCTTTATTCTGATAATGGCACTAATTTTGTCGGGGCCAATTCAATTTTACGTCAATTTTTTGAGTCCAATTCTGATAGGATTGATTCTGCTTTGTCTAGTGAAGGTATTAACTGGCACTTTATACCTCCCAGGGCTCCTAATTTTGGCGGGTTATGGGAATCGGGCATTAAATGTGTTAAGTATCATTTAAAACGCGTAATTGGTGAAGCTAAACTTACCTACGAAGAGCTTAGCACGATTTTAACGCAAATAGAGGGAGTGTTAAACTCCAGACCTTTATCGCCATTGTCAACGGACCCTGAGGATGTGACACCTCTGACCCCAGCTCATTTTCTGCTGGGAAGACCGATGACAGCCCTTCCCGATGATGACTACAAGCAAGTGCCTGAAAATCGTCTTGCCAAGTTTCAGCGACTTCAATCAATCGTGCAACACTTTTGGGAGCGTTGGAACAAAGAATATATTTCGGAGTTGCAAAGCCGGGTCAAGTGGAAGAAAAATCATCCTTCTTTGTTGAAGCTTGGATCGATTGTGCTGATTAAGGAGGACAATTTGCCGATTTCAGCATGGAAGCTAGGTCGAGTCACAGAATTACACTACGGTGAAGACAAGGTCGTACGAATCGCCACAGTTATGTGCAAGGACAGGACCTGTTGTAAACGGGCTGTTACAAAACTTTGTGTGCTGCCTATCAGTGAAAATAATTTAATAGAATAGAATTAATTTTAAAATATGTTCTGTTAATGCCTGATTGGTATTGTATTTTATTTAAGTTAGTTTAATATTTTTTCTTAAGGCTAAGGCACTTGTAACAATTTAAATTTATTTAGTTTGCTTGTTTTTTATATTACTAATGTTGAAATTGATATTTCAAGGCGGGCGGCATGTTAGGGCCAAATTTGAACAGCGGCATCACCGCTCGTAGTCAGTTTAATGAGAGTCTTCAATAAGCTCACACCACGACGCCGTTCCTATGTACCAGTCGTTACTTTTACGGTTGTATTTAATATAAATATTAAAGTTATTACAAATAAATTATACAGTCCATATCGAACCCTTCAGTCATTAAATGCCCTGTCGGTTCTACGAGCGCAGTGATTTTCAGCGCCATAAAGAAAAATAATTTCTATTCTTTTGGCTAGCGTATAGACTATTTTAAATTACTTTCCCTTCTCATCATAATCAACGGCTTTTTAAATGTACTAAAAATGCTAGAGGCTGAAGTATCATTTTTTTACCTATCAGATACTGGAAAAATACGACTAAAATAAATGCACCAAATATTATGCTGCAACAATTTCGGAAAAAAATTCAAAATAGCACTAGCTATTTTTTCGGAAATAATAGATGCATATTTGAAAAAAGAATAAGGGGACTCAATAAACTATTTAATACCATACAATTTTACAGGGAAATCGCTTCAACTTTCATAATTTTTTTTTTAGAGAAGCAGCATGGAAAATTGTTTGCAATTTAAAATAATGTGTGATACTATGAGAAAACCATTTGACGTATCATATAAGTTTCGTGACGTGACATATAAGTTTAAGTATATAAAATATACTTACTATACGTCAACGGATTTTGTTTTTTTTGGTACTGTTAAATAGACATTTTAATGCTGTTTACAATGATGTATGTATCACACGATGGGGGTTTGACATATCAAAGTGAGGTTAGATGGAGGTGATTGACATAACTTTGTCAAACATAAAATTTAACGTCGCTTTGGATATTAATTTATTTAGATAAAAAGATACGGTTAAAAACATCTTTTAATCCGTGTAATTGCTTAAGAACATTAAGTATGTTGCAAAGAGTAGACATTGGTCAAAAACGCATTGGCCAATTAAATTTCATTGCAATGCACTTATTGTTCAGGATTCGTATCAAGTCCCTATGACCGAGCGCGTGGCAACACCGCTAACCACAAGCAGCAAGCAGTGAATCAGCCGAGGAAAAGCGGAGTCTCTCTCTCTCAACGTGTGTCCGTGTAGCGACACGTATCTATTTATTCTGATTTAAATTATATATATATTCCTTGTATTTTACGGAATTAAATATCATACAATCAAGAAAAATTTTTGCAAGACGAGCCCGGCTTCCATATTGGTTTGCGACGCGGAGTGAAGCATCGACTATAGTTAGACTATTAAATGGGTAGAGACAGCAATCCTATACAGGTTAGTGCAATCCTTAATTCCTTTGACCTTTTTTATATATTTTCCTTTTATCTACCCATTGAATAAAAACAGAATTCAAAATATTTTATTTTTATTTAATTTGAGAATTTTGTATTTTATTGTCGACTTTTTGTAGCTTATTGATAAAATGGCCGAAGAACAAGCTGACGCAGCAATAAATACTCTTAAAAATGCCAAGCGTAATGCTAAAGGTCAGTTAACACGGTTAAAAAATTATATTGATGCTACCATTTCATCTCAAAATGTCCAGGTTAAAGAATTAGAACTCAGACTAAAAAATGCAGAACCGCTTTTAAATTCTTTTTATAAGATTTGCAATGATTTAGAATCTTTAGATAAGACGAATCTAGAGAATGAAATTAGCGAATTTGAAAAAATTTTTTTTAGTGTAATGTCAAAAGCTGCCACCTTTTTAGAGGAAAAATCAGCCGCTCAAGCTCAGAACAATGATAACTTTAATAACTTTGACAATCAGTTAGGCGAGGCTATGACAGGTACAAATTTTAACATTAAGCTACCACCCATACCTTTGCCTACCTTTGATGGTTCTTACGATCAGTGGTTGTTCTTTAAGGACACATTTTCCTCCCTCATTCATGAAAACTCTACAATACCTAAAGTACAAAAATTTCACTACCTTAGGTTGTCTATTAAAGGTGCTGCTTCTGATTTATTAAAATCTTTAGAGAGTTCTGCTGACAATTACGAAGTCGCTTGGAACCTGTTAATTAAAAGATACGAAAACACTCAAATTTTAATAAGAAATCATATTAAAGCCCTCTTTGATCTTGAGTCAGTTCAATCAGAGTGCTACAAAGGTTTACGAGCTTTATTAGATGGCTTAAATAAGCATCTAAGAGCTCTCGAGGTATTAAAACAACCAGTAAACACCTGGGATTCTTTGTTAATTCACATGATTTCTTTAAAACTCGACCAGGTAACTCGAAGAGAGTGGGAATCTGAGTATTCTAAACAGCAAGAAATATCGCTTGATATATTTAATAATTTCTTAAATGAGAAATGTAGACTTTTAGAAAGTTTACAAATAAACACTAAACAAAATATGCAGAAATTTAAAAGAAATCAATCATTTGCTAGTACTATTTCTAATGCGGGATCAGGTCCAGTTTGTTCATTTTGTGACAAAAATCATACTGTGTATAATTGTAGAGCATTTCTCAATTTTAACATAAATAAAAGAATAGAAGAGGCTAAAAAACGTAAGTGGTGTTTAAACTGCTTAAGAACTAATCACTCTATTTCGCAGTGTCGATCCCCCCCTTGTAGAAAATGTGCAATGAGACATAATACATTGCTACATATTAATAACACCAATCAAAATACCAACGAAAATCATCCCATTGCTTCTCTAGGTGATCAGGTAACATCTAACGTTTCAAATTCAAACTATGATCGTTGATTGAATATTTGGGAAGATACGCAACCTTATAGGCTAAAACGTGACCGCAAATATGCGTGAAAAATAGATGGCGATTCTCTCCAGTATGCGCGAAAATAATTTCGTCCGTCGCTTCTCATTAGTAATCGGCCGATCATCCGAGTCGTGTGGGAGAGTTTTTGCACAGGTTCGTGTTTGCCGTATTGCAATTTGGTAGTTGTTAAAAATTTTTCTTGGATATCATAATCACAAATAGATAGATATATGTAAATGTGTTTAGTTTGTGAGACGATGGCTTCTTTAGGCAAAATTAATCAGTGTGCGTATATTAATTAAGACTTTGATTTATAACAACCTAATATGGGAATCTCAAAATCTTATTAGAAAATCTTTAAAAAAATCTAATTATAAACCTCACAGAAAATTATCTATTTTATCTACAAAAATCAATCCGAACTCTTAAAAATACTGTCTCTTCATGTCTATGAGAGCCATTTTCTCTTTTTCTTTTTTTTACTTTAAGAAAATTTTAAATCAATATATTATGTTTATGGTCTTTAGTGTTTTAAGTATTTTCAATAATTGTTTTCATGATGAAATTCATTCATGAAAAAGATAAAAATAAAGCCTAAAAAGCCTTTAAAGTTATTGAGAAACTGGTTATAGTACGAATGGTAGCTTTCCTAATTAAAAAAAATAACATATTAAATGAATGTCGAGTAATGTTTTCATTCCTGGAGAGATTATATTTGAGCTTGAAGAAGGTCACTTTGCTGCAGCGGTATTCTGCGACTTCTCTAAACACTTTGACTGTGTCAACCATGGAATATTGCTCGGTAAGCTTTCTAGATATGGGTTTAGGGGAGTTGCTCTAGAATGGTTAAAATTTTGTTTTGTTAGACAGAAAAAAGTTTGTTTGGCCAAATGGCAGTTTGTCTGAACTTTGTGTAGTAAGCAGGGTTCGTTTCTCGGTCCTATTTTATTTCTATTGTATATAAATGACCTGGGGTCGCTCCAGATAAGAGGATTCTTCACTATTTTTGCAGATGACACCACTATCTTATGGACAATAATAAAAGCACATTAACCTAGAACAATTTCTAATGATTTATTAATGATTAAACAGTGGTTTGATGCTAACTTGATGTCTTTAAACATAGATAAGACTAAATTGTTAAGTTTTTATGCTCAGAGCAGTTCATGATTCACAACAAAGAATTGGAAGTGAATAATTTTAACAGATTTCTTGGAATTGTTATCGATCATAAACCTAAGTTTTATGGAGATATGTCAGGAGGCAAAAACTGGCTAGACGATGTTATGCTGTTAGAATGGTTTTAAATGAACTGAGATTGATATTTTTTTTGTCGAAAGTTGGAACTTACTTTCATACAAAAATACCTACAGTATGGAATAACATTTTGGAGTTGCATTAGTAAACGGCTTTTTGACTCGATGTTTGTTTTTAAAAAACAAGCCATTAAATATATGTGTTACCAACCGGATATATATATATTTAAAGATACTTTCCTTGTGTTGCTTGTTTATTGTTGAGTCTGCTTGATTAATATACAAAAAATATAAATTGTATCTTCAAAATAATGGCTCCTTAAAACATTATAATATCAGAAAAAAATACAATATTCCAATGCCCATCCCGAAAAGTGAACTAAGAATTCTCTTATTTACTTGAGCATAAAAATTTTTAATCATTTTCCAAATGTCATAAAAGTCTCCTCGCTTTAAAAAGTCCTTAACGAAACTTCTTAAAAGCAAATATTTTTATAGCATTAGAATTTTTTGAAGATAGTTAGGAATAGGCCAATAGTATATAATTAGTTTTTAGTAAAGATGTAAAGGTTAGAATTTGTGATGTTACTCTAAAAAAATTTTAAGTCGTCTTGCTTTGAAATTGAAAATACATTTTGTGTTTATACTAGTATGTTGAACCCACTATTGTGTATTGTTTTTAAATTATGTGTTTAAAAAAAAAGTAATATGTCGATTAATGTGCCTATTTTATATCATAAAAGTACCATGTCAACAAGTAGGTACCATGTATTTATGAATAAAGTATGTTTTGAATTTTTTGAAATTCGAAATTGTATTTAAAAGAGAGAGAGGTATATAATATTTAATAGGGATGATTCCAACTACTAGCTAGAAATTACCTCGTTGATAAAGTAATTAAAAGGGTTATTCAAAACTGCAAGTGGCCAACATGGCGTCGACAAGAAGAAACAAAGTTGATTATGACTCTCTAAAGAAGGTACGTCGTATTTAAAAGTTAAAGATGTTAACTTGTAAATGAGAGAAAGTGTTTACAACAATGTATAAATGATTTTATTTTATATTTTCAAATAACGCCAAAAAAAAATAAAAAAACCATTTTGCCAAATTTCACCTTTTTCCTGAATATTAGGAAGTATTTGGCATTTTTCCAATTTTTAGATTGCATTTATTCAATCATTGCATTTATATTGCGCAACTTTCGCCTAATTAAACCATTTACTGCTCATCCTTATTTTGGACATCCTGTATAATCGCGATGAGACCCTTCATACTGTTAAAAAAAATATTTGTTTTTTTTCTTATTAACTTTTTCTAGTTTTAAGAATTAGTAATTAAGTGTTTGCCTGTATTGCAAATTAAAATGTGGCCTATTTTCTATATTTTATAGTGTTGTTACACCCTTATTCAAAACCTTTTAAATTTTGCGATTTTATTTTTATATTAATTTCAGTTAAAGGTATCTATTTTTCAATATTTTTGTCCAAAAAAAGTGTACTTCACAGATCTCACTACCCTACACAGTTTTTGAGATATTGGCTGGTTTCACAAACCCGTATTGTCAAAAATCACATTACGGGCTACTTTTTGCAATAAATTATTCACTCTAAAAAACTATAGTATCGTATATAGATATTAAATCTTTAATTATTTAATTTACTCTTTATATTTACATGAAACCTACCTATATCACCACCTTTATTTAATATTTTTGTTAATTTTCTAATTAATAAATAAAAGCTTATTGAATTTTTCTTTTGTTTTTATTTATTTATTTTTGTCTCAAAAAAGGATTTTGGTAAGTAATTTATTATTTGTTAATAAAATTTAAGTTGTAAGAGATAGCACCTTCCAATACATTACTTGACCACCACATTTATCTAGTTATTTATGCGAGATCACAGCGCATTTAAATATCGGCAATAACAAAATAAATAAAAGCGCTGTTATCATCATCGCCCTTGTCTTAAAAAAATAACAAAACGGCCGGGCGCCCAAAGATTCCCGCGTCGTTAAACTGCAAATGGTCAATATAGCGCCGACAAAGAAAAACAAAGTTGATGATGGCTCTTTAAAGACAGAACGTCGTATTTTAAATTTAAAGGTGTCATCGTATAGGCGAGAAAAAGTGGTCGCAATAATTTATTCATTTAATAAATACTTTTGTCATATATTTTGAAATAACGCCAGAAAAAAAATAAAATGATTTTGCCAAATTTCAGTTTTTTGCAAAATTTAGGAAGTATTTAGATTTTATTATAAAAGGACACTATATTGCTCAACTTTCCTCTAATTGACCACCTCTATTGACGTCCTGTATAACCGTGATGCGGGGTCTTTAAACAGAATGTTTTTTTTTGTTACTAGGTATCTTTTTATAGTTTTAAGTATAGTTGTAACAACTGGTAATTGAGAATTTTCCTGTGTCGCTTAAAACTTAAAATGTGGCCTATTTTCTATTTCTATTAACATCCTCACTCACAACCCCTTACTTTACAGATCTCACTAGGCTGCACAATTTTTCAGATATTGAATCACATGACAAAATGGGTTACTTTTTACAAAAAATTATTGATCAAGAAGTTATATTACCATCGGTATTAAGTCTTATGAATTATTTAAATTATTCTTTATAATATTTACGTGAAACCTACTTATATCTTAAAATTTGTTCCACATATTTTTTGTATATTAGTTTTTAGTTAATTAAGTGCAACGGGCTTTTTATTTAAAAACTTGACCCTCTTGAACACAAAATTAAGGAAACATAATGTTTGTTGGAATTATAACTTGTATTAAACTTTTTTGGTAATTTTGTAAAAATAGCTTTTTATATATATTTTTGTATTAATTTTTGTCTCAAAAACATATTTTGGTAAGTAATTATTTGTTTATAAAATTTAACTTTTAAGAAATTTCAATATGCCTCCACCCTTAAGTATATCACTTATCACTTGACCACTACATAAATGACACGGTGTTGTATGTAATAATAATAAAATAAATAATAAAAAAAATAATAAAAACATAGTTGGCAGCATCATCCCATATCTTAAAAAAATATCCAACACGGCCGCGTAACCGGAGATTCCATCGTCGTTGAAAACCTGACTCAAAGAAGCCAAAAGCCAGGTCCACGCAGCTAAAATAAATCGTTCCTAGATGTGACGCTTTGCGGCAGCACCACACGGTGCACGAAACTGAACGGCAATCCGATAGTCGACCGGGTACACTTTTTAACACAGGATTGCGTATCTTCCCAAATATTCAATCAACGCTATGATGGTGGCCATAAGCTCGACGTAGGCTCTGCTGCTGCACATTTTTTCCCGTCTCGCGTTTCCGCTGGTGATACCGGCATGCACCTTTCGCGAGCGTCCGCGGTGTTGCCTGCGCAACAAAATACTCCTAGCGCGGAACATTCTTTTGTCGTGCAAAATAATTCTTTTACTTATTATGATGATAATGCCTTACGTAAAATATTATTATCGACTGCCGTAGTAAATATGTTTGATAAAGATGGTAATATTCATTTCTTTTTATTGAGTTTTATTAGACAGTGGCAGCGAATCGTCGTTTATTACCGAACAAATGTGTAAGAAATTGGGTTTGAATATTAAAAACACGAATATTTCTGTGTCTGGAATTGGACAAATGTATTCAAAGGTATTAAAACAGACACAAATAAAGATACAGGCGCGACATAATTCTTATGAAACCAATTTAAATTGTTTGATTTTGCCTAAAATTACAAATAAAATACCGGCTTTACCCATTGACACTCTCAATCTAAAAATTCCCACTAATCTTGTTTTGGCGGATCCAGGGTTTGGTGAACCTGGGCCAATTGATATTTTAGTGGGATGTGAAAGGTTTTGGGACTTATTGGCTATTGGTCAAATTAAGTTGGGAAATAATTTACCTATTATTCAAAAAACCCACTTGGGCTGGGTTATTTCAGGGACTATAAATGAGCAGAGTAAATCTAATATTTTTTGTCATTTTTGTGCTATTGACCCTCTTGATCAGTCTTTAAAAAACTTTTGGGAGATTGAAGAGAAGCCCTACGATAAAATATTATCTATTGAAGATCAACAGTGTGAGGATCTTTTCCAGGCTACAACTACGCGAAATACCGATGGTCGGTTTGTGGTTAATTTGCCCCTAAAATATTCCTCTGACGTTCTGGGTGATTCTCTAGAAAGTGCCAAAAAACGCTTTTTTAGTTTGGAACGAAAACTTAACAAAAATCCTCATTTAAAGCAGGATTATACTAATTTCTTAGAAGAGTATGAATCTCTCGGACATATGTCTAAAACCAATTTTGACCAATTAACAAAAAGGTCTTACTTCCTACCTCACCATTGCGTAATTAATAATTTAAGCACCACCACAAAATTGCGTGTGGTCTTTGATGGCTCTGCGAAGACATCTAGCGGCTATTCTCTTAACGACATTCTTTTGGTTGGACCAACCGTTCAGGACAGTTTATTTTCTATTTTGTTGCGATCAAGGCAACACAAAGTTCTTCTTACAGGTGACATTACTAAAATGTATCGCCAAGTCCTGGTAAAAAATGATCAACGTGACTTGCAATTAATTCTTTGGCGTTCTGATCCATCTAATGAGATTGCCCCTTACAGGTTGAATACCCTTACATATGGCACTGGTCCGGCAGCTTATCTTGCTACAAGATGCCTAAAAGAGCTCTCCCTTAATTGCGCGCATTCAAATCCCAGATTAAGTAAAATAATAGCCCACGACTTTTACGTTGATGACCTCTGCACTGGAAGTAGTAGCATCGAAGAAGTAAAAGTTATAAAAGAGAAAATTGTAAACCTCTTAGCCTCGGTTGGTTTTGAACTTAGAAAATTTAATTCAAATAAGCCAGAGGTATTAAATAAGATCACTAATACTTCCAATAGCGATGTTCACTTTGGTAATTCTTCTGAGACAAAAACGTTAGGGTTATATTGGGATTCTCAAAGAGATATTCTTAAAAATTCAATTAAAATTCAAAACATAAATAATAACTATACGAAACGAAAAATATTATCTTGCATTGCGCAATTATTTGATCCTCTAGGACTCATTGCTCCTATTGTCATAATTGCTAAAATAATGATTCAAAAATTATGGCAGTGCAAGATATCATGGGATGAATCTGTACCTCCAGAAATGTACCTTAAATGGCATGACTTTCAAGAGCAATTAAATGACCTAAATGATTTGACTATTACTAGAGACATTTTAATTCAAAATCCTATTCGCATAGAACTACATGGATTTTCTGATGCGAGTGAGCAGGCTTATGGCGCATGTATCTACGTCTTATCCTCTGATAATATAGGTAATACTCAAAGTATGCTTCTTTGTGCAAAGACGAGAGTTGCACCTATTAAAACAATAACAATAACACGTTTAGAGCTATGCGCTGCTCTTTTACTCGCAGAACTCACCTCTACAGTGAAAAATTCTCTTAATCTTATATTTGATCAAATCCATTTTTGGTGTGATAGCACTATCGTGTTGTCATGGATAAGATCAGAAGCACAAAACTTTAAAATTTTTGTGGCTAATAGAATTTCACAAATCCAAAATTTAACTGATATAAAATGCTGGAATTATATAAAGACTGATGAAAATCCAGCGGATATTCTTTCAAGGGGAGTCAGTCCTGGTCTTTTAATATCCAATGAATTGTGGTGGAAAGGCCCGTCTTGGCTGGTTTTACATAAAGAGTATTGGCCTTAATCATCCTTTAATATAGTTAATTCTGACTTAACAAAAGTAAAACCAAAGCGCATAACTTCTTTAGTATCTAGTAGTATTGTCACACCGGGGGTTGGCCCGGTCTAGGACAAGGCCGTGTGACGGTTACATACATTGTATGTAACTGGGACCTTAAGGTACGCTTTAGCATTGAAACAAAATATAGTTTACTAAATACCTTGTATTGACAGCAAAATATAATTATAACGATTTAAGTAGAGTTACCCAAATAAAAGAGCTAATTTGACAAGAGATAAACTAAGATCGACATAACAGGATTAATAATTTAAGTACATGGGAATATGTAGCGAATTCTATAATTAAAGTGAAAGTAATGTTACGTAACTTAATAAAGTGACAATAATTGTGATCTTCTTCGATATGATAAAATGTTGTACTTACATTATTATTATTCTTGGAGCAAACATTTCACAAAGCTTTTCCGCACTGCTTTCGGTTACCTCTTCTTGCCCGAGACCCGGTCGTAACTCTGCCAAATTTCGTTCGTCGTACCCTGGTATTAATTTTCCTTGTCAGCAGAATTTCCGGTTTTTTCCAAACCATCGTTCTGTCGACAAAGTACTTTTGCAATCTTTTTACGATGGAAATGACTTGGTTATTTCATCATGCAATCAGGAAATTGTTACTTACACAATTTGTGGGTAAATGACCTGGTATACCGAACGAATATTTTTAAGTGATTTTTATATTAATAAAATAAAATTTAAAATGTTTTTTAATGAATTATCTTCGTTTGACATATCCCCCGGGCATAGAAAAGCTGGCCTCCAGCTTTATTGTTAACAATCGAAATCATGATCGAAGAAGACCCAGAAGAAAAAAAAAATTTACAATTAGTAAGATCAGAACAACGATGTACCTAAATAACGTATAATTAGTTAGAGCTGAACCCTTATTATTCATTAAATTTTAACTACAATTAAAGTAACTATCGCTTTTGATGTCCACATTTTTTAATACTACGTAGTCTCTGAACACAAAATGTCTTCAGCATCCGGGTCCGGTCGCCGGGTAAGGTGGCGACGCGGCGACGTTCATAGCGTTGTCGCCTGCCCCTCGTCTGGAACGCCTACAGGTTTGACGCCTTCATGTGTCGTCCTAGGACACCTTCACCCATGTATGTCTGACTCTTCGTCTGGGACGCCTACGGGTTTGACGCCTCCATTCGTCCGTTGGCAACCCTTGCGACATCACATGACACCCCCTTGTATGCCTGACTTCTCCCTTGTTTTGTACCAGTCCTTCAACGCCGTCAGTTTCCTGGAACCTGTAGACAGAGACTCCTTCATTGCAACTGCTGTGGCGTGACAAAACTTTTGGTTTTTGTTTTGTCCCTTCTTGACCATTTCCAGTGAGCTATCCCATAAGCTTACTGTGTTTTATGGATGGCCCCTGCCGTATCTTCAGCTGAATCCATGATTCGTAATGTTGGCATCCCCTACTGGAGATCATAGGTTGAACACTTCAACCCGCTGCTGGTAGCGTCGTGAGTTCGGGCAAGTTTGGACTTTGACTATTGGCGCAGTGGTAACTTAGCTTGTCCTGGGATGGCCATGGCTCTGGCATCACCCTGTCTGCGATTGGGATGATCAGGACTGACAACAAGGCAGTGCGCGGATGTGAGGTGTTCCTGTTTGGCTCTGGTTCTGGTTCCATCGGCTACTTTCTGTGGTTCTGGTAGGAGCGTACCCTTATTTTCTGTTCAGGTCGAATTTGTACGTGTGGCATCTCATGATATGTTTACATGTAAAGAAAGAACAAAGTGTAAGTATGTGCTATTATATGGTGCTTAATGGTTTTATATTTAATCATTTTGATATCATGTTAAATCTTTATATTATATCTTGAGAAATTGTTGACTTCCTCGCAATTTTTGTATTATATATTTTAGGATAATTTGACTCATAATCAAATTTTATTAATTTTCCTTTGTCTCAGATCTTTTGAAGTTTCTTGTATTTCGAGTTTAGATAACAAAGTGTTTTATTTATAGAAAACCCAAAAAATATATATTTTTTATTCATTAATTGTTTCTCCCCTCTCTTCTAAATAACTTTTATTTATGTATGTCTTTTTAACTTTTATAGATTATTAATTAGACCCTTTCTTTTACATTATTTTTAATAATATGTTTTCTTTTTAGCTTCTACTTAAATATTTATGTGCCTTAGGCTCGCTGTCCCTCGCCTACCGGCGATATATTTATAATATTTCCCCATTATCATCTCATTTTAATATATTATTATTTCAATAAATTTCATTTCGAATATGTATATACGCGCGTAAATCAAAATTATTTATACGTTTTCTGATGTGATTTGCAAATTACTATGATATTTATCCTTAAATTGTTTAGATTGTCATGACTACAATTAAGGCTTAAATAACATGGTGAAATGTATCATCTTCAGAGGGGCCCCAGTATATACTAACTATATGCAAGCTTGCGTAAAATAATAAGTAATTATTCTATTTCGATGCGTTCTATACTAGCATCTACTTTTTTACCAGGGGACAGTGATAAAAGGCTAGCACTATTTTTTATATCTAGCCGGAACCTTGACATGGCGTTTGGTTCGACGCTCGGTTCGGGGTCATTGCCTGGGTCGGGGATTGGGTATAATATTGTTTCGTCAAATGTTTTTGCATTTCTAATGGACATGGGATTTTGGGTTGTAGTTGAATTTTTTGGTTTGTTTTTGAAGTATCTGAGCGTTATATATAAAATATAAGTAAATAAGAATAGAAGGAAAAGTAAACATGAAGTGGAAATTATTATATAGAGAGCCTCGTGATTAACACTTGTTGAGGAGCTTTTTTCATGACAGTCTATTTCTCCACGTATTTGTGGAACTGCCGCTACTATTGCTATTCTATTTTGTTTAATTAGGATGTATGCTACCAAGATTGAAATGGTTATGTTCCAAATTAGAAAAAATGAGTCCCCGTGAAAGCTATGTGTATCACCATAAGTGATTACATTTGGATAGTTTTTCTCTACTGATTTTAGAATGTTTTTTAAGGTGTTATCGCTGGATGTGAGGTTAAGATGGGGTATCTCTAGTGTCCAATTTGTATTTAGGCATTCGGAAATGTTTTTGTAGAGTGGTGGGGTACTAATAATGTTGGGATTGAGGATATAGGAATTTAGATTTGACCAGGTTGCAGGTATTATGTGGGTTACTATTGCATTGGTAGTGATGTTTTCTGGACAAGGGAAATTTTCAGGTATAATAACTGCATTGCCTACGCTGAGGTGGCATTTGCATGGGAGGAAAATTTTGATAGAGCCTTGACGTGCTAATGTCGTGTCTAATTTCTGAGGCTTACTTTTATCACAAGTGATGGTCATGTCCTGTTTCGGGTGGGTAATGACATAAGTTTCGTCTTTAATTTCGGATATTGTCATCGATGTTGCTGAGTGGCAGTCCATTGGGCAGTATTGGCTTAGTTCTTTTACTGTTGCCCCTTGATATAGGATTTTCGCACATTCAGGCCCTTGTAGGATGTCTGCTGAGAATCTAGGTAAATAGCATAATTTATTTTGGTATGGCTTACATTCATGTAGGCCTGTCCCCGATATTTGTCTTAAGTCGCCCTCGTTATTTCCGTTTTTGGACACTGCAATGTATAGCGGTTGGTGGCGTATAATACAGGTCTGGTTATACCAAGCAAAGGGTGTGGTTATTAACTCTAGTAGTTGCCAATTTCTGTTTTTCTTAATTATTGGAATTTTTATGTGAACATATATACTTGATTTTGTAAAGGAACAGTCACATATGGGCATTTCGAAGTATGCTGCTAGTTCAGATGTAGGGATGGCCAGTCCTTGTTCTGAATTTGCGATTTTTGACTCGAAATCCTCCAGATCCTTTTTTAGGACTTGCGGGTTGACAATTTCCGCCGGTATTTTATGGTGTCTACATGAATTTACGATAGCCTGTCTCCTGAGAGTCCTTACTAGTAATACCATCCTTTTTAGGTTTAGATATCCGTTATAGAGGTTTGTCATTATTAGTAATTCCTGTTCGTTTGTCATATTTGCCACCTTATTTTCCAGTTGTTTAGTGAACCTCTCTATGCTCTTTATCCTTAGCTCCGTGTCCGAGAACGTTGCTGCGACTAATTTCTCATAGTCTTGAAAGTGTTTGGAGTTTTCGCTCATTTGTTTTACGGTATCGGACAGTCCTTGTGACATTGTGTCTAGCCTTTTCCTGATCTCGTCATCTGAGTTTTCGACCATATTTAGTTTTTGCAATGTTGCCACTCCGCAACACCATGATAATCCTGAGCCTATAAAGTCTAGAGACCTCTTCTCTCTCTTAGATGGTTCGTTGTTTCTTAGTGGTGCTATGCCCCAGTGTTCGTTAAGTAAAGTTAATTCTTTGAAGAATGCTTTATTTAGTCCATTTATACTATTTATTACGAAGCATTCGTTCGTTTGCAATTGGCTGCATTTGAGATTTCCTACATCCATCGTGTGGTCATCGGTATCCTCGGTCCATTCCGTTTCATATGTCAATGGTACTGTAGCTTCATAGATTCTTGTCGCTGGGAGTGGTTTCCAATAAGCTCCCGCGCTTACCTCAACTCTGTAATCTTGTTCTTCCTTCATGTTCTGCGCCTGATTTAGCACCATAGTGATTAACCTAATAATAGCATTAAAATATATATATATATTTTTTTTAAATAGTGTTCTTTATATATCCTACCATTCTAAAGGATTTATAAAGTAATTTATTATAGCCTATGTCGTCTGTATTATCTCAAATTAACTTGTAAGGTATTTTGCGTTATATTACATTTTGTACTCTATGTATATTTGTTTCTTTACGTATCTAAACTAATCATTTATCTACTTATTTAAAGTTAATTTAATATACCTATTGATTACTTTGAGTTTATTATACTTAGTATATATTTAACGTTTATATATATACGTATATAATTTCTTTATTTATTTATTTCATTTAAAATATGAATGTTATTCCCTTTGTCTATGAATTAACCTATATATTAGTTATATGTAATAAACTTTAAGGAGTGAGTCAATATAGACCAGGTGTCCCACTCACATCAAACCTAATCTAACCGTATGTAACAATACTATAATATTCATGCATATAATGAAATAATATTTCCCAAGCTATGAGCTTATCGTATTACATGAAAATGAACCTTTCATCTATTTATATCTATATATCCGTTATATATACCCCTTATACTTATTATAATAAACATCTAGCCTTTTTTGCTTTTTTAACTATATATTGCTACGAATTAAAAATAAGCTATGCCGTCAGGAATTTAAGTGTGTAGGGTTTCGCTTTGTACACCTTAAGTTACTAATTAACCGACTATAGTCTTAGGTTCTTTAATTTGTAGTGATATGTTATTTTTGATTATTTTGCATATTGTAATGCGGTCATGATATTTATGATTAGCATGATATTTATCTTAGATGCTAAAAATAATGTAATAAATAAGTTGAGTTGTATCTCCTGTTTACAGAATCCATTAAGAAAAGAAAAAAAAAAATGTTCGTATATATTTTGTAATATAGAACATGTACCGTAAAAAAAAGAATCTATAAGAGGTACTATATATATAAATTTATATATGTTACGTATTTACATTACAGAGTTTTTCGATTTTTATGGCGATTATTGTACATTTGGGGTCGCGTCTGGGATCCAGGGGTCGTTATAAGGGAGTATTCTACTGACATGAACTATATCTCTTTTCGCGTTTTTATTTGAACCCTTTTGAATTTCGTAATCTACGTCTGAAGTCTTCTTAGTTATATAGTATGGACCGAACCACTTTAAAAGTAGTTTTTCGCTTCTCCCCACTTTTCTTATAGGGGTGAATACTTTCACCTGGTCTCCTACGGCGTACTCTATATGTCTATGTTTGGTGTCGTAGCGTAGTTTATCGATACCCTGCCTCCTCTGGATATTCTGCACTGCCAAATTCCTTAATAGTAGTGCTTTATCTCTTATTTCACTACTGTCCTGGGGGTTGGGAGGCGGCATTAGGGTTGCTTCGATCGGTAGGATGGGTTCTCTGCCGTATACCAGCATAAAAGGCGAAAACCTTGTAGTGTTTTGTTTCGATGTATTGTAAGCAAATGTCACATGGGGTAAATACTGGTCCCAATTTGTTTGGTTGGTATTGGTATACATAGCAATCATATCCGCTAGAGTTTTATTGAGCCGTTCTGTTAGACCATTAGTCGAAGGGTGGTAAGCGGTCGTGAACTGACTAGCTGTGCCCATTCTTTTTAAAAGTTCTCGTACTATTTCTGACTGGAAAACTTTACCCCTGTCGCTTAATAAATGCTTTGGTGCACCGTGTCGTGTTATTATTTTTTCTAGTATAAATCTGGCTACGGGCCCTGCTTTTCCGCTAGGTAGGGCCTCGGTTTCTGCCCAGCGTGTGCAGTTGTGTCCGTGGATCGAACTTCTTCTGAAGTCGTGTTTAGTGTTGATGTGTCTTGGACTAGTGTATCTTCTTGTGAGTCAAAATCTGGGTTTGGCTCTTGAAAATGTGTTATTTTGTTTGATTGTTTTAAATTTAAAATATCGTTTGATTTTGTAGGTGTAGGTCTGGGTGTCGAGGATCTCGGTGTTTGGTTTAGTGTAGAACTGCTTTTTGTGTTACCTGTTTTGTGTAATGGCAAATCAAATGTAAATTGGCTACCACAAACTTTCGCTAAATTTGGTGGTGTCCTTTTTAATGACACTGCCGGAGCAAATACATTAGCACTCGAGCTTTGGTGCTTGGGGTTAAATTCGGAAATATTTGAAAAATCTAAGGGACCTGGTTTTTCGACTTTATTCTTTGTTTTACTGCGGGTTACAATCCCGTCTTCGTTCATTAGCGTTAACAGTATAACGACATTTATTTATTATTTTTTTTTTTTTTTTAGGTTTTTTACTTGTGACAAGACATCGATATATTAATAAAATAATATAAGTATATATATATAATTTATGAATATATTATTTTCCCAGAATTAAGAGTTTTATACATGACGTATTAGTGACTTTGTTTGTAACATAAAACTTCCTCTTAGTTGGTACATGTTTCTCCAATTACTGTTAGTTTTGCGAATTTATCGAAAAGCGCTTATTAACTTGTGTTTAATTTATGGTTTTATAAGTTAGTTAAATAGTTACGGATTATGGGAGAATATCGTTGTGTCTGGAGGTGCGAATCCTGCCATAGAACGGAGACGCATTATTCTTCTAATGTATATTTAATGAATGTTTATATGTCTCGACGTGTCAAGAAGAGTTGTTTAATGTGTGGTAGTGTGTTGACATTCCTTGTGGGAGAGATTTTATTTCGTGATAAGTGGAAGCCGTTCGGTTTAGCTTGAAGATTAAACTGATAATTGGTAAGCGCAAAATTTTGTTTGCCGACGTTGTTAAATTTATACACTTTAATTTATAAATAAATTATGAAATAAATAATAAATGGAATGATAAAATTCGCTGAATTAAAAAAAACTTAAATTTAAAGTATCACCTATATTCATATATATTTGATATATCTACTGAAGTATGTCAAAAAAAAAATAAAATAAAATTGACCTTAATGTCGAAGACCGCAATTATTGTATATTATTGTATTAAATTTTATATCTTTAAATTATTTGTTAAAATTATTAATTCTGTCATTTCCTCTTTATGTCGCAAATCAAAAATAAAAATAAAAGATCTTAATTAAATTTTTAATCATACTGTATAGAAAAGAAAATAAACTGTGCCTCCACTTTATGTCTAAACTGCATAGTAAAAAAAAAAACTAACATGTCTCGCTAAAAAAAAGGAAAAAAGGGACGGCGCCTCCACCATATGTCACACCGGGGGTTGGCCCGGTCTAGGACAAGGCCGTGTGACGGTTACATACATTGTATGTAACTGGGACCTTAAGGTACGCTTTAGCATTGAAACAAAATATAGTTTACTAAATACCTTGTATTGACAGCAAAATATAATTATAACGATTTAAGTAGAGTTACCCAAATAAAAGAGCTAATTTGACAAGAGATAAACTAAGATCGACATAACAGGATTAATAATTTAAGTACATGGGAATATGTAGCGAATTCTATAATTAAAGTGAAAGTAATGTTACGTAACTTAATAAAGTGACAATAATTGTGATCTTCTTCGATATGATAAAATGTTGTACTTACATTATTATTATTCTTGGAGCAAACATTTCACAAAGCTTTTCCGCACTGCTTTCGGTTACCTCTTCTTGCCCGAGACCCGGTCGTAACTCTGCCAAATTTCGTTCGTCGTACCCTGGTATTAATTTTCCTTGTCAGCAGAATTTCCGGTTTTTTCCAAACCATCGTTCTGTCGACAAAGTACTTTTGCAATCTTTTTACGATGGAAATGACTTGGTTATTTCATCATGCAATCAGGAAATTGTTACTTACACAATTTGTGGGTAAATGACCTGGTATACCGAACGAATATTTTTAAGTGATTTTTATATTAATAAAATAAAATTTAAAATGTTTTTTAATGAATTATCTTCGTTTGACAGTATTGACTTTGAATTCGTTGAAAAATTTTCATCTTTAAATAAGTTAGTAAATGTTTGGGCTTATTGCCTGCGATTTGTAAATAAATGTACAAAATCAAGTTTTGCAAAAGAAAAAAATCTAACCTCACAAGAAATAAAGAATAGTTTAATGTCACTTGTAAAATTAATTCAAAATATTGAATTTAAACAAGAAATTGCTGATTTAGTGTCAAATAAATCTGTGTCGTCCAAAAGTAAATTGTTAAAGCTTAACCCCTTCATTGACGCTGATGGTATCTTAAGAGTTGGAGGCCGACTGAAGCATTCGGATTTTCCTTATGAAAAGAAGTACCCTGCAATATTGCCATCTAAGCATAACTTAAAGCGTTTAATATTTCAAAGGGAACATCTAAGATTGCTTCATGCCGGCCCTCAATCTCTATTAGCAGCATTGCGAGAAACATTTTGGCCACTCTCAGGAAGAAACTTAGTAAGAAAGGTTGTGCGATCGTGCGTCAGTTGTTTCCGTTTTGATGCATCTGGCACTCAACATATAATGGGTGACTTACCCAAACCTCGCGTACTTGTTAGCAGACCTTTTCTAAATGCAGGTGTAGATTATATGGGTCCTGTCATATTGAAGGACAGAACCACTAGGAGTTATAAGCCGATAAAGGCATGGGTGTGTCTTTTTGTTTGCCTGGCCACTCGAGCTATTCATTTGGAGCTTGTTGGCGATTTGACCACTAAATCGTTTTTGGCGGCTTTAAAAAGATTTTTTGCTAGAAGAGGTATGTGCGCTAATATCTATTCCGATCACGGAGCAAATTTTATTGGAGCAAAAAATGAAATTTATAAATTTTTATCTGAAAATAAGTCTGACATTTGCACGAGTCTAAGTTCTAACAATATAAACTGGCATTTCATTCCACCTAAATCTCCGCATTTTGGTGGAATATGGGAAGGTGGTGTAAAATCAACCAAATATCATATTAAAAGGGTTTTGGGTGATACACCGTTAAGCTATGAAGAGTACTCTACCTTGCTCTCTCAAATAGAATCTTGTTTGAATTCAAGACCTTTATCTCCTCTTAGCCCAGGTCCTTCCGATCCCCAACCTATTACCCCTGCACACTTCCTAATAGGAGAGCGCTTAACATCATTACCAGAAGAGGACTTTACCAATGTTTCTGAGAATCGCCTTACTAAATTCAAAAGGGTGCAGCAAATGGTGCAGCATTTTTGGACCAGATGGTCAAAGGAGTACCTTTCAGAGATGCAGCAACGGACTAAATGGAAGAAGAGCTTTCCAACGCGATTAAAGCCAGGTTCACTTGTTTTGGTTAAGGAAGATGGACTTCCTCCTCTAAAATGGATGATGGGTATTATGACAAAGGTGCATCCAGGTTCCGATGGTGTAATTCGAGCTGCAACAATCAAAACTGGGACCACTGAAATAAAACGTCCAGCAGTTAAACTGTGCATGTTTCCAGAGGAAGAGTAGACGTTGAAACCTGTTGGTTTTCAAGGCTGGCGGCATGTTCAGGATTTGTATCAAGTCCCTATGACCGAGCGCGTCGCAACACCGCTAACCACAAGCAGCAAGCAGTGAATCAGCCGAGGAAAAGCGGAGTCTCTCTCTCTCAACGTGTGTCCGTGTAGCGACACGTATCTATTTATTCTGATTTAAATTATATATATATTCCTTGTATTTTACGGAATTAAATATCATACAATCAAGAAAAATTTGTGTGACTTATTCACAATACTTAACACTTATTGATTTGTTAATCTCTATTATATTTGCGAGGGTAGCGTTACTTATTCTTTGAATCCCTTCTGGTAGATATTCGCTGGGTCCACAAAAATTTTAAAGGGTTATTCCAACACCCACTGAAAGACAAGGCCTTAGTGCTTGGCGCGTGACGTCATCGATGTGGGCCACCGATTTTTAAAAACCAAGGGATTTCATATGCTAATATCTCAATATTTGGCTTATTTTAAAAAATGCTAGGAATAGAATAGAGTTCAGGACACATTCAAAGGTATGTTTTAGTTCTGGTTGAATGTCAGGTTAAATATTATGATGTAATATTAAATGCAGACTCCCAACTCCCCTTCATCTGCGCCAAAATTCAACATATGTATTTAGGTATTTTTTTATACCATCAAGTAGTAGAAAATATTATTATATACACATAAATACATATATTGACTTTAAAAGCTTAAAAAGCTTAGGTTTACTCCAGTTCATGTAATTTTTTAAAAAGAAAAAGAAGCACATTTTTTCTTCGAGGTGTCAAAATCAGGAAAATAAAATTTTTGGTCTAGTTTAGAGTTAAGCCAATTATTAAATACACATTTAAGTAAGTGAACTGTGTCAAATAGGTAAAATAATGGTCTCTGATTATCTATGGGATGAGGATAAACAATGCTAAGTTGGTCTGCAGTTGAAAAATGACTAATGGCTTTCCCGTTAATGGCATTATTATCACACTATTAAAAAACTATGTACCCAATCTCCTCTAAATTTTCAATAATTGTCTTAATAAAATTATAAAGTATGTCTGATGTAATTTTGGAGATGGGAGCTATGTGAACTACTACTACAGTGATTTTACCGCCTTTATAGTCCATGTAAGGGTTAATATGAATTTCATCAAAAGTAGTGTCACAAATCTCTCATGATCCTTTAGTAAACTAAACACATTTCGGGCATAGGTTAAAAACATTTTTTTTTCATCTATGTGGGGATCGGTCATGTGTTTGTTACAAATACCCATTATAGTTTGAGGATGTGGTAAAATTAGAGATCCATAATCTCTTAAATACTTGTACGCATGAGGACTAATAGTATAGATTATAGAAGTCAAAATTATTGTACTCTTGAATATCTGTATATTTCCTTTGCAGTTGTAAGCAAAGCTAATTGTTCACAAATAAAATCTAAAGAATGCACTATTTTGTTGTCTTCAATGTTTTTAAAACTTTTTAGTATGTTTGACACAAAATCGAACACACCTTTCATTTTATTTATGTCATTTGATGGTTTGGCATGATCGAGAATAGTATTGCCAAGGGTATTGGTAGCAGTCTCGGTATAGCAGTATTTGGATTTAAGTCACAGTCGGGGTTGTCATTATTGGTAACATTTTCCTCCAAAGGCAGGGTAATAATAGTAAGGTCTATTGCTTCAAGTATTGCATATAAATCATCTAAACTATATAAAGGGAAGTATATGGAGTTTTAAATTTTGATGTTAAAACAAAAACTGGCTCGCTATATAAAAAAGTTTTAAAAGTTTCAGCTGTGGTTTTAGTAATTCTATTGTAAAAATTTTACCTGTGTTGGAATCTTGAACTTAATATGTATAATAAAATGTTTAATAAAGTACTCTTTATTATACTACCTTCAGGAAAATGAGCTTCGCATACTTTGGTGTTGTTTGTGGGCTCAAAGTCATCTCTGTGTATGGCTTTTACCCATTTTCCCCTTAGATTTAGGTATATCCTTAGGAAAATCGAAGACATGCACTTTAGGTCCGTTTTTATAGTTTCCGTTACAACCCGGAACATAACACTTTTGAGGCATATTTACACTCTGGTATTAACTGCAAGCCGAACTAGGAGAAAAACATTAAATTAAACACGAACTAAAGTATTAAAGTCTGATATAAACAAATAAAACCGTCACTGACAACCGGTTTTTCCGAGGCTATTTCTAGTCCGAAATTACGATTTTGCGATTTAAAAGTACGCGAAGAGTTTACATAAATATAACATACACGTTTCGCGGAAATAAACAGTTCCGATTTTAGGAAAAAACACAAAAATAAGCTATTGTTTACTGCGGATCTCGTCAGAAATACCGGCAACCACAGAACATAAATATAAACAACCTAACCTCTCGTTTCATCAGGTGGCACAACTAGTAGATGTGCCATTGTCAGATTTATATAGAAAGAACTCCTATTGGCAAGTAGCTATTTATATCTGTGGTATTAGATAAATGATAAAATTTGAAAAAATGGAAGTTTAAATTATAAAAAGAGAAATAAGGATGCACTCTTTTTTTTTAACTAAATTGTAAAGTATGAGCAGTTTTAAAGATATAGATTTAATTATTTTACGATAGTAATAGATCATCCTAACATTCACGGCAATCTGCAAAGTCTGGCAGCGTTGCAGGCAGCCTTCCGTGGACGAACAACGGCAGCGTCAACAGCTGAATTCACGCGAAAATCAACCCGAAGTGCATGGCCCTAACGTGTGACGTCACGAGCAAAATTTTTTGGAGCGCTTTGTCCTTTTGTAGAGGTGTTATTGGTTATTCGCACTGCTAGCATTCTGGAGTTTTGGCAGTATTATAACATTTTAAATGATTATTATACACTACAAATGGCATTGATGTATTTTCTTCTAAACTTTTCATTTTATTTAAGTTAAATTTTGATAATATTAAAATATTAAAGTCCATTTTTGATAAAATGCTCGGTTTCCTGCTGAAAATTACCGTTATTGTGTCTAGATAGCTTATCGTGTTATAAGAATTCAAAAGAATGTCATGAATGAAATTGAATGAACTTTTGCGACAGCCAGTAAATAATAAAGGGCTTATAAAACCTTTAACTGAACGTTACAGAGATCAAAGCCTTCTTATGTCTATCAAATATAAAAATTGTCTTACAATTTCACTTTATTTAATTTTCTGAAAAGAAACTATTATCAGCTTCTATGTGTAATGCATTTAATCTAAATAAAACTAACAATTTTAAAATTTGTAAACTTATTTGAAACTTTACTAAAATTAGTAAGCTTGTGCTAACCTTTCATTCTTTTTTGTTATTCTAGAGTTTAGCAATAGCAGACAGCTTTTACTTTTCTGAATGGTATGATCTAGATCCAAACTCAAAAAAGTTAATTCATATTGTAATGATTAGAGCCCAAAAGTCATCAAATATTCTTATTGGACCTTTTGGACCCCTGACGGTTGAAACAGCGTTAAAGGTAGTATGCTTTCAAAAACCTTACATACTTTATTGTGAGTTATTGATTATTATTTTAGACAATGCAAGCAGCATATTCCTACATAGTCATTATGCAAAGACTTAGTGAGTAACTATAAAAAGTTGAAAAATGATTATCTCTAATTATATTATTACTATTTATTCAATATCGATGTAGAATTATCTATAGAAAAGAATAAGTAATAGATTCTAGTTGTTCATGCATATAATAGTATATAAATATTAATATTGCATTTTATTAGTAAGATAGACTGTTAGCCAATCTATACCAAAAATACTTATAAAAGCTTATCTTGTAGCCTATTTTATCTAATTAAATATATTATGCGATCAAAATATTTCTCTCTTGACTATATTCTTGAACTAATACATCTTGAGACTCTTTTACTTTTCTTAAGTTTTGTAAAACAATATTATATGCCATCAGTTCTTAGAACAGTGAAGAATAGAATCAGTAAACAACAACTTTGTTTGAGTTCAATATGTGCCTAGGGGTAAGAAGTGTTTCATTTACAAATATATTTACCGATTCTGTGTTGTCACGTTTATACACATTTTCAAACTAGAAAATTCTCAGCTATATATTTATACATATAATAATTATTTGTATAATTATATGTATAATTATTATACATTATATTAACTTCTACATAAATATTTAGCATCATTGCATCAGAGCAGTTGTTCGTGTTGCAAGCAAACAAACTGCCCATAGTTCCACGGTAATTCTAACTCTAACCTTTCAACGTTCTAAGTATTAATTATAATATAAATCTAATAAGGAAAAATGAGAAGAAGAATAGACATTCATTGTTTTACCGATAAATGGCAGGTTTAAGAGGTTCTTTTCGAGAAGCAATAGATGATGTGGCGAATGAACTTGCAAAACATTTTTAAAATTGAGAGACCAAAAACGAATGCTGATTTGGACTGGAGTTTCGATAGCATTTTACAGTGATATTGTTTTTATTATAATATCCGATAGTCCGATATATAGATATATAGATAATCCAAATGAATATGGGAATAAGTTACAACCTATTGTCGTACCCAATTGAGGGAAATGTTTAATTTTATATACGTAACAGTAACATAAGAAGATAACAAAATCAAGAATATTATACTAGTTCCTTCAATTATTCTTTTTAGATATTTAATTATTATTTTATAAAGTGATTTGGGTATACTCACTCAGAGATCAAAAGCTAGCTTACGGTAATCGTGTAGGTAAACTTTACACAAATATGAACTACCGTCAAATGGGAAAACATTGACCTATTGGCCCAAATTAAAATATTAACTTTGGCCCAAATAAGGAAAAAACATTAATTTTAAAATAGCGTCAACAAAGTAAACAACAACTCTTTGATGTAAAATCCAGTTGATGGGGGATTTCTGTACTTCCATTAAAAGCCGTCCGACAATAACAGTCTGTTTTCAGTCGAGAGGTGAATTTGAAACCGACAGTTCGATTTTTAATCAATAAATTTCGCATTGAAACTTTGGCCGGCATAATTTTTAGGAAGGTTCTAGTAACTCGGTAAGTGTATGAGCGAATGTAAAAAAATAAATCACGATATTGGTATAATATTTTTCTAATGTAGGAATTACATGTGTAAAGCCCGAATAGATTGGTAATTTCAATTTTTTTATGTTATGATAAAATATAAACTCTAATAAAAATACAATATAAACATTATAGAAAAACAAAAAATTAAACTCTACATAATCAACATAAAAAAGACCTCGTTCTTTAGCTTAACAAAAGTTGAAGGAACGTAAAAGGTGTTTCGTACTTCCAAAAGAGTTTGAGGTAAAATAGGATTGGCAGATTCAGCAATTTTATTTCTCAATTCATCTAAATTCGTTGGCTTCCTATTATGATGTTCATAAAGAGTCTCCTTAAGTTAACCCTACAAATAAAAGTCATTTAGTGACAAATTGGGAGATCTTGGAGGCCATTTAATATTGCCAGTTTCACTAATAAGGGGGTTAGAAAAAGTATTTGTTAAAAATTCTTTTACTCTAACAGTATTATGAGCAGGATAGACATCTTGTTTAAAATAGACTGATCCCAAGTCCATATCAGGACGGAGTTGAACGGCAGCAAGAATTTGATTTTGTAGCAAAAAAAATGACTCAATAATATGGTCGCCCAAAATACCAGCCCAAACATTTTGCCCACAACTTTTGAGGGTATTGTGTACTAGAGACCCTCCGAGAACAAACATCACGAAAACTGTAAACGTGGGTCGCTCCAGAGTTCTTTTATAATATATTTAAGAAAGTATGTGTATAGACTTTGTTTTCTATGCATTGATTAAATGTAGTACCTGTAGTCTATACTCTGTACTCTCCATCATCGGTTATTAAACGACCATAGGTCACGTGGTGACCCGCAGGAACGATAGCGTGTCTTATCTCAGTATTGGTTTGACTAAATTGCCAGCAATAAATAAGCTTTAAGATGTCAGGATACCCAAGAGTGCAACTGTATTTAACGGGGCTTAGACCATGTACCTAAAGAAATCTATAAAAAATTTTGATAACATGTGAATGAATGAACATTTGTTAGGTTTTTCTTTAGAGAATGCTTTTTCTTAAAATCTTAAACTATATTTACGTTATATTTTGAAACTATATTCTTTCGATTTTGACAGTTCTTTCTTTTTTTTAATGGAATTTCTTGCTTGGCAAATTATATTGCACAATTTGCCTTTAGTAAAAATTTATCTTAATATTACCTTCGTCTTTCACGTACTGGATAAAATTATTTTGTGAGGCCTAAAAAACCCTCTCAACAGATTTGCTTTCAAATAATTAGCAATATGTTTCATAGAATATATATATTCTTGCATCAGAATTTAAAACATTTGGAAAAAACTAAGAAAAAGGAAGAAGGCTAATATTATTCCCTTTCCAAAAATTAAATATCCCACAGAAACAGTATTTGTTCTATTTCTATTCTTTTTGTTTCTTCCAAAATTAAAAAAAAAATGAAAAGCTTATTTCTGAATTATTTAAGTAAAAACTAATTTTACAATATCAATCTAGATTTCGTAAGGGCTATAGCTGTGTCACCGCATTATCTCAAGTTACAGATGATATATTTAGTGCCTTGGATTAAGATAAAGCAACCGTTTTAATTCACTGAGACTTAACCAAAGCATTTAATATGGTGAATTAAGAGATATATCTTTGTTACAAGTAAGGGAATTTTGTTAGTCGACTTTAACACTTGTATCATCTTTTGTTTTAAACCGCAAACTTATTCTATATTTGAGACACTTAATCTTATTTCCAATACACAACTTACATATCACAATTAACAAAATAAATAAATGTAAACACCATTGCTATGCAGACGATACCCAAATTTAAGTACCATTTAATCCTAGTCATGCCCCTAAAGCTATCAATATAGATCCTAATACTATCCCTTACGAAACCCAAAATGTACTTTTAAAAAGGAATGCATTAATTCAGTGAACTTAAAAGGTATTCTGTTTTGTAGTGACCCCTACCGGGCTCAGATTCTAAATAATTTTATACTTCAAATGAATAATGATATTATACAATTTCGTGTTTGTGACCTTTTGTGATCTTCAATATTGCGGAGGATTGTTGGGTGGGTCAGGACTTATAATTAAAACACATTTATAATAGGAGCGTAGAATTATTTTTAACATGGGTTAAATTGTAGGTGTTATTGTGGGCAAACTAGAATCAACAAGAAGCAAAGAAACAAATATTTTTATTCTTCCGAACGTTTAATAATTTAATTTGTATGATTCAATATTATGTTGATAAGCTAAAGATTACTAGATAAGGAAGATGTATGTACCTATATGTTCAAAACCAGAAATTTAATTATTTAATACACTGTAATATCTAAATTCGGGACATACACTGTTTGACAAAAATAAAATTTTGTGTGTTAGATTTATCTTTTTGGTAATAAATTAATTAAATCCATTTTAGTGTCCTGAGGATGACTTATTATAAGTCAAAACATTGACATTTTAGTAAACAGGTTTCTGTTTTATATCTGACCCACCCAACAACCCTCCGTAATATATTATACAAATTTAAAATTCTACAAATAAATCTGGTAATCTTAAAGGATCATAAGTTAAAATTTAGGAAGCGTGTTACACTTAAACATACAATTGTCGATTTAAAAGAGTCTGCTTTAAAAACTATTAGTTCCCAAAATAATTTCTTAAGTATTAATATTAAAAAAATGAAGAATTGGTTTCAATTTCTGCAATACTATCTATGGACCTTATCTTTAGAATTCGCATCTAAGACTTATATTCGGAGTAAGGAGCATATTTTTTAGAAACTGAAGAATGCAAGACGGTTAAATATATTTAATCGACGTTACATAAGTTAAATTCTTCGTCATATTTAAGCAGAAAGATTAAATTCCGAACCGATCTGCATAAAAGTATTAGACATAAAATAATATTTACTATTTCAGTTCACAATAAAGAATTGTTTAAAAACTAATTTTAATATTTAGTTGCACATTACATTAATGATTTATACATTACATTAACAACGAATGATGTTTATGGGGTTGGGGAGGTGGTCTGGGCTCTAATCGGCGTAAGGCTGAACGGTCCCTAGCACACCTCTTGGGTAGTTTGTTGGACCTGCACGGAGACCTTTTTTTTTGTTTTTCTCCTTAGCTAGCACCTCCATAGTCATCAAACTACCAAGACTACAGGATACTCCCGTCAATGATCGGGAGTATGCAGGCCTAGCCTGCATCCTACACGCGGTAACCCTGTTGAAACTAAATCCTGTAGATCTAGACTGGACGTCGATAAACTCCCCGGCAATAACACTTGGGATTGTTGGACTAGAGTCACACCTTTCTTCCGCTATTCTTGGGTGTGCCTCTGCTTTCTCTTCTTTCTGCTTACTATCTGCCGCCCTCGGCCTGCTGTTCTTCTTTCTTAGTGTTCGTCTTTTTTTTTTTTTTCCTTGCGTGTCTTCTTCTCTTCTTTAGTCCAATCCAAGGTGTGTAGGCAACGTGCCGAGGGATGAATGGCCGTGGGGCAAAACACGGTCGTAGACGTTCCCTCTGGAATACCGGGCGACCTTCCAGCGTATCCAGCCTTACCCAGGTAAACGGCTCTGCCTGGGTGGACCGCTATTCCGTTATACTCGTGGGACCAACATGTACCATCTAAAAACCAAAAAAACTCTCTCTCCCCTTCGTTCCCCCTCTACTATGGCGGGCTCTGATACATCAGAACCCACCTTTCCTTCAGCTCCTGTTGCGGGCCCTTCCTCTGATGGGCCCACACATTCTCCCACCCCCGAGGGCTCTGTCTCAGCAGGGAACCCGGTAATCCCCAACGTCAACATTGACGATCTAGCTGGAGCTCTCAACAGGGCACAGCTGAAAAGAAAGAACCTCTGCGGTTCTGAGAAAAGAAGGAGAAGGAAGGCTAGGGCTGCAGAAGAGGCCAAGGGCTCCCTGGGCTCGGCTTTCGCGGCGGCCCTGGCACCCACTCCCTCAGAGGCTTGCAAGCCTGGGGCTTCCACTAAAGAGGGACTAGGCACCAAAAGGCTCAGGACACCCGGGTCTACGCCTACCGAGCGCGCTGGCGGGGCTAAGAGACCGCGGACCGCTGAGTCCCGGCCTCAAGTCGGCTATGCGCGATCGGTCGGCAGCGCCAAGCTGCAGCTGGCAGTGTGCCGTACGGGACAACCCGAGGTCGGTTTCACTGGCGAACAGCTGCTACAATTCGTGGACTCGGTGACTGAGGCCATACTGCAGACTTCGTCCAGCAGTGAGGCACAGTCACTGCAATTCCATCCACCGCGGCTGATCAGGAACCACATCCTGTTAACGGCCGCGAACCAGGAAAGTCTGGAGTGGCTCCGTCGGGCACTTCCAAGTCTTTCCCCTTGGGAGGGGGTCACGCTGACAACAGTGGATCCCTCCACGCTTCGCTTACGCCGGGCCATCTTAAGGATCCCGTGTATTAGACATAAGTCTGACAAGGACACCCTGAGGCTTCTGGAGCTTTAAAATCCTGGCCTCCCGTGCTCCCAGTGGAGAGTGTGGGAGCGCAAGGAAGAGGCTAAGAACCTCAGGCTGGTGGTGGGGGTGGATGAGGGATCGGCCAAAACGATAAGGGAGAGACAGGGCTTGCTATTTTATAGCATCACCAGGTGCTCTATCTCCCTTATCGAGAGCAGGAAAGCGGCTGATGACACCAGGGTGGCTACTTCCACAGTGGCCCCTGGGCCCTCGGCCGCCGACTTGGAAAAGGCCACCACTGCTGACGCAGCTTCCGAGGGGCCAGGGCTATCCGTATACGATGACCCTTCCAGCTCCCAGGACTAAGCGTACTGGCAGTCACCTATCCCCATACCATACAGCATGCCTTTAAGATTTCTGCAGGCGAATCTACAGCATGGAAGAGCGTCCACCGCTGTTCTGTGCAAAAGGCTCACTGAGCTCCATATCGACGTCGCCTTGTTACAGGAGCCCTGGACTTACCAGGGCTCTGTTAAAGGCCTGGGTTTATAATATGCTCGGACAGCAGAGCTGCCATTAAGGCTATCACGGCCGCAAAGGTAAGCTCCAAGCTTGTACTAGAGTGCATAAAAGTCCTGAAAAAACTGGTACAGGTTGGATGCAGGGTCCAGCTCGTCTGGATACCTGGCCATGCAGGCCATGCAGGTAATGAACAAGCGGACTCTCTTGCCAGACTGGGATCCGCGAATGTGCCGATGGGGCCCGAACCCATAGTTGGTATCGCCAAATGCGTTGTGGTCGCATCAATGAAGGGTCTGCTGGACAAGTGGACCCACCGAAGATAGACTGAGTCCCCTGGTATGAGACAGGCCAAAGCGCACATAGGTGGGCCCTCTGCCTTTCTCACCAAAAATCTACTACGCCTAAAAAGACGCGAAATTCGGCTAGTGACAGATCTTTTAACCGGTCACTGGCACTTAAGAAGCCATCTCTATACTATCGGTATTGCGGACAACCCGGAATGCCGATGGTGCTGTGAGGAGGATGAAACCGTTGACCATGTAGTCGGGGAGTGCCCAGCACTCACGCGCGCCAGGTTCAAATACTTGGGTAACACTTTCAGTGTACCGAGCGACTTTAAGTCCTTCAGACCAGAGAGCCTTATAGGTTTCTCTAAGGCCGTTGGGCTCTGGTAACCCCCGGTGGGGCATGACGGGTCCATCAGGAGACCTATATGCACAACTGCCTTGGCAGCCCACTGTTTCGTCAATTCATTCAACAACGAATGATTTACCGTTGACAAAAAAACACTTTCAAAGTTAAGGTTAAGCTTCTTCTCCTTGGGAAACTATGTCTATTACTAAAAATTTTTTATGAAAATTACCATGACATGAATTTTCCACTCCTAAAAAATCATTTTACCGACTTGTTACCTAAAACTATTTTGTATTAGTAATACACGAAGTTTTTTTTAACCGTTTAATTTAACTTTCATCTACACATTTTTGTGGAACCATAAAACTTAGAAATATTATTTCAGGTTCTATTTTAACACTTCCTCTGGCTTAAGCTTCACTATTTCTTCTAATTTATTCCAAATTGCATTACAGAATTCTGCATTTTTGAGTTTCGTAGGATTTGGATAAATATTATTCATTCCAAATCCCCAATAAAATTGTCCACTTATATTTTTATATTGACTAGATGTTGCTAATTCTATTATTCCTTGAGCTCCGTCTTGAGTATTCTAAAACAAAAACATGAAATTAGATAATAAAGTATTGTAAGAACGTAGTAAAGTTATCCTGATATATTATTAATTCATTCTGGTAAATTTCTAATATAGGAAAGTAGGTGGTAATAGGAAAGTAAACTTTGTAAGACTTTAAGATAAATAGGCATTTTCTTCAAATACTGCAAAAGTGCATATAACAAGGTCTCCGAAGACTACGTCTCTGGTTTTTAATGATTTTAGTTCTTGTAATTCGTGTTACATTAATGCTGTCTAGGAGTGCAGTGCTATTTTCTCAATGGAAAAGTTTGAGTTACCCTTCAGGCTCAGACTGTGAAAATTTGATGGACTTTTTTTTTGTTCTCATGGCAGTATTATAAATTTAGCTGTTGATATGCAGTGCCTTCGTAACGACTAATAACAGCCGATCCAAACATTTTTTTTATGGTAAACACAAGCACAAGAGGAAAGTCCTATGTCACTCTTGGAGTGGTGCTTGCACGAAGATATTTGTGGGCGTTTATCTTGAATCGCTGTAGATTGTATGCGTCGGGAAATATGTGAGGTGGAAGCCCGTTCCACGAAGAAGATGTTCTCCAGATGAATGAGTCCCGATACAGCGACGTCCTTGGGGTAGGCAAGTGGATTCGATGTTGATGAGCCGCAACTGCTAGACGCGTCCTTCTTGCCGGAACAGCCCTGGGTGGAATCAGGCCTGCCAGCTCAGAGGAGCACTTACCGTGATAATAACGGTAGAATAAACAGAGATCAGCCACCTTTCTCCTGTGCTCCAGACTATCCAGACTCCTTGTCAGTTCTGGTTTGTCGATAAGATGAATAGCTCTCTTCTGTATAGAATTCAGCAGGTTTAAACTATGCTTGGGTGCAGAGTTCCAGACATGCGAGCAATACTCGAGGGAAGGGCGTATTTAAGCCTTATAAAGAGTCAGCAGCTATTCTGGTGTATACAGTTCTTTCGTTTTGAAAAGCACTCCGAGTTTTTTGGAAGCCAGGGCGGCTTGCCGGTGACCTCGGCAACGTGGTCAGGCCAGAACATACTGTTGGTGACCTCGACTCCTAGAAGATGTAAAGATGATTTCATTAGCAATGTTTTCCCTGCCATAACCAGCTCCGGGCCACCAAGGTTAGTCTTCATCGTAAATACTGCAGCCTGCGTTTTTTTAGCGTTAAAATTGACCAGATTGTTACCGCCTTACTCTAATATCGTTGTTGGTTGAAGCTACTTGTTGCTGCCTAAGATTCTGAGAACTTGGGGCTGTCGTTGGTTTGGCGGACTTAAATGTGGAAATAAGTGTGCTATCGTCCGTAAAGCTGTAGATTAGATTGAAAGTGGTTCCTAGCAAATCGTTGATATATATCAAGAAAAGGGTGGGGGATAGAATGCATCCTTGAGGGACTCCAGCGTTAATGTTGAATTTGTCGGAAAGGTATCCGTCGACGGCTACTTGGATTGTTCGTTGTTCAAGAAAACTTTTGATCCAATTCAATAATGAGTTTTGTATGCCGATTGAGGAGAGCTTGGTTAGTAGTCCCTCATGCCACACTCTGTCAAATGCCTTGGAAATGTCAAGAGCGACTGAGCGGGACTCGCCGTGCTTCTCCATGGCCTTCGTCTACAAGTGTGTGACGTAAGCCAGAAGATCGCCGGTGGATCTAAGCTTTTGGAAGCCGTATTGATGATCGCTGATTAGTCCAGATGATTCCAGATATCTTAACAGTTGTTGATTGACTGCTTTCAATCGGGCGGTAATTGGAGGGCATCGTCTTCTTACCTTTATAAGTATTACCTAGGCATTTAGTAGGAAAAGGGATATAAGCTTCCATTCCTGCCAAGATCGTCCCTGTAATTTGGTTTGCACATTCTGAGATGTTATTGGTTCTGAAGCAGACTTCTTTCCAAGGGCATAAGCGATAAAATTCCCGAAGATGGTTCCACTCTTCTGATTTATAGTGCCATACCTTCCGCGGCATCGGAGGATCCTGCGTTTTAACCTCCAACTGGCAAGAGATTGTTATCAATTTGTGGTCCGATGTTTCTAAGGGGGCATGTACTGATACAGTGTTTGAGTCAGGGTCTGAAGCCAAGACCAGACCTAGGAGACTCGCGAACTCGCTGTCTTTATCGGGGATTCTGGTAGGTTCCTTCATAAGCTGCGTAAGCCCGCATGGTGGCAAATAGCTCAGCTTCTCGTCCTTCATCGTCGTTCTTGTTGCAGAAGCGCAGCCAGTTGATATTGTTAACGTTAAAATCACCCATGACGATGATTTCTGCGCTTCGGTGGTCAATTTGCAGATGGTTAATGCAATTAACCAGGTTCAAAAAGAGCCGTCTATATTGGGTGTCGCTTGGTGTTTCCTCCCGCTGACAACTCAAATTGTTCTTGACAAATACTGCCAATCCAAAGTTTAGTCGAAATTGGGTGTGTAGATCGTATCCAGGATAAATGAGGTGAACATTTGTTGTTGAAGGTTTCACCTTTGTTTCTGCCAATTCCAGAATGTGAGGCTTATTTGATTGCAGGTGTTGGTGTACTGCATAAATATTGGTGTTTAGGCCTTTGATATTGCAGAAATTGATTTTTAGGCTTTTAGATCCGCCTGAAGGACCGCCCCGATCAGCCTCCGCCCAGAGATCCGAATGGGAGGCGAGTTTACCTCCGGAAAGTTTTGGTCGTGAGGGCGCCATCATGCATTTATTCTTCTTCTCCATTTTCCCTTTGGAAACCGGACACATCGACATGGCGGCGAAACGTGAGTTCCATGGAATCACTTCACGCCACCTAAGTCCTATGTGGTGGTATTCAACTGGGCGATGCAAGTGGATAACATTTACTTACCACCAAAGGGGTTGCTCTTTTAATCGCCTTTTACGACAGGCAGAGCGTACCGGAGGACTATTCTACCCTGGCCCTCCCCGGGGAAAAACATATTCTGGGCAGTGGCAGACATTGATATATTTGCATTGTTTTACCTCGTTTATTGATGCTGGCTTCTGGCTTTGCTTCTCAAACTTCATCCAGAACTGTATCCGCTGATACAGAGATTTAAAATTTTAGGGTGACAATTGAAACCTCGAAAACCGAAAGATAAATGACGGTTAAATTATAGCAAAATTTGATGCTTTCCCTGAAATTGCTATAAAAAACTGCATTTTATTTTTCTTTATGTCTTTAAATATTGCCAGAATTTATAATAATGAGTTTTTCGAATTTCTTGTTTTTGTCGGATTTCTTCGAAAATATTCATGTAATTACGCCATTCTGCTTTAAGTTGCTGTTTGAGTTTATGTCTTTTATTCAATGATCATACTTGAATTTAGGACACCGGGTGCTTAAACCGCATATCTCTGTCCCTTTAATTAGCATAGCGCGTTTTCTTCTACTATAAACTGTATTTGATCACAAATAATTAGTATCAGGAAACCCAAATACAACAACAAATACAACAACAACGTATTCAGCATAAGGCCGTAGGCTTTAAAAATTATTGAAAGTCAAATTATATCTTACTTCTTTACTTACAGAATACATAAGGTTTCACAAGTGTAAAAATAACAATACTAAACCAAATTAAAATTACTTACTCGTTAAAAGACCATTCTACTAGAACGAACATAGAGGAAAACCGAAAACAAATTCTAAATTCTATAAATGGCCATATTAAAAAACTGATACTCTAACTAGAACGTACTTCCCCAATGACTAATATAATGCGAATGTATAACTAACAACGTTTACATTCATTAGCCAAAAAATATTGAGTATATAGGAAGTAAATTACGATTAGCGCAGTCAATTTAAAAGTATTGACTGAATCGAAAGTGAATCTCGATCAGTGTAGTCAATTTAATTATACATTATGTCAATTTAATTAATCAATATTATATTTTGCATTTTGTTGCCCATAGGATTGGTAAAAGAAATTGAATTATCTTGGAAAGAACGCAAGAAAAAAACGCTGACTTAATTTGACGCTAAAAATAAAATCTTAATTTTTTAAAATAATTATTAATAGAAAACAATTGGCATGAATTTAGAGATAATTTTGAATTTAAAAAAAAAGTTGTATTTTTTAGGGGCAAATTCTAAATTCAGAAAAAGTAAAAATGCAATGATTTTACCATTCCTATAATGTATTCATTATCATAAATACTTATTGTAAAACAGCAAGGAAAGAAGATTATTTTATAAAATATAATATAATAAATATAATAAAAATACCTTACTAATAGTAGTTTCTTTGACATAATTAAATAAGTTTGGTATATTATATATTTAAAAGTAGGTACTTACTTTGGAATAAATCAGGAGCAGTACGTAAAAAATGTATTTCAAACAATACTCAAAAGCGGTAAGGCTAGGTTTAATTTCCAAACTTTTCCAGATATCAGTATTTATAAAGCCTGGATGTAAAGCATTTGATTTAATTCCATATTTTTGAAGTTTTTCCGAGAGCTTATTGGATATAATTATTTCTGCAAGTTTTGAGGTACCATATATAGTAAAAAAGTAAACCATGGATCCGGTATTTTTTGATGCAGGAATCATGAGATTTTCTGGTGTCAAATTTTCAAGAAATGCTAACACTGAAGATGAAAATACTATACGGGCATCGTCTGATTTCTTCAGGAGATCTAAAAATTGATATAATTTAATCTTTGAGAAGTTTCAAGATTTCAATGTAAGAAGTCAAAAATATTCTCATATACCTGATATATTATTCAAAATAAAATAAGGCTGATATTTCATAAACCGCTTGTTAAAAAAAAATCGCTCGGACACATCTTCTACTTAATTAAATGCAGTCATTTTTAAGAAACTATGAAAAAAAAATTAAAAAAACAATTTTTTTTTATTAAACGATTTATTACGCCTTGCAAAAAATTGTTAAAATTAATTTTTTTATCGGAGACGTCTTTTATGCTTTATTATTTGAACTTCGTCACTGATATGACGCAGCGGTGAACGTCTACCTTTAAATAAAAATAACTTGTGATATGTGTGATACCTCAAACATAGAAATAAATGTTTTTAGAGTTATCGTTTAAAAAACTGTTAATATAACTTCTAACTTTAAAATTTAAAGAAGAAATTAATAGGTTCTAGTTTTTTTCCGGCTGTAGAATTCTGTTTTCATTTACAAATTTAATTCTTCCTTGTGCTAATATTGCAGTTCAGATATTTAATAATTGAAGGGTTGGCAGAGTTTAGGAAAACAGGATGAAATTAGCTGTAAAAATTTCTGTTTTGGGTCACGTCGATATAAACCCCACATTAAACACCAGGAATTATTTAGTATGTGGCATATTTCGTACGAATATTCACAGGATTTTAAGGATATATAAATTTTACCCCTATAAAATTCATGTTGTAGCATAAGCTTGACAGACGTTTGGAATTTTGCGAGATTATGATTGAATCAATAATTAAGAATCCAAATTTTGGATTATATTTGTTTGTTTCGAACCACATTTAGCTCATGCAGATCATACTCAACATCTTGAGAAATTAAACGTCTGGATTGCAATTTATGGGTATTGATAATTGGTCCTTTTTTCATCCTGGAAAATATTAATGGAGAACTGTATCTAGCATTATTAGAAAATCACAGAAATATTAGAAACCAATAATTACATTACTGGAGAGTTAATATTTTGGCAAGATGGTGATTATACCCTTGCTATTTGAGATTTATTAAAATTATTTAAATCATACGTATTCTGGTAGAAAGATCGGCCGAAAAGAACCTTATATAAGAAAGAAGTCTTATAAATCATAGAGTAATAAGAAATCTTATATATTATAGCCCGTAAGATCACCTGCCTTGACGTTAGATTTTTTTATGGGGTTACTTAAAAGGCAAAATTTATAAAACTCAGCCAGAGTCAATAAATACGCCTGTGCATCATTGATAAATGTCGGACTGTTATACAAGAAATGCTTTATATATACTTATATGTCCGGAGCCGTTTTGAATAAAGTCTTTGTTATTGTAAGAATGCAGGAGGCCAACACTTTCAGTACTTATCGTAATAAACGATTAATTATAAACAACATTTATATTTGGTGTCCGTTTTTATATTTTTTTTCTATCTTCGGTAATAAATAAAATGAGAAACGTAGAAAATATTTCTTTATTTTGTTATTGGACCTGTAAATCATTAAACTAAGGTATCATACGAAGTCTAACCCTATTTTTATTAAAGAGAAAAAGCTGATCCTTGCGTGAGGTTGGTGACAAATTTATTTTAAAAATAAAGCTCACAAGACTTCTCCTCTCAAGAAGCAAGAAATAGCTTAATAAAAATGGCTGTATAACTTAAAAAAAGATACGTTAAAGGGAATTTAATTACCTCAAAATTAAGATGTCGCTTGACCCCGAATCTCATTTAAGATAAATTTGAAGTTGTTTTATCATTCATTTTCTTAACAAGCGGTATATATAATATCAGCCTTAAAGAAAATTTAATTAATCTTGAACATAAAGAAAAAAATAAAAATTGGAAAATATTATGTTAACCGCAACAAAAATTGCATAACTAATATATCTGTTAAGTTTTGTATTATTTTCCAAAAACGTAATTTAATTTATATTACGCTACTGCCTTTAGACAAGCTTATAGATAGTACATAGCATTATATTTTCTTATCGTCGCACCTAGTCAGCTCGTGCGTTGTGCGAGGGAGACAACGCATGACCTACCGTGATCTGGCCGGTTTTTCGATCCCAATCGTTCAGGATGCACGTGTAACTTGTAGATCTTTATAAAATTAGCGATAACTTCTTTCACTTGGATTTTATAGATTTAAGTTGTAAAATTGAAGTTTAGTTTTTCTCATTTCATAAGCCTCTAGTACCCCTAAATTCAGAAGAATTAGTAAATCTATTATTGACTTGCAATCTAGTACATAACCCTAATAAAAAAACTGCTGGATATAAGAACCTTATAGCTCGTGATAGTCTAACGATTCGGATAAACTGTTTCTAAATCTTTTTAAAAACCATAACATATCTACAGGGTGTTCATTTGAAAACTTCCCACCACGGATTTATCGAAAACCACTGTTTAAAAAAAACATCGAAATACGTCAAAAGGTTTGTCAAGGGGGACAACTTTCTAACCTAAAATTACTTTACCCCCTTTCACCCTCTCCCACCAGGGTCATCTTAAAAATTTTAAATGGCAAGGGGTATCGAGTAATAGCTTGTTTAAAAGATCTTTGGAAGTCTTTTATTTTGACGTTTGATTTTTTTTAAATTGGTCGATTCGTTTCCGAAAAAATTAGAAAAATCTTTGTTTATCTTAATTTGTTCAGATAGAAAACAAAAACATGAAAATATCATAGTATATAACATTTCACATGCTAATTCAATTCTGGAAGAAATTCATAATTTTAACACATAGGTCTTTAGCCGAGCAGCTTACTTAAAACATAGGTTCTCCCCCTGTGCTGCAAAATTTTGTCCATCAAACGACCAAATTGGTCCTACTTTACCCTCTCTACCTTTACTTAATTTTAGCGGTACTTATGAAACGTAGATTAATTTCAGAGATACTTTTGTCTCATTGATTGACAAAAATATACAAATAACTAAAATTGAAAAATTCTATTATTTGTAATGATCTTTACAGGGTGAAGCAGCTCAAATCATAAGCACATTATCCGCACAATGTCTAAAAGAGGGATAAAAAAACAAAATGTAATAATTCATTATCTCGTTCAATGTATCTTTGATTTATCAAAAATTCGTATTTTCAATTAAGAAAATGCTTAGACGCTTTTCAAAATCGCTTTAAATCATTTAAAAAACTTGATGAACCCATAGCCAATGGGGTACCCTTTAAATTTATAATTTAAATACACAACTGGACATTAAAACTCGAACAGAATAGGAAATCTTTTCAAAGGATATTGACACACCAAAAAGGCCTGATTTTTCAATATTCTTGTTGCTTTTTAGAATTTCTAGATTCCAAACTAACCTTTAAAAAACCTAATAACAAATTTAAAGTAAAGTTAGGTTTATTAGAAAGCTCTAATTTTCCAGAATTCTAGCTCACTTTGTCCTATAGGTAAGTATAACTATTTTTTATTTACTATTGTAAAAAGTGTCTAAATTTGTCTATCTCGGTTAAGTTCTTCAAAGAAAAAAACGCACTTCTGCAACAACTATCTGCCGTGAAGATATAGCAATACAGAATCTAAAATGCAATAAACCAAGCGCACACTTGTAATTAAAAAAAATTCCAACATAAACACATCTTTTTACACAATGAAGTCAATATTTGAATTCTGCTAAAGATCAGCATAAACCCGCTTCTCGGTTAATTAACTGGCAAAACAATAATTCAGAGTCCGCCTCGGTACCTAATTTTAATTCAAATAATGATTTCTATACTATACTAAACTTTTAACCCAGAGAGATAATTCTCCTTCTCAAATCAGACTTCCAACAATAAACCTTTAATCATACCCCCAAATGCACCCTTAAATTTAAATTTTACCCCCTCATATACTATACACTCATGCAAAGGCATAGAGGCAATCTTCGTCATTCATATAACATGTCACTGATAAAAATCATAACCCAATTCTTTGCAAAGTTGTTCTTGACTGTGGCAGTCAACCTAAATTTATTAGTAAAAGAATATTTATTTAGACACCTTTTTTTCCTTATCATTTTGTCAATCTGTCTAAATCTTAAGAAACGTAACCAATTCAATATAAAATTCACTTGAAGCGATTATGCTTCAAAAATGCCTGCTTTAATAATTCAGAAAATTACAGAGCTAGCCACTCGAGTAGCCATAGATCAATCTAAAATCACTCTTTCCAATGAATTACCCCTTGCTGATACCGAGTTTCACAAGCCCTCAAAAATTAATATCCTAGCTGCCGGAGGATTATTTTATGAACTCATCGGCCTTAACCAGATAAAATTTGGGAAAAAATTAATTCATCCTTCAAGACCTACGTCAAGTACTGTTAAACAACTGCTACGTTGATAACATATTGACAGTACCAAAACCGACTTAATTAATATAAAAATAAATCTCATAAAATTATTTAAGTCTTACGGGCTTAAATTGAAAAACTTCCTTCTAATTAACCTGATATTATATCTGATTCACCTGCTATAAATTTTATTATACCTAATGATTCCTAAACTAGAAAATCCTTAGAAATTTATTGTAATTCTAATCAAAAATTTTAATTACACCTCATCTTTGTAATCCATTATTAACCAGCTACTAAACGAATAATATAATTACTCATTTTTTAGAATTTCGATCCCTTAATCCTCCTTGGAGCCATGGTAATTCGGGTAAGAATTCTTCTTAAAAAATTATGGCTTCATCAAATTGACTGGGATGAACCTGTTGCTTTGGACTTTTTTTAGATCTGAAGGAATTTTACTTATAACTTATTAAACACTTGAAAATCCCGTAACAAGTAGCAATCAATAATTCTGTATTTATTGAACTTCATGGATTCAGTGATTCTTCTATAAATTCCTTTGCTGCGTGCATATACAGTGCGAGTCTATAACTTAGAATAAATTCGATAATAAATAAAGAGGGGCGTGTTCGGAAAAAACGCTTGGACACATCAATTGAGATTGTAAGTTGCGCATTTTTTACAATAAAAAATGTTTATACAGAGTGTGCCATGTAGGTGAGGCTAATACCAACTTTCTTATTTTAAATAGGACACCCTATATGTTATTATATTTTAATTATATAAATTCTCCACAAAATTCCAAACATTCTAATGTATCACATGCCATACCTTTATGCGACTGTTTTTAAGATACAGGGCATAATGAAAACGTATTTCATAAACCTAAAGAGGGTTCTTTTAAATCTTTTCCTTTAATAAGTGTTTAACCCTTTAAGTTCTACTGGGATAATATTTTTCCACCGTGCCTAACATAGGCGCCTAATGTTTTACTGGAAAAATATCTTCCGAAAGTAATACGGTACATTATAGTATATGTGTTGCCATCTGTATGTTAGTGGACAAAGTTTCCTCTTGACAGACGATCATTTGGTGGGAAATTATTATCCCAGTGGTTCCCCATATAGCACAAAAAGCATAAAATACTTGTTGCATATGTTTTGAATACTTTTGTTGATTTTTTTGTGAAAAAGAAAGTGAAATATTACAAAAAAAAATGTAAGTGTAGTATTACAGGTACTTATTAGCCTCAAATTATAGTGAATTCGTGTTAAATGGTTTTTGAATTTAGTCATACTGAAGATAAAAATTTTAAAAAAAGTTGAGGTTAGAATTTATGGAAAATTTGTTTAATTTTTTTTCTTATTGATCTTTGTTAAAAACAAATAATAACTGTTTTTCATACTTACCAATATCTAATCAATAAAGAAAAGATATTATTATTAGTGCCTGACAATTGGCCAGGCAGAAAATACGTATAATACGTTGAATTTTGTCTTTTTAGCAATCGCCAGTTGGTGATTTGTGTCCCATACATAATGTGGCGGCCCAAATACTTGTCCGATAAACAGTTAGAAGAGCTTCTTTATCAAGAAGATATCACCAAAACTATGGCTGTTGACTCAGAATGTGCAGGTGATTCAGATGTAGAAGACAATATGCCATTGTCAGTGACCAAATACTTTAAAGTATCCTTTAGGAACTCTATATTAGAATCAGACCAGCAACTTCCTAATGATTCTAAGCATAGCAGCTCAGATTTTAATGTGCCTTCTTCGGAAATACTAGATATGCCATCTACATCTTCGGAAAATTCTAGTTTTTCACGACCAAAACGTCTCCAAGGAAAGAAAATATTTACATTTAAAGATTCGGATGACTCCATTGCAGACAAAAAAACTTTTTACAGAAATTTTGGAGTCTGAGAGCAGCGAATCAGAAGAAGAAGTCACAAAAGATATTGAGCAAGAAATCAGACAAAGTTTTAAAACCAAGGACAAACCTGAAAGGAAATTTGATTGAAAATTGACCAAAAACACCGAAATTCCAGAGATGTATAGTAAAGTTCAGTTTACTGAAAATGTAAGACTAAACGGCGATGACATTGACAGTCCACTTTCAATCTTTTTGAAATTTCTTCCTGATACCTTTCTCACAAAAATAGTGGATGAAAGTAATCTATACGCTCAACAATTGCGCAAGAATGACGAGTTTACAAAAATTACACTAGCGGAGTTGAAAGCTTTTCTAGGAATTTTGGTATTTATGGGAATACACCCCCTACCCAGTATAAAATTATACTGGTCAGAAGATGAAAACTTTCATGTAGATCGAATCGCAAGAGTTATGACCTTGAAAAGGTTTTTATTTATTTTGAGATACCTATATCTCAATGACAATACAAAAATGCCTGCCAAAGGATCAGATCAGTTTGATAAACTCTACAAACTACGTCCTATGATTGACCATTTTAAAACTACGTTTCCGAAATGCTATAATCCTTCACGCAATATTTCTATCGATGAGTCTATGATAGGGTATAAAGAAAGGTCTAGAATGAAACAGTATATGCCAATAAAGCCCACCAAAAAGGGCTTTAAAGTTCGGGCCTGTTGCTGCTCTGAAAATGGGTATCTGTTAAATTTTGATATCTACACCGGAAAAAATGAAGATGGTATAGTAGCACAAAGCCTGGGAGAAAAGGTGGTTGCGGCTATCGGAACCTTATGCTGGAAAATATTACTCTTTCTATTTTGACAACTATTTTTGTAGTATTACTCTTCTTGATGTTCTCCTTAGTAAAGAGTTATTTGCGTGCGGCACCTTACGAGTAGATAGAAAATATTGCCCTAAAGATATTTTAAAACCTGATAAAGAGTTACAAAAATTAGAGTTTCATTTCGCCCAATCTCGCAATATCGGAGTAGTAAAACGAAAGGAGCGAAGCACAAAATCTGTATGTGTTGCATCCACAATTCATGATTCTAGTGAAAAAATCACAGTTTTGCGACGTAACCAAAAAGGCGAAAAAATTGCATTGAAAATATATGGGTGGAGTAGACTATTTTGACCAATACATGTCATTTTATAATATGAATCATAAATTTAGACGATGGTGGATGAAAATATTTTTATACTTACTAGAAGCATGTACTGTAAATTCTTACATACTTTATAGGTTGTCAGCAAAAATGCAAAAGAAAAAATCCCAGGGTCACTTGAAATTTAGGCTCTTGCCTGTAAACCAACTCAAAAATAATTTTTGCAGCAAAAAAAGACCAGAATTTTACCCCGCAAAAGGAAGCGCAAAAAAAAACAACCCTGATGGTACGAAGACCGTACAAAATACTGTCAGACTTACAAATGTAGGGGATCATATGCCCTCAACGATCAAAACTTACAGAAGATGCGCCCGCTGTAGTACAAAAGCCAAGGAGAAACGGAGCAATATAATTTGCTCAACTTGTAATGTCGGATTATGTAAAAATTGTTTTACCCCTTTTCATAAGTCTTAGATTTTGAGTTCGGTTCCTTATTTGAAAACCTTATTTTTGTAAAATTTTTCAAATATATAGCAATTGAAGTTTTAGTTTAGTATTTGCTTGTACGCACTTTGATAATTTTTTGATTACTTATTCGAATAAAAATCATTTTTTAGTATATTACATTGTTTTCTAAAAATTTCATGCACGTGGGAAATTATTTTTCCAGCAAATTCATAGAGATAGTCATTCGACTAAAATTTTTTTGGGATAATAATGTCCCACCTCAAAAAAAATAATATGAGAAGAAAAAAATATAAAAGAAATAAAATCTTGTCACTAGATGACCTTTCATCACAAATCATTAAGAAATTTTCAATTAAAAAGTTTCTCAGACTTCTGCAACTTAAAGGGTTAAAATGTAAATCATTTACTATTTGGCAATGCCCTAAACGTACTATAAATTAGTTTTGAACGTTTCTTATGTTTTCTGGAGAAATGTTTCGACACTCTTACCTTATTCTAGTTTTCAATTCCTAAATATTTGCCGGCTCAGTCACATAAATTTTGGATTTCAAATATCCCTATAGGAAAAAGTTAAGCGGAGTCAAATCAGGCGATCTTGGGGGCCATTCAAAAGGTTTTTTTCTGCCAATCCATCTGCCTGGAAAAATAGTATCCAGATAGTTTCGAACTGGTCTTGCAAAATGGGGAAGCATACCAAGATGCTGAAACCTTGCATCCAAGAACGCCAATTTTGACGATTTACTTCTCCGTTCAGCATAAATGTCGACTCATCGGAAAAAAGATTTTTTTTTGTAAAAAGATTATTAATCTGCATTAATTTCACTAATTGTTTACAAAATTCAATTCTTCTATCTGCATCTTCCTCATTGAGTTGCTGGAGAATTTTTAGTTTTTAGGGATAAAATTTTTCTGCCTCAAGAACCCTTACTACTGAAGACTGGCTCACTTCCAATTCGCACGATACCAGCCTAGTGGCAATATTAGAATTTTCTTCAATGACACATTAATTTTGCTGTTTTCATTAGGCGCAGATTGACGAGAACTAGTTATTGTTCTTACGTGACCATTTTCCGGAAACTGTTTTCCGATCTTGCTTATAGTACTTTGAGATATGGGTGGTAAATCAAGATACTTCTGTCTGAATAAATGCAAAACTTTATTTTGGGTTCTTGTTTTTTCTCCGTACTCAATCATCATTAAGAATTCAATCTTGTGCTTTTCACTTAAACAGCCCATTTTGTAAAAAGAATTAAAAGAAACTTAAATCTGATTATCCGATAGTAAAGGCATGTCTGGTAGCAATGTCAAAATGTATAAAATGTCAAAACTATAAAAATGCCACATTCTTAAAGGACATTCATAACATACATTACGAAAAAAAAAACACTTTGCCAAAGCGCATATTTTATGAATTTAAAACATTTTTAAAATAAAAAATCAAAACCTAAAAACGGGTGATTAAAGGTGTGGCATGATACATCAAAATGCTTGGAATTTTGTGCAGAATCCAAAAATATAATGAAATATAGAGTCCCATATTAGCCCCGCCTACATGGCACACCCTGTATAAAAAAAATTTATTGTAAAAAATACGTAACTTACAATCTCAATTGACGTATCTGAGCATTTTTCCGAACACGCCCCAATTTATTTAGTATCGAATTTATTCCAAGTTACTAGCTCGCACTGTATGTAAGATGAAGAGACTCATTTGGAAACATTGCTGCTAACCTTCTATGCGCTAAGAGCCGTGTAGGCCCCGTAAAGGCCGTTACTCTACCTCACAATGAACTTGCGGCTCCTTGGTCCTTTCTCTATAAATGAGGAAAATTTAACTGTACTACACAAAAAAATAAACTACTACACATACTGTTTTCTTTAGAGACACGCCGAGTAAAAACCTATGTATGACACCGAGTTTCTCAAATCCAAAACCTCGGCAATATAAATAATTTGCATCACGTTTTATTCGCTTAGAACAATTACAACCTTTAAAAATTTGGAACCTCTCGCATAACTTAAAGATTAATCCAATCTTTGAGAAATCCACAAATTACAATAAATTAATTAATGTAATTGCTTATTGCTTTAGATTATTTCAGAATTTAAAAATTCGTAATTCACAGCCTGGACTTTGGCCAATACATGGTACATACATATATACAAAGTCAGCAGTCAGAGTAATTTTTTTTTAAATGTCTGTCTTGCTATAAATTAAAACTCAATGCCTATCTACCCTCAAGAGTGACCTTTCTGCATCAAAAGTACATTCTTTCAGACCTTTCCAAATATCCGAACTTTAAATTCATAAATTTTATTTTAAAACAGCGCGGTCACCACATTTTGAAGGATTATGGGAAGGAGTTAACATTTTAAAGTTAAATTTTTCAGACATCATATAAGTCGTGTTATGTGTGAAAACAATCACTTATGTATATAAAGCGATATTAAATTCTCATCTTCTAATTCCTATCAGCAATGATTATGAAGATCTAAAAATCCTAACCCCTGGACATTTTCTTATTAGCCATCCACTAAGTATGGTCCTGGATTCAGACCTTCAATAAGTTCTAGCGAACAGACTAAGCAGATATCCGATGTTGCAGTCCATACTCCAAAACTTTTGAAATAGATGTTCTATGATCTTAGAATTAACAACTTGAATTATAAAACCACCTTTGTCCACACATATTCGACTGACTCCTCCTAACGACCCATACCTTAACTACCCACATTGTTTGTTTATCTTTAAATTCTAAATAGTATTAATGCGCGGACATATATTATATCATGATTTATAGCTTTTAGCTACATATAATATCTAATTTTTAACCAATTTTAATATTATTTAATTACTGAATATTTTAATCTCTTTATTAAAATGTGACTCGTCGTTTACTTTATTATAACAATTTCTAGGCATTCAAATTATTATTATTTATAAAGTAAATAATAATAAAGGAGAATTTACAAAAAAATTTTTAGCTTTTCACAATATACAGTATAGATTTTCTTTTTTAAGGTACTTCGCGAGTAGGGAAGGAAAAAAATAATAATGGTAGTTATTAACCTAGGTTTCTTCTTGCTGTTTCATAAAGACTTGCCTACTTAATTTCGTACTAAGAACTTACAGCTTCATATTTAACCAATCCATGTTATCGAATATACGGGACAACTGCAAAAAGTTGGAAAATGTCGAAACTAGAGATACTACAGACCAAAATACGAGGTAAAAATATGAAATAACCCATACCTTAGTCCAAAAGTTGATAGTTTGCGAGACACAGGGTGTCAAAGTTGCAAGTTTAATTTCTATTTTTCCTTATTGCTTAAGAAGCATTTCAGATTTTGGCAGTATAGGAAGGGTTTTTAGTATGAGAAACAAGAGTGATATTTTTCATATTACTTTCAGAGGACACCACTTACAGCACTACTTCGGTAATTAACTTTTTAGCTAAGACTAAGAAAAAAACTGACCTGACAAAAATCTAATTTTTTGTACTCCTGCAACAAAAAACGTCCAGTTGAAAGTGATTGAAGCTAATAGTTTTAGTGGTTTTTATCTTAAAATTTACAATGCATTATATACATGATGATAAAACATTTTTAGAACGTAATGATCAACTTGCTTTGGATAATATCTGGGCAGCGTTGCTACGGTTTCCAATGATAATTTATTGGATTTTAATGGATACTTTTTAATGGAAATGGATTACTTTGTTAATATTATTTTAGGACGAAGCATCATTTCAAAGGAATGGCCTTATTAAGTTCAGCAGATGAAAAAACTCATGCAATAAGACAAAGCCCGCCACCAAGTACAATTCAAAATCAATTGATGAGCAGGAATAATTGGATAATGTTTAATAGGACTCGTTGAGTTAGACCTAGACTAAATGAACAGGAAGCAATTTACAATTTCTTGAAGAACAATTTCTTTTAAAAGATTTTTTATAACAAACTCATATGAACATGTGGTTTATGAATGACGGAGCTCCACCTCATTTTAGTTTATTAGCTAGAGAGTATATAAATAGAGTTTATCCAGACCAGTGGATCAGGACTTATATTGTGGCCGGCTAGAACACCAGATTCAAATCCTATAGACTACTTCTTCTAGGGTAATTTAAAGCGGCGCATTTACTAAACGTCAGTAGGAACTGAATGTGATCTTCCACAAAGAATTTGCCGCTATAACCAGGAAATGAGAAATAATATGCAAATGCTCCGCAAAGTATATCAGGGATTAGTTCGTCGAGCTAAAGAAAGCTGCTCACTTTAAGCGATTTTTATAATTAGTATTTTTTTTATTAGATTAACTGCGATCCTCAACGACTCGTATACATCTCGTATGTATATGCAGTCAGTACCTTTGCATATGGTCGTTCTAGAAATCTTCCTGTAAAATTTTTCTATGGACGCTTAGATGGGTTTCTTCGTGCGGCCTCATATATTATGTTTTCTAGTACAAATCATGCATTGGAATTTTTATAAACAAATATCTCGAAAATTATTCACTTTATACACTTCTTATAAGTGGACATTTTTTGTTATAGAAATACGAAAATTTTTAATTTTCAGTAAGTTATTGTATACAGGGTCGCATGATGTGTTATTTATCGAAATAGTGCTGTAAGTGGCGCCCTCTAAAAGCCATTAAAAAATACAGAGCCTTATTGTTCGTGCTAGAAAACCATCCTATACCGAGATTTATGCCAAAGTTTTAAATGCTTCTTGTGCAATAAAGAAGAATAGAAAATATAATTGTTACTTTGACACCCTGGCGGGGGATAGTTTGGGAGATAAAACTCTGGATCATATTTTAGACTAAGCTATATTTGGGTTAATTCACATATTTTAGTCTATAGTATCCTCAGTTTTGAGATTTACCTTGCGCAGATACCTATATATTGGGCTGGCAAAATATTATTAAAAGACAAACTCAGGTGAGATAAACAAGAATGAATTATAGGTATACCAAGGTTGTATATAGAGAAGACACTATCGCTGATTCATTGACACATATTATGATAAACTTTTAGCTATAAAACAAAGTTTGGTTGTTAATTCAAAATTGAAAGCAGACTAATGCTTCCTTTTACTTTTATCCTGTCTTTTAGTTAGCTGGCCATAGCAAATCAAGAATAAGATCCTGCAGAAGTACATGATCTACATGATGCTTTGTGTCTTCCATGGATTTACTTATAGTTTATTGTATCGGTTTAGCTCGTAAACATGACTTATGCTTCTTATTACTTATCTACTTTTTAGTTATGGAATTTCTTTTAAATAGGATAACCTCGTCAGCTTCCATTCAATATGTCAAGACAGAATTTAAGAGATGTCAAATACGTTCAATGTCTGTAATACTTTTTTACTTTTTTTTAGCTTAATTAAATTGAAAGGAAAATGACGGTTAATAAAGTTTCATGAAAGTTGCAAACGCAAGCGTTAAGTAATTCAGCTAATATTAAAAAATTGGCTAAGCGAAAGAAAAATTTGAAATATCCCACAGAAAGGATATTGATAACATTTGTAATGCTTCAAAAACGCTTCATCCATCGACTTTCATCGAAACCTTTCGCATTTCATGATATGAAAGTCGTTTTTAATTGTCATACTAATATCTTTTCGTTATTAACCACACTTAAGACTTACATAGTATACTAGTGCTTTAACTAACTCTTTAGTTTTACCTCATTATGGGATTTTTTTAGTATACGTTAGCTTTTTTGCATACGCAATTGTCAAACAATAATTAATTAATGATTAAAACCTGATACTCTTCACAATAATCAAAACAGTTACTGAACTGTTTTACGGATGCGAATAGCGAACTATTTTAATAAGTAGTAAGATAACATGTAACTACTAATTATGAAAACTCAATACAACTTCTTGGCAACCCATAGATTAAATTTAAATTATGGAACACTATTCCAGATACTTATACCTTTAAAAACCTATTTTACCTATTTCTGATTCGCACTTATTTAGTATTAATATATTATATTGTTTTATCTATTTGCTTGATATTATATTTTAATTCATTATATTTTATTATAAGTTTTATATGCACTTTATTGATTATTGTATTTTGTTTGGCAGACATATTTTTCCTCCTTTTTGTATGAAGAAAAGTAAGATTCTGTAAAGCGATTAGAAAAACATTATATAAAATTATGAATAAATAATTTTGATAATGATCATAATTTTAATATTACAGGAATAAAACATACTAAAAGAAATCAAATTCAAGTTTTACATAAATCGGAATATTACTATTTAATAGCATTTAATCGCTACACATGTACACTAATATAGGTTTATATTCGGTTAGGGTACGATATTGCCGGCTTATATAAAGCTACGTACCTACGAGTAAATGTGTTAACAAGAACGGTGAAAATGTATTACACTGCAAAACGGGATGTAATCCATCCTCGGTTAATCCGAGTTCGGAACCTATTCCTGCATTGTTAATTAATATGTCTATTTTGTCGACCATTTTATGTACTTCTTTAGCAAAGTCTCTTACAGATTTAAAAGATTTCAGATCCACAGGTTGAACAAATATGTTTTCATTTCTTGTAATTTCTATGAGTTTTCTCCGTTCATTTTCCGCTTTGCTTCTGCATGCTATGATAACAGTACAGCCTCTAGAGGCGAGGCTCTTTGATACTTCAAAGCCTATACCTAAAAATTTATTTTAAAAATTAAAATTAAAAAATAAATATATATGTGTGCAAAAATAATAAACATTTATTTGTTTATTTTTAGGAACCTTTGTTATATTAATAACTTCAAAAAATAAGCGCAAAAAAAATATCATTATTCTCAGAATATTTTTTTTTTCAAAATACGTAATAATATACCAATTGGCCCATTTAAAATAAAAAAGTTAGTATCACTTCCTTTTAAACCGGAAGTAACAAGAAATAATAGAATATGTCAAAGGATGCTCTTATGACTATTCTATTGATATACCAAAAAAAAGTTATTGAGTGTTCCCTTTTTCCTGTGTCACCCAGTATAAGCTCCATCAGGATAGATTAACTTGCAACAGATTAAAAAGTATTTTATAGATTGTGAAATGGTGTCTCGCTAATGTCAATGCAATAGTCATATAAATATATATATATATATATATATATATATATATATATATAAATATATATATATCTATTAATGAGCCAGTAAGAGTTGAATTCTCATTCTCTCATTCTGGTTCTTTTTTAGATAACATCGTTACCAATTTTCCTTTGTGAATTAGATCTTCCGCACAAATTATATATAAATATAAAATTTATAAATTTATAACGTTTGATCAATCTTCACCTAAATGAAGATGCGAAGAATGTTATATGTATACAGGGTGTCCCGAAAGTAGTCGGACGTATAACAACAGTAGATTCCTTACGTCTTAAAGAAGACTTAAAACCCATGGATTTCTGTATTTTATTTGAGGATATTTCAAATTAATTGTTTATGATAGTCCTATAAATAATCTAAATGAGCTAAATGTAAAAATGGTAAATTTTGTGAATATGTTAAAAAATAATGAGGATCTTCTTTTTAAAATACGGCAGTAATTTCTTAAACGTATTTCAAAATACATTGAAGTTAATGGAGGGCATTTTGAACAGTAACTTTTGTTTTGAAAACCTAAAAGTGCGTTTTATTCGAAAATGGTTGCTTCTAGCGACTTTAATAAGGTATGAATTTTTTATGTATTATTAAAAAAGAAAATTATTTTGTTACTTTTCAAACCAATATATGGAGCTGCAAAAAAGTTAGGAGATTTAAAAAAGTAAAAACTAACATAACGAGCGCCCTCTACCGAATACACGAAAACTATATACGAAATTTTATTTTACAAGACACGTATGTTCAAAATTTCATGTCAGTATGTTATTTGGTTTAGGACCTATGAGAAAAAAACGATAAATCAAATAATACTTTAACACTCTGTATTTTAGTTACTATTAAAGTTAGGATAAAGTTAACCTCAATCACTTTATTAATAATTTAAATGCTTAAAACCTCTATTTTACTACTGTGGCGGCGAATATGTTAAAAAGCATCTCTAGGAAAAATCAGGTCAATTATAATAAAGCTTTCTCTCTGCTAATTTGGAAATCAATTTACAAAATTCTACAATTTTCCTTTTATTACAGAAGAGATGGCTGATATTAATTTAGTACTTAAAAATTCATAACCTAGTCCTTTTTTAGACCTATTTTTGGGCAGCCCTACTGCACAAGTTTAAGAGCGATTGTGTCTGGTATCATTGAAGACTTAAAAGAAGATAGCTCTATTTCAAAGACATTTGACTGCACGAGCCATGATATCGTTATACAAAGAAATAATGGACTTGGTTTCTCTACAAATGTTTTAGGCCTAGTTCGTTTCTATTTCTCTGATAGAAAGCAGAGAGGTTTCGTTAATAGTAATTTTCCAAATTCGTTAAGACAGTGGCAGACTTTTGATTATAAACATTAATTAACTTAAAAATTTCTTCTTTATAAACTATTTTTAGATTTTTCTCTTCTAAATATACCAGCATTAAAAGTAACACATGTTGGCCTTGTTCACGCAAGGTATGGTATTATATTCTGGGGTAGTTCTTTAGATGCACCGAGAATTTTTCATATATTAAAAAGCTGCACAAATTATGATATCCCTGGGAGCAATAGATGTCAAAGAATTTCAAAATATAGAATTTAATTATTTCAAATAATCCGATTCTTTTGAAAATTATGTTAAAATCAGCATTATTTTTTTAAAGATTATTGAACATTCATATAAATCCTTCTAATTTAATGACATGTTCCTTCATCTGGAATTTTTTCCAACCCATCTAACAATTTAAAGATTTCACGTTATAGGAAGACTTAAAATATTAAAAGTAGTTTAAGCTATAATAAATTTCCTTATCAAATTAGACTAACTAACTAATTTAAACTGATCTCATTTTATTTAAATAAAATATTATAATTTTGCTAAGGTTATCGTTATATTTATGTCACCTGTTTGTTGCATTATGTTTTTTTTGCAATTTTTTTTGTTAATAGTTACTGCTTCTTTCTTACTTTTCAATATTTTTTATATCTTTATTAAATAAATAAATCTAAACATTAAATACATCATATAACCTATCAATGAGTTGACCTACCTCTATTTCCCCCAGTTACTACAGCAATTTTCCCATTTAGGCATTCCGGTCCCAAATAAACTCTATTCGTTGACTGAAAAATAATTTTAACAATAGCAAAGATAAATAAAATACACAGTATAAAAAAAATCATTATTCAACTATACTTTAACGCCGTGCAAACGTAAATGTTCTTTTCGTTTTTTCTTGCAGTAAAATAACGTTTTTCATTTATCGATAATTAAAACTACATTGTCTACTTTGCTTAATGACAATTTTCTGTTATTATTTTAAACAAGTGGACAATTAATTTGTTTAACCTTGTTGACTCAAAAAATTGGTACCTATAATAGCTTGTTCCAAAAAAATACCGATGTACATATGCTATATTATAATTAGGATAATAATACTTAGTTTAGCTTTTAACGCAATTAGAAGTGTTTTTTTTTTTAATTTAATATTAATTGAACTAAAATCTTTAATACAAGCAATCCGGCATGTAAGCTTTTAAAAAAATCATGCAATCTCTCTTTTTGGCAAGTGGTTTTGGCTAGTAGTCTATACGAAAAACTTCATAAAAATATGTATACCACATATATATCTTTCATCACTCATATATATCTTTTTGTTGAACTCAGATAATAACATCAGAATAAGTTAAAATTGCACAATGCGGACTCTCGTTGCTATCCAAGCTTCTCTACCTTTCACCATAAATACAATAGCGCTAAAGTCCAGAATAGTTAGACTGATAAAATTTAAGGCTTTGGGCGACGACAATTTCTTTGTGCGGAAAACCCTGCAATTCATACTTGCTGCTATATGAAGAACGTCGTGATTTGTCAAGTTGATAGTATTCGTTTATAATTTTGATTAATGTTTAATTAGTGTTTTAAACCATTGCCCATATTTTTTTATACCTTCTATACCGAAAATTCTGCTCTTAATTTTAGGTAATTAGGTAACTTTTCTAAGAAAATATTTTCTTATAAATAGACATTCTGAAATACGAAACATAAAACAATTTATGAATTATCGCATTTTAATAATTCATCTTTTACTAGAAAAACAAAACATAACTTTGTTAAATATATTAAAAAACAAAACAATATGCATTCAGTGCTAACAGTGGTAAAATCTAGCTACTGTAATTACATACTCAGTCACTAAAGAACTAGTAGTAGTTTTAACATAACAACTTTGAAATAATTGTATAAATAGTCATACTAAGCTTACTTATTACATTATTTATAGAAAACTACAGTTTTAAACAAACAAATAAATTTGAATTATGGGAGTAAAGACGAGACGCTGCAATTTAAATATTTTGTTACCCTATAAAAGGAATTTTTAATTAAAATTCTTTTCAATGAAGCTTTGAAATTATTAACTTTCTTAATTTTTTTTATTTCAATGGGAAGATTATTGTATAATTTAAATGGTAAAACTACTGGGGTTTGTCACTTTGGTTAATTTATGTTTGCGTAAATCCAAATTTAAGTTAATACTGAGTTCATAGCGGGTACCCCTAGATAAAGAATAGTCAGGGGCCGTATTTTTGAAACCATTCGACTTTGATTCGCATACGAACTTAGAGGATTTCGCACGAAAAATCGATATTCGTATTTTCGACCGCTTCGTATGCGAACTTTTTCGCATGCGGTGTCTCGAATGGGTATATACCATTCGAATTTCAAAGTTCGTGTGCGATTCTGCCACTTGTCTTCTTTTGATTTTAAATTTGTGAGTTGGTTAAGTATTTTCGTTTTTGTTTTGTTGTTTATTGACAAAAAAAAATAACAATAATCAAATGGCTATTAGAATTAAACAATCTTGTGCAAAGGAACGTCGTCGATGCACTGAAACTCTAGCAGATAGAAGGAATATGATTTACTCTTCATTTCTTCGCCCATTTGAAATGTATTCAGATGGTCAATTTAATAAATAATATAGATTAAGCAAGCTTATTACAATGGAATTGATGTGCTCCAGAGACTGTGTAATCTATCCGCTACTTTTATCCACAAGGCTTGTGCAGTTTTAGCTAAAAAATCTTGGGTGAATTTGCCCGACTTCAATTCCGGGTGCTCTTCCATAAATGAAATTAGTTCTTTCTTTTGCTCACTCGACACAAAACCAAAATATTTTTTATTTTTTGAATCTATCTTAAAAAAAGTCAATTCGAAAAATCCAAGATACGCCATGAAATAAACCTCAAAATTCCCTGATGTTTTTAAACTTAAATTTAAGGTTAGGTTAAAAGATCTTTATCGTCTTCATCCCGTTTGACATGGCCTCCAATAGCACTCGACTTTGCTACGTTGCCACTACATTTCATGTTCGTATGCGAATGAAATTTCGAATGCTGTTCAAAAATGCACTTTTTAATTCGGGTGCGAATTTTGCCGCTCGACTTTGTTCGCATTCGAAGATTCTCGCATGGTTTCGAAAATACGGCCCCAGATAGGTTACGCTTCATATGCATGACCGAGTTGAAAATAAATATGCAAGGAAATGGCATAATTTTCATGTTTGGAAAGAGTGTTCTACAAGAAAATGTCTTAAATAAAATAGTTCTAATTATTTTTTTCTGAGCTGTAAGAACTTCACCATTTCTAGAACAGTTACCTCAACACATTATGCCATATGACAAACATGAATGGACATTAGCAAGTAATGTAGAAGTAGTAATATAGAAGTATCAGATCAATATCGATTTTATTACGCAACTGCCAGATCACATAGGAATAAATTGATAATTTCTTTAAAACCATAACTACCTGATAATACCAACTATAAACTTATATATATTACTATACAACTTATAAGATGTTCATCGATTAATATTTCAAAGTACTTGACAACCTTATTTTGTTTTATGGTTTTATTATGCATTTTAACAAGCCAGCTTTTATTCAAATCGGTAAGATTAAAAAATATCATTTCAGTTTTTGACTCATTAAGCACTAGGCTATTCCTGCTACTGATACTCATCATTCGGTCAACTATCCCGGCTGAACCTCTAGATAGTTCTTCTAAGTTAACACTCAACGTTGATGTAACAAAATCATATGCAAACGCCGCTATATGGTTGCCAGGAAATTTGTTCAACATCCTATTAAAAAACATAACAAGTAACAGTGGCTTCAAAATGCTACCATGTGGAATACCACTAATAACTGGTAGGGACTCAGACGCAACTGAGACATTTCCATTCTTTAATATCGTCTTTTAATATCTACCAGTTAGGTATAGTTTAATCAATTTATGGGCAAGACCACGCATACCACAGTCACTAAATACGGCCCCAGATAGGTTACGCTTCATATGCATGACCGAGTTGAAAATAAATATGCAAGGAAATGGCATAATTTTCATGTTTGGAAAGAGTGTTCTACAAGAAAATGTCTTAAATAAAATAGTTCTAATTATTTTTTTCTGAGCTGTAAGAACTTCACCATTTCTAGAACAGTTACCTCAACACATTATGCCATATGACAAACATGAATGGACATTAGCAAGTAATGTAGAAGTAGTAATAAAGAAGTATCAGATCAATATCGATTTTATTACGCAACTGCCAGATCACATAGGAATAAATTGATAATTTCTTTAAAACCATAACTACCTGATAATACCAACTATAAACTTATATATATTACTATACAACTTATAAGATGTTCATCGATTAATATTTCAAAGTACTTGACAACCTTATTTTGTTTTATGGTTTTATTATGCATTTTAACAAGCCAGCTTTTATTCAAATCGGTAAGATTAAAAAATATCATTTCAGTTTTTGACTCATTAAGCACTAGGCTATTCCTGCTACTGATACTCATCATTCGGTCAACTATCCCGGCTGAACCTCTAGATAGTTCTTCTAAGTTAACACTCAACGTTGATGTAACAAAATCATATGCAAACGCCGCTATATGGTTGCCAGGAAATTTGTTCAAGATCCTATTAAAAAACATAACAAGTAACAGTGGCTTCAAAATGCTACCATGTGGAATACCACTAACAACTGGTAGGGACTCAGACGCAACTGAGACATTTCCATTCTTTAATATCGTCTTTTAATATCTACCAGTTAGGTATAATTTAATCAATTTATGGGCAAGACCACGCATACCACAGTCACTAAATCTATCCAAAATTAGGTTAATATTTATTACATCAAACGCCCTTTTTAAATAAAAAAATAGGCTTACACATTTATTGTTTAATTCCAAATTAGACAAAACATATGAATCTAGGGACAAAATTGCATCTTGTGTAGAGCGACCTGTCCTCAAACCCAACTGGTATTTACTAAAAAAAACGTTTAGAGAAACACTTTTCAAAAACTTTCGAAAACACCGAAAAGAGTAAAATTCCTCGATAATTGGATATCAGGTGGTTATCACCTCCTTTATGTATAGGGACAACAAGAGAGTTCTTCAGAGAAGATGGAAATGACTTCTCCTGAAATGACAGATTAACAAGATACAAGATATTTAATTGTTGTCACCAAAAATTTAAGGACGTGTTTAATAGGAGAGCAGGGAATTCCATCATCTCCAGCCGAAAGTTTGTCAGTGACAGATAAGATAATTTCACGTATTACTCACCACTAAAATTAGAACCGTTTTTGTTAATAAAATATTCCGGTTGTTTGGAATATTCCGAGTTGTTGGTATTATTTTTGATCACTTGCCATGCTGTCTTCGAGATATTATTAGACTTAGCAAAAAGTTCATTATAATAGGTACGTTTGGCTATTTTGGTTTTTAAAAATATTGTTTTTTTAATATATTATATTTTTTAAGAATGTTTTCATTATGTGTGTTATATTAAATAGCTCTTAAACAAATCTGTTAAAAATTGACCTTCAATAATCAAATCTTCTGTCATCCACGGCCTGCGGGTAGTTGGGCTTTTATGATATAATTTTTTCAGAGGAAAGGAATCATATACAGCAAACTGAAAAGTGTTAAAAAAACTGCCAAACTCAGAATCTAAGAAGGATCCATTACAAAAAATTGAATTCCAATTTATATTTGACACAATAGAATAAAACTTTTTAATATTATAATAAATACTCGTGTAAAGAATCTTTTTTCATAAAAAAATGACATATTATTAGGTAGTAAGGGCACTGATATACGCTGCATGAAGTGATCAGAAAGATCACAGCGCAAATGTCATCGTTATTGATAGAGGTAAATATATCGTCAATAGTAGATTTTAATTGATTCTCTATAATTCTTGTATGCTCAATAATAGTTTTATGCAACCCAAAATTCGAGAAGACATTTAAAATTTTTTTATGATGAATCTTCAAAATGTTCATTAAAGTCGCCATGAACAGTAGCTAGAGTGGAGGCTTAATAACTTTATTTAATAATTCCTTCAGCCTTTATTTTAATTCCCGAAGTACTTCACTACTAGAAAAAGTTGATGGTAATTTTTGAAAAACAATTAAGTGAATTATTTCATCTTTTTTTAACATTTTTAATTCCGCTGATACAACAACATCTGGTATGTGAGCCATCTTGTGTCAACTCGTCAACAATTTTTTTTTTAATATTTTGTAATGTATTTTTTAAATAAGTTACACAGAAATGAAGTTAGGAAATTTCTAACAACAATCAGTCGTTTATTTGAAAAAAAAGATGCATAGTTAATAATGTTTTTTTAATATTTTTAAAAGATTTTCGTCAAAGTTTTGGTATGTTTAGCAAGTCTTGCTACTCTTATTTAAGCTAAATAAGTTTGTTGTTCAAGATTCAAAATGAAAGAAGTGAGTAGTATGTTGCCCAAAATTATCATCCGGTATCAAATAGCACTATACACTGTATTTATACATGTTTTTAAAAACTAAAAGTTACACTGGGCGACCTCGACCTCGAAGTCTTTTGAATCGTCATTCTATAGCTATAAGAATCAGAAATTGCTTCATCCCCCGAAAACCAGTGTAAGCAAATGAACCGTCAGATAATAAACTTGTTAAACCCAATGTTGCTAGTCATAGACTCACGACAGATCCAGAACTTCTTAGACGTCATTATGTTACGCGACTTCAGTTGCCAGTAATCATGACCATTATGGTAAAAATGAATGGAAACGCCTTTTGTATACTGATGAGTCGAGATTTAATCTACGATCTCTGGATGATTGTGAAAGGGCATAGCGAAGAACACAGGAACGGTTTAAATGTAATTTTATTTATTTAATGCAGAATAATTAATTCGGCTGTGTGAACAGCCATCATCAGATACAGAACATAATAAAAAATATATACGTTCAACAAATAAAACTCAAAAAAAAACTACCCGTTATCGGTTACTTATAAGTGTCTCTCAGAGAAATGGCCTAGATGGCATATAATCGAACCTGGTAGGTTACAATTTCAGGGGATAATCCCCACTCATCATAAATAATGATGATTAACAACCAAAATAACACACTACCAAAGGATTTTATTCCCAGCAGAGCTGGGTCACTACAGACTCAGAAAAAAATATAAATGCAAAAAAGAAGATAGCCTGATCGTTTACTGTCTGAGATTATGCCTAAGTATTTAGTTATGATAAACTCGATCTAGAAATAAAAGTAAAATAGTGTAGAGCCTAAGTTAAGATTGAATATGAGGGAAAGGGAAGAGAAGGTAATAAAGTTAAAGAAAATTTTTGTATATAGGTTAATTCTCCTGTTCTCTGAACTGGAGAAATTGTGATTAGATGTTTTTAAATTTAGACCAAAAGCTGATTTATTGGTTTTAGAAATGTGTTCTTTAATTCTTGTCTCGAGTTTTCTAGTGGATTTATCGCATTAGCGATTTTTTGTTTATTATTAATTAAAGTCGACCCTTAAATATTGACTGATTTGAACGAATTTTTTTTGGGGCGTTGTTAGTGAATATTTTGGAAACCCGGTATAAAAGAGGGCCAAGGTAAGATGGTGGCAGATAAGTGTTTAGATGTTTTTTTGGTAGTGAATTTTCAATTTAAAGAGGGGCTCGAAGAGGGGTAAGCACTCAGTAAGTTGTTTTTGTTTTTGTGCTTATTTTTTTTTTAATGTTTGGACGTTATAACCATTTTTAATTGCTATTTGTTTAATGATATTAATTTCATCTTTGAAATCTATGGGGTTAAGTTTTTTAATTGTTTTTTTATTTAAATCGATTCAATATGTTTTACTTCTGGGTGAGTGAGTATGACTGAGTCAACTGACCATACAGAGAACTCACGAAGCCGGCCTGATAGGCTTTATCTTTTGTTTTATCAATTATTTTAACAGGGTTTCTGTAATCTATCAGATCTAGGGAGTTGTTCTTGTTGTTTTGTGACTTCCCAGTACTACCGTCCTACTACCGTACGTACTACCGTAAATTAACTACCGTCATCCTCACGCTAAGATTTTTCCATTGTTTACCCATAAATATTTGTAATTATTTTCTTGTTTGTAGTGTTTAGTTCTTTGAAATAACTCTACATTATACTTGGTCAAGTCGTAATCAATACATATTGTTCATCATCTTCTCCAGTACTAACTATTTTATTCTCGTTGCGTATTAAGTTATAAAATATTATCCAATACATCTTAATTATACTATTAGGATTTTATTGTGCATTAAGTGTAGTTTTATTAGTTGTTAGGGATTACGAATTTTATTGAATTTTATTTACGTAATATAGATGCAAGCTTAATAAAAAGTTGAAATATTTAATTTTTTATTTCTTTAAGTTTATAAGAAATGTATGCTTTAATACTATTTGGTCTTTTGCATCTACTACTTCTTCTAAATTTGCTTTTTTACCTCGAGAAAATGAACATTCAGGAGTTACATTTACTGTACAAATAATTGTAAGCGTTATCGTTTTCTTTTGCATTCACGGTATACAAAAAATATCTACTAGTACAGTGAATTATATTAAGCTGTTCATTGATTACTGTTAAAAAGCAATATACCCTACCTCTTTCTATTTATGTAAGTTCTAAAATCAGTATAAAAAAATGTAAATAATTTAAATATATTTACATAATATTTAAATATGATAACATATAAAAAAATTTATGGAAAAATATAAAATGGAGATGAAAAACGGGTTTAAGCATTCTCACTTCCTTAATGTTATATGAATTATAAAAACAAAAAGTAATAGAGACCAGAGACTACAACATTTTATTTAAGTACCAAATTATCCAACTTTGCCATGATTTAACCAAAATTGTATCCTTTATAGTTACCGAGATCCTTACGATAGTGTACGTACCTCATTCTTTTTAGTCATCTATGAATTTGAAACACCTTGTACATTTCACGCACTGTTAAAATTTATTAAAAAATTTACATTTACTAAAGAAACTGTAATCTCACATAAAAATCTACATTTTAAATTGTTTTAACTAGAATTGAATAAAACTTTAGTAAAGGGGATGTATAAAGTAAACATAATCCCATGGAAAAATATGCCCTAAAGGTTCGCATCGAAAATAAAAAACTGCATGAGGAAAACTGGTAATCAGTTTCAGATCGCAACCCCACACAAATTTAGAACTTCAGGCAATTTTAACCGAATTTAATAATAACAAGGGCGTTATTCACTGAAACGAGTACACGTTCGATTTATGTTATCTTTAGCATAAAATTATCAAAAAATAAATTTGACTTCCCAATTAATACGGTTATTACAATAATATTATATTATATTTTTTTTCTATATTTGGATTGTATTTTTTGAAAAGGTTTTTTTAATTCAGTAAATTATTAAGCCGTTTAATTATTTTCGAGGTAAAAACTGACTAAATAATTAAAACCGAATAAAATGTCACGAAGCGCGTCCTTTTTAAAGCCCGACGGAACAGTTTCGAAATATTTAGAATTTTCTTTATTGTTTTTGCCGAAAGAGACCAATAAGTTCAGGAGAATATTGACAGTCAAAGCAAGTATACATATCCTAGTAAATTTAAAACACGAGGAGATTCAATAGTATATCCTAAATAACGCAAATTGGGGCCAAAATAAGGCCCTCAAACAAGATGAACTATTCAAAAACAAAACACTATGATGAAAATAGTGTTAACCTTACAAACATAAATAGAACCCTTAATAAATATTACGAATCAACTTTAACTACAAAATACTAATGAAATAGTACAAAACTAGGAGAATATTTAACGTATTTACATTTTTATAATATTGCTTCCCTATGAATGACACTGGAGGTGTGCTGATTGATCGGGACGGTCATTAGGGTCAAGCATGGGACCATCTGAGTCATGATAGGGCGCTAACCGGACGATGTTTACAATTTTCATCTTCGTTGTCGGATGTCGCTGGATACAGTACACCACGTCGTTGATTCTGGTGACCACAAGGAATAGATTTTCCCAATCCTTCTGGCGCTTTGGTGACTTGCCTTTTGCCACTTCATTCTGTAATTTTCTAGGTCAATTTTATCCCGTGCTCGTTCGTGAATAATTTGCAAACGCTCTTGTAAATGGTCGACGTACTCCGCAAGGGTTTCAGTCTTATGGGGTCTCCCAGTAATAATGTACAAAGGTAAACAAAGTTCATCATTGAAGACAACTTTTGCTGGGCTTTTTCCAGTTGACTTATGGATAAAAGAACGATATGCCAATAGGAATATTTGTATACAGGTATCCCAGTCGATTTGCTTAGAGTTTAGTACCATCTTTAAATAGGTTTTAAATGTGTGGTTAAATCTTTCAACCATTCCATCAGACTGAGGGTGTAGGTGAGTTGTGTGGGTCTTATTGATTACAAGTAACTGGCGTTCTGGTTGGAATATTTGTGACTCAAAGTTCCTACGTTGGTCTAAATATATCTTTCTGAAGACACCAAATCGATAAATCCAGTTCTGGAACAGTACTTCAGCTACTGTCATTGTTTCTGGGTTTGAAATTGGATAAACCTCAAGTCACTTACAAAAGTAATTCATAGCAACAAGAGCATATTAGTTTCTGGAGTTACTAGTAGGAAAGAGTCCTTCTACATCTATAGTAATTCGTTCAAAGGGTGTACCAACAAAATATGCTTCATTTTTCTTCTTGTTCAGGTTCCTGGGCCTTTGCTTGACGAACACTGCTCACTCTGTCAGTACCAGCGTCATTCAGTTGCCGATAGTCTACACAAAATCTGGTATATCCGTCCTTTTTCTTTACTAGTACAACTAGAAATGTCCAGGGACTCTAGAAAGGTTTTTCCTCACTCCTTGTGTCCTCAATTCTTGAAGCATTGTGGAAACTTTAACCTTATTTAGCTATCGGAATCCTCGAGGTGCTTATTTTATCAGAGCATTGTCACCAGTGTGTAATGGGCCAATGTAGTTATTGCTCATAAATATTTTGTACAAGCCAAATCCTATAGACTAACCAGATTGCGCGCTAGTGAAGAGTTCCCAGAAATCCAAAAGTAGTCTGGTGACTCAACCAGCTAACGCGCGACGTTGATGAAACAGTGTGAGAGAGGAAAGAGGCACTCGAGCTCGAGTAATCGAGGGATGAAGGCCGGTTGATGTGATATTAAAGATTTTGAAGGCCGATTGGGTGATTATTCACCATCGGCGAATTATTTAAAGTGAATTAAGTCGACCTGTTGAATAAAGGGAAAAGCGTTATTGGAACATTATTAAAAGGGACGGTTTTGAATAGGTATCCTTTTTTGGTTCATGCAATACAAGAATCGGAATCCTTTTTCCATCCGCGGACTCTAGAATTAAATTTGGGGGTGCTGAAATCTTACAGTGAGCTACGATGTTGGGCTCCACAATTGTATGATTTAAGCTTGTATCCACCACCATTTCATATTTTCATATTTTTGTCGGTACTACCAAGCTCTCTCCAAGACGTGGCAGCCACTTGGTAGCACCCAGCCATTGCAATTTCAGCATTGGAATGGTCTTTTAGGTTTTTTTACTAAAAATTACTCAATCTTTTTTAGGCGGTCTTCGAAATCATTTTCTGAAGTTCTGATTTGCTAGATTCGTATCTTTTTTCTAGTTGCTTGAAAAGCTGCCCCATACCATTTTAGAATATTATTTTTTATTGAAATACGTAATAAGTGTTCCATTTAAGATAAAAAAGTTAGGGTCATTTTCTGTTAAACCGGAAAGGATGGAAAACAATAGATTATGTTAAAAGATGCTTTTAAAACTATTCTATCGATATACCAAATTTCATTTGTTTATCTTGAAAAGTAACAAATCCATGTAGTTTTCCTTTTTTTCTGTGTCACTCGGTATAGTAGTGTCGAACAAAACTGTATATGTGGAAGCCCAAGGGCATTGTATAGTGAAAACTTGATATTAACCCTTTATAGGGGATAAAAGTGGTTAAATTACATTTGAAATTTCGGTATAGTTCTACTCTTGATTGGAACGGTAATTTCGCCGGGAAGGGGATTTTATAACAACATCCAAAGGTTTATTTAAGATCAAACCCACAGCGTTGCATACCTTAGTATCAAGTATTTGGTAAACCTCATTGGTTTGCGAGATAAGACTTAAGATTACTCCTTGATCCGATTTTAAGAGAAATTATTTCTTTATTTCTTTTAGGGTTTCAGTTTTTGGTTTTCAGTTTGTTTTTTTTTTTTATTTTCTTTGACCTGATTGCTTGGTTTTATTGAATTGATGCTGGACTCCGGCTTACCCTTTGGGTAACACTTTTGTCTTTTTGGGTTCTCACCACTTTGTTAGCTAATATACCGATTTTGGTTCCTATGCCCCTGTAATGACTGGAACACACTACAACAGGAGCCGATACATAAGGTATATAATAAAGTAATTGATTTTGTCTGTCTTTCTTCTCTTTTTCTTATTTTTTCAACTTGTTCCAATCATATTGGATTCAGTAAGACTGTGATTTATTTAGTCATAGGGGTTAAATTTATTAAATCTTAAATAAATGTATTAAACTCCCTTTAGGAAATTATTAGGGTATATGCTATATGATATATCATATTAGGTTTTGACACCTTTGCATTTCCATACTTAAAAATATTCTTTTGCTCTTGAGCATGTAGATTTTATTTAGAATTTGTCCATTGATATTTGTATGTTATTTTAGCAGTGCAATGGGACAAGTTGTAAGAATATTTCTTACATAAACAGGGAAGAGCTTGAACTCAGAACTTGTTACAGAAAAATAAGAATACTGTTGTTTATTATTAATTAATTAAATTAAATTAAGGGTGGCTTATGGCAAGATAGGGGTATCCGGGTTTAAAAATGCCTCCAGCTAGCCCACGAGAGTGGTGTGGGTAAACTTTACTGAATATGTATCGCCACCTGTTTTGCTACCCTTGTGCAATGATACCCTCAAAATCTTGTCTTAATATGGCCCTGAATGCGGCCCCGAACCGAAAGCAGGAAATATCTCTAGATAATTAAACCACAACTAATTTAGCTCAGTAAAAGGAAGTATAAAAAAGTAATCTGCAAATTTGGCTTTAGCAGCAGCTATATTGACAAATAACCTAACCTCTAATTATCAAAGTTCAAATGTGAATGTGTCAAAGGCTAAATAAAGAAAAGAAAACACGAATTTAATAAATTTACCTGGACTGCTAATGCATATGGTCACGATACCCAAAAATGACCACTGCCTGGGAGCCGCCATTTTTATAGTGGTTGTGTCCTTTTGATGATGGTCACTCTGAATATTTTTAGTGTTGCCGACAAAAAATATATTAAATAACGGTAATGAAGTTGACCACACTGACGTTTGACGTGTGTGTATAGCGGATTGCCTAGTTTTTGGCGATTTGTAAACGACGCTTGGGTATATCGTTTGGAACAGGCGATGTATCTTCCTCCCAGTGGCGGCTTTTGGGGTAGAGCCACAGTGCCATGGCTCTACCTAATAAACGTTGAAAATAAAAAAAATAATTTATTTTTTAAATTTTACTTTAATCCAAAAAAATATCTGTATATTAATATTTAATACCAATTATAAAATTAAAATACTGGAACGCAGCCAGTACAAGATTCCGCAAATTTCGCTAATGTGAAATCGAAGACGTAGTTGTCGCGCCAGGCCCCGTATCGATGCGTGTTGCATCGAATAATCACAGCAAATGTCCTCGAGACAATGTGGTAAAGCTACGGCAAATTAAATAATTTTGGGCCGGGCTCCAAACCAATAGAATAATTATATGGCCATTTCCGATGATCTAATAATAATTAATCATTGTATTAGTCATAATTAGTCATAAGAATAATGCTTGTCTCAGCTATTTTCATATAATTATAAATACGACTCCAGTCATTTATGAGTCAGTCCATAAGTTGCTTCGCCGTGGATCACATATTTAGTAATTTTGTAAAATAAAGTTTTTTTAAAAAGCTTAGTTGCGAATTACTGAATAGAATTGGCGCAGTCGGTAGGATACCTTTCGGTGTGCTTTCTGGATTTTGGATTATCAGTGCTTTCTGGATTATCAGTGCTCTCTTAGTAGTGCTTTTACCAGTAACCTTTAGAGTGTAAACTCTAATGTGAAAGTGCCCACATGATCAAGACTGTGCACCTTTCTGTGTCAACAGATTAAGAAAGGAATCAGAAACAGATCCCGGCCTAGAGCTTTGGCTCCTGGTTGAAAATCGCTTTTTGGTACGCCACAACGACGCAACCAGTGAGACGTATTGGCCTATGCTAGCGTCTACTACAAGCAGCAACCTACCCAAGCAGTTCATCTTCTTGGCAAAGCTACTGCCTGATACAGGAAGAAGACAAGAACAATAATTGTAAGTGATTTACTAAAATTGTTTCTTATTGTTGGAAAGTCCTGTTAATTAAGAAAATTGATTTTTATTTTATCTTATTTTATTTTATTATTTATAAACTAATTGATTAATGAACTTTTAATAACTTTAATGAGTAGAAATAGAACATTCTCTGAAGATATTACATATCCGAGAATTAGTAGTAATTTAAGAAGAAATAGTTCAGTAACAAATACTGATTTTTCTAATTTAGATATAGAAACATTATATTCTGACATTGCTATTTGTACCAATAATTCTAATTTCAAAATGGCTGACGCTTTGAGATCAACAGTTACTCTTTTAAAAACATTTGACGGAACTCCATCACATTTGGAAGCCTTTATTAATCAAATTGATACATTTCATTTAAGATATTTTAATAATGATTCGTCTCAACAAGAGTATGTCAACTTGGCAATAAAATCTAAAATTTTAGGACCAGCTGAAGATTTTCTTTTGACTCGACCTGATTTAGTAAATTGGGAAGAAATTAAATTAGCTCTAAGACAAAAATTTAGTGACCCAATTACTAGAAGTAACTTGCAACAACAATTAATATTTTTGAGTAAAAAGAATGAATCCACTCAAGATTACATACAAAAGCTCAAAGCCTTAGTTACTAAAATAAATACAAAAATATGCACCGAAGTTAATAATATTGAAGCAAGAACTATCTTAATTTCTCAAAATGAATTGACCGCAACACAAAATCTATTAGCCAATATTTCTAATGAACTAAGAACTTTATTAATAGTTCAAAATCCTCAAAACTTGGACAGTGCTATTGATATAATAACAAACTATGAAATTTTGACAAGTCAAGCTAATTTTAAAAATAATTTCGTACATAATCATTCTCAAAATAGACACAATGCAAATCAAAATACTTCTCCAATCAATATTCCACGAATGATGACACCCAACCAAATCTCTAATCACCCAAGAATGTCAATATTTAATAGACAACAAAGTCAACCTCCTCCATTACCCCCAAGAATTCCCTTCAAACCACAATATCAACATCAATTTTTGAATTCTAATCAAAGGAATGTCCCAATTCCGCCCAGTAAACAACAATATCCACAACCCATGTCAGGAGTAAGTATCCAACCTAAGAGAAACCCTTCTCAAATAAAATCACCTCAACCCTTTCAAAGACCCTTTCAAAACCATTTTCAAAACCATTTTCAAAACTCAAAACCCAACTATCTAATCCAAGAAATAACGCATTTAGAAGATGAAAATAAAACTGATGTTAATTATGAAGGCAATGAAGAATACTTCATTGACCCACAATTTGAATCATCTGAAGATCAACCTTCAAATAATGATTTCTATCAAGAAAACCCTTATAATGATTACTTTGCTGAAGAGACTTTAACAGAAAAATTAGAAAATTTTCAGTTACAAGCCTCGGGAACAAATCATGCTTGAATTTAAACAGTTTTCAAGTCAATCAATTACCCTATATCGAAATACCCAATTATAACATTCGATTATTAATCGATACAGGATCTCATGCATCTCTTCTCAGACCATCAATAGTTGAAAACTTATTCCCTGAATCAATCGTACCCTATATTTCTACCCTTCAAACGTGTGCTGGATCAAGGAAAGCCACAGCTAAAGCTAAAATTCCATTACTTTTACCCTTTGGCATAAGCGAACACATAGACTTTGTCCTATACCCATTTCACGAATATTTCGATGGAATTTTAGGAGTAAAAGATCTTTGTAAACTAAACTTGAACATCGACTTAAAAAATCAGAAATTGAAGAATAATTACTTAGAAATTCCTTTTCAATATAGACAAAACTTCGATCAATATACAATCGAAATATTGCCTAAAACAATTCAAAAAGTAGTATTTAAAACAAACCTACCTAATGATTCAACTTGGATAATGCCTTATTTTTCTGACGAAAATATTGAAATTCAACCAACATTGATAACAGTTAATGACCATAAATATACAGTTGATATCCTTAATCATTCGGATAAAACTTTCGCTTTTGAATGCAATATAAATGAAAATTTACCATTAGAACCAATTGAAATCAATAATTACGAAGTAATAAATTTTGAAGAAACGCAACCACAAAAATTAAATCAAGAAAGAAAAACTCTTGAATGCAGAGAATTAGAATCCTTAATAAGACATCAACATTTAAACCCGGAAGAACGATTTCAGCTCTTTAAACTTCTAAAGAACTTTAGCCAAATTTTAACTAAACCTGGAGATTCTTTAACATCATCAAATCAAGTCAAACATGTTATAAATACGACAGATGAAATCCCAGTTCATTCAAAAAATTATAGATATCCATACATCCATAAGGAAGAAGTAAATAATCAAATAGAACAAATGTTAAAAGATAAAATAATACAACCCTCTAGCTCACCCTGGAGTTCACCTGTATGGATTGTACCAAAAAAGATGGACGCATCTGGCAAAAGAAAATGGAGACTTGTGATCGATTATAGAAAATTAAATGAGAAAACAATCGATGATCGCTATCCATTGCCAAACGTAACTGATATTCTAGATAAACTAGGAAGATGTCAATATTTTACGACCATTGACTTAACAAGTGGATTTCACCAAATTGAAATGGAAAAAAATAGTATTCCTAAAACGGCATTCAACGTAGAACATGGACATTATGAATTCCTAAGAATGCCCTTTGGCCTCAAAAATGCTCCTTCGACATTTCAAAGAGCTATAGAAAATGTTTTAAGAGGATTACTAGGAAAACAATGCTTAGTATATATGGACGATATTATTGTCTATTCGACCTCACTTCAAGAACATATCGATGCCCTGCGACGAGTATTCGAACGTCTAATATCATTTAATATGAAAATTCAATTAGATAAATGTGAATTCCTACGTAAAACTGTAGAATTCTTAGGACACGTCGTAACACCAGACGGCATCAAGCCAAACCCAAAGAAAGTCGAAGCAATAAAAAATTTCAAAATTCCAAATACCACAAAGGAAATAAAATCTTTTTTAGGACTTATCGGATACTACAGGAAATTCATTAAGAATTTTGCTAAAATTACAAAACCCCTAACTCATTGTCTAAAGAAAAATGTTAAAATAATTCATGATAAATCTTTTGTAGAAGCATTTAATCTTTGTAAAACCATTTTAATGAATGATCCTATACTTCAACATCCTAACTTTGAAAAGCCATTCGTCCTGACTACAGACGCATCCAATTACGCAATCGGCGCTATACTTTCTCAAGGTCCCGTTGGATCAGATTTGCCTATAGCATATGCAAGCAGAACTCTTAACCAAGCTGAATGTAACTATTCTACAATAGAAAAGGAACTATTAGCAATTGTCTGGGCCACCAAATATTTCCGACCTTATTTATTTGGTAGAAAATTTACAGTGGTAACAGATCATAAACCACTTCAATGGTTATTCTCCATTAAAGAACCGAACTCAAAATTAGTCAGATGGAGACTAAAACTTCAAGAATTCGAATATACTATCCACTATAAGAAAGGTACTCGAAACTTAAATGCCGATGCACTTTCAAGACCACCGTTGGATATACACCCTTTAAATATAATAGATCCACCATTAACACATATGTCTGCTGTATGCGAAAGAAATAAAAAAACTGAAGACCAATATGCTTGGCATGATAAAATTAAACGATTTTTCGAATCGCAAGGAATTGAATCGCAGGAAAACCTGTTTGAACCACAAAAAGAAATTGAAAAAGCCAAACCAGAACCAAAAATTCGAATAATATCAGATATTCAAATAAGACCTCCGAATAAAAATAATAATGAAACACTACCATCAACTTCTAAACAAGAAAATGAAAATGGAAAAGAAGATTCAGAAACAGAGACAATTCATACATCAATAGAAAACCCAATACTAGGTGCACCCTATGTCAACAAAAGTGTAAATACTTATAAAAATCAAATCATTTTTAAATGGACAAGAAATGAAAAACCCTATTCAATAATGAAGAAATTATTCGAAACCAAGAAAAGAATAATAATGTTCATAAATGAAAACCCAATAACAGAAGAAATACAAATATTTCTAAGAGACCATTTACCACCAGACAGTTACTGTTTACATTTCCCTAACAAGGAACTAGAACCAGTAATTCTTAGAATATTCCAAGAAACGTTCTCAAGTAATATGTTTAAATTAGTCATTTCTAATACGCTACTTGAAGATGTGACAAATCAAGATGAACAAAAAGAAATAATTAATAGATATCATACAACAAAAACATCACATAGAGGAATAAACGAAAATATTAAAAATATTAAACAATCCTACTATTGGCCAAGCTTAGAAAGAGACGTAATAGATTTTATTAACACCTGTGAAGTATGTCAAAAAACGAAATATGATCGACATCCACACAAAGTAATATTTAAACCAACCCCAACAGGATCTAAACCCTTTGAGCATATCTACATGGATATATATTCAATAGCAGCTCAAAAGTATTTAACAATAATAGATAATTTTTCAAAATTTGCTGCAGCATATCCAATAAATGAGACATCAATTGAGATATGTCAGAGTTTAATTAAATTCTTCTCACACCATGGAACCCCATGTCGAATCACAACAGATAACGCTCGAAATTTTAAAAGCAACCTAATTCAAGATCTTTGTAAAGCATATAAAATTGAGTTGCATTTTACAACACCATATAACCCGAATTCAAACTCACCTATTGAAAGATTTCATTCAACTCTAAAAGAAAGCCTAGTTGCTTTAAAAAACGATTATTCTCAAAAACCACTTCAAAATCTAATTGATTTAGCTGTATTAAATTATAACAATAGCATACATTCGTCACATGATTATACCCCATTCCAGATAATTAAAGGAAACCTTAATTATCAGTTAAATTTTGAGAAAAACCTAGACCAATTACAAACGGATTATATAAATGAATTGACAGAAACATTCAAGGAATTAAATAAAAACATTTATTCGAAAATGAATGCAAAAAAGGCAAATGTCCTTAGCAAACTTAATCAAAATAGAGAAAACGACCCTGAAATACCGGAAAATACTGATCAATTGTTAAAAACACCTAAAAAATTATCACAGAAATTAGAACCTATCTATAAAATAAAGACGTTCAAAAAGCAAGGACATCCTAAAGATATTAAAAGGCATTCTAAATTTTAGGAAATGAAGACCCTTCTTGTAATACTTCCACTGCTCGTGAACGCACAATACCAGATTGAAACTCTTAACAACCCAATAATACCAATCTACCAAGGAAAAGGTTATGTAGTAACTAGTTATCATCATATTTATTATCACGTAAATCTTACTAATATAAGGAATTGCTTAAAACTAACAAAGAAAACGCTTATGTATGCAAATAAGACTTTGGGAGAATCAAATCTACCCTTATATCATCTTTTAGCTGTAAAAACAAATGATCTTCTCAATCAATCAAGATCAATAGAATCATTTTTAGATCATTATACAACCAAGCCAATTTCAAAAAGAAATAAAAGAGGATTATTTAACTTCTTAGGAAAAGCGCAAAAATATCTATACGGTACATTAGACGCAGACGATGGAGAACGCTATGACAATTATATTAGAACTCTCCAAAATAATCAAGACACTTTACAAAAAGACATATTACAAACACAAACTGTTCTAAAGAAACTAACCCATGATATTGACACTCAGCTGACTAACATAGGAAATAATCAGCAAAAATTATATAAGGAAATTAATGACCTAAGACAGATGAGTCAGTCAACGTCTACTACACTATATTTTATCTTACTACTTGATACGCTAGAAAACAATCTTCGCGTCATCAATGAGATACGTATGAATGTGCAAACTGCAATTAATTTCGCAGAAATAAACATTATGCATCATAGTATTCTCAAATATCAAGAACTATTAGTCATCCTATCTAAGTTTAATCAGAAAACACGAATTCCTTTTGATAACATAATTAAATATTATGAAGTCGCACATGCTGACGTAACAATAAAGGAAGACCTAATAATTTTCTATATAGCAATACCCCTAATATCTGAGAAAACTTATGCTTTCTATCATGTTTTCCCTATCCCAATAAATAATCATTTAACAATGTTGAGTAATCCCTATTTATTGAAATCAGACAAAGATTTCTATAATTTAAAAGAAAGTTGCCAAAAAATCGAGGACATCTTTCTTTGCCATGCAAAAATATTAAATCAAAATGAACCTTGCATCTCTGAGACAATTAACCTGACAAATCATTGCCCAATGACTCCTGTTAATTATTTAAAAACATCTGTCACCCAATTAGAGGATAATTCAATTATAATAATTCCCAAAGATCAAGAAAAAATAAATTTTCAATGCCCTAATCAACACACCATTGAAACAATCAATCAACCAACATTAATTCTACCCAAAAGTTGTATTGTCAAAATAAAGAATGATTATTTCGATTCTCAAAAATCAGATTCTATTAACTTAAGATTAAAACTACCACCAATAACAATTAATGAAGAACTAATTAAAAAATTAGAACCCTTAGAACTCGAAGAAATTAATTTAAATAATATACACGAAGAATTAAAAAATGTCAATAAATTAACAACACACCCCTTAGAAAAACTAAATATTATCAGCTCAGGTGTATCTGTAACATTAATTATAATTATTATTGTAGTAATAATAGGGATAATAATCTTTGTATATTATAAGTATAAATGTAAAACAAAAGAAAATGTAAAAGTGGACATAAAATTGAATCCCCTTGAAAAACAATCCTTCGAAAATCAACCCCGATTTTCTCAGACTTAAGGAGGGAGGAATTATATGGCCATTTCCGATGATCTAATAATAATTAATCATTGTATTAGTCATAATTAGTCATAAGAATAATGCTTGTCTCAGCTATTTTCATATAATTATAAATACGACTCCAGTCATTTATGAGTCAGTCCATAAGTTGCTTCGCCGTGGATCACATATTTAGTAATTTTGTAAAATAAAGTTTTTTTAAAAAGCTTAGTTGCGAATTACTGAATAAAATTGAATCTTTTCTAGCAAAACGTGCGTGATATTGTTTGTTTTGATTATTCATTGGGCGTTCGCGGTTCCGTAGAGATCTTTTATTTTATTTGGTTGGCGTTTTCGGCTTTGTTTTTTATTTTTATTGAATTTTAAAAACAATGAATAAAATTAGTTTTTTAAAAGCAAATCCATTTTCCACTTTATCATTAGAACAAAAAGTAGAAATAAAGGAGTTAGGGCGACCGTTGCCCGATTTAAATATAAAAAATTTTTTTTGAGTTATTAAAAACAATAAAATTACTTATTTGTGTACCTTACTGTAAATATGGAAAACTTTATGTTGCCTGTGATCTGAAGTATTGACATTTCCACGTAGTTTTTGTAAGTTCATTTCCTTAAATTTCAAAATTTTTAAAATGTATATTTTTATCTACAAAAAAAAATAGAAAACTTATTGCGTTATAATTTTGATAATAAAATGTAATAATTTCGATCACTCGTTCGGTCATGATAAAATTAGATCAAGGTTTGGCCCTACCTCCCTGAACTGTCAGGAGCCGCCACTGCTTCCTCCTTATTTATTACGTAAATAATGTATCACCATAATTATTTAAAGGTATTTAGTACACTGTTTCTTAAAACCGAATTATTGTAAATTGTCTGTCTGTATTGTTTATGACAGAATATTATATTTTTACTATATAAATCCTTGCTAATTAAAAACCCTCATAAAATCATTTATATTTTGATTTTTATAGATGGTTGTACCTTAATTATATGAAAACATGCTGTAAAAAAAGGGAAAGGAAAACTCGTAATAGTAAAAATAGAAAGAAAATAAAAGTGTTTTTAACCGAATTTGATAAATAAATACAAGCAAAAATGTAAATGAAGATCATCATTTTAATGGTATTAGGATTTATAAGATTCAAGATTGTCAGAATAATAAAACAAATATTTTAAAGTGCATGCATCTATTCCAAGTTGATTAAAACTTTAGAAGTACAAGGAAAATCACAGATCTAATGCAACTATCTTAAATTCTTACCTATATGTAACTTTCTATTTTGTATTTTTGTAAACATAACCTCTCAAAAACTATAATTGTTTTGTTTCCCTACAACTGGCACAACTAAAATTTGTCAGAGTGACCAACACCAAAAGGACACAATCACGCAAAATGGCGGCCCCGTAGTAGTGGTCATTTACTTTTCATTGAATTGGCAGTCCAGGTATATTTATTAAGTTCGTGAATGGAAATAAAGAAATATTAATCATATGAAATTTATAAGTTCACTAAAATTAAGGAATTTATAAAAGTTAAATAAAGTGGTTAAAACCGGCGGTTTATGGTTAAATTTAATACGGTGCAATTTATATACCTCGCATATACATATATACTCAGTGCCCAACAAAGATTATGGCAACAAGGTGCCTCAACAATTTAAGTAAAACTAGTAAATATATATGCAATAAATTATTCAATTAGTATTAACAATGGCGAAAATAATGTGTGTGGCCTTTGTTTTACACTAATGATGACTAGATGGGGCCCATCTGGTGTGTCTCAGGAAGAACAGTGTCTTGTGTGGTGGTTGGACAAAGTGATTCAGCCAGTTCTATGCCCTGTGATAGATATCAGGATGTCCAGAAGAAGCTCAAGTGTGTTCGATGGGGCTCAGACCATCAAATTCCATCAAATCTTTTACAATATCGGTGATAAAAATGATATAGAATGGGAAGGGAATTATGCCGCTATTGAACTAATAGATGAGGAAGCCCAAATGGTAGTTACAGGGTAGTAGATAGAAAAAGAAAAGGCCTAAAAACGAATGCACGCATGTGAGGAACCAAACTGAGGCATTCCTGAGGTAAGCAAAATAATTTTTTATTAAAATTTGGCTTTAAAAAGTTGGATGCCTTTATTAACTTTAAATTAAAATAAGTGCAAATATTTAATGGGTTATAAGAAAAATTATAAGAATAAGTTAACCATGTGCCATGTGCAACTTGCCTAAGTTGGAATGTGGCCTTTTTTTTGAATTTTTATGTCAAAATAACACTGAAAACCCTAAAAACGCTTTAGTCTTTCTATTTATTCACTACACCTTTTCTACAATAAAAATTATGTGAAAAGAAATAGCAACAAATTTTGCTCAACTGACTATTGCAGACATAATAAAGTCTCATTCTAATTTTCAGAATGCCATTGGCCAAGGCAACTGAAAGACATCAGACACCTGTACAACCTCACAATGCAAGATCAAGGTACCAACAATATCAACCTAGTCAAAGTAGAGGTAATAAAGAGAGTTCTGATCAAGATAATAACTTTGTGGGCATGAGGAATCATTTTCACAACATTTTGGCTTCAGAAAGATCTGGAAATCCTCTTGGGAATTATTATGAAATTGATATTGAAGCAAAAACTTCGGAATGTATAAAAAAAGTTAGCTGGTCGAAAGTGTCTGCTTGTACTTTTGAAATAATTGTTCAAATTATACTGCTTCTCGTAGTACAATATATAAATGGAATTTGCCATTTGAAATTTCTAATTGAAGGTAAAACACTAAAATAGTTAAAAAAGTATTTATTATTGTTAAACCATTAGCTATAGAAAGAAATAAAAATTAATGGAATTGATATAACAAAATATAAATAAATGCAAAAAATTGAAACTAGAAATATAAGGTGTTTAAAAAAAAGAAAAATATGGATTTATATATAACCTTCTTTAATGATCATGTCGCAAAGAGTTATTCAATAAAATACCTATTATAAAACTTTAAAAATAACTGTTTACAAAAATCTACTCTAAGCGTAGGCAGAAAATTTGGAAGTAAGCAGAATCTATATAATCTAGATTAATATGTCCATATTAAAATTGCATGTAATACTAATAAGTAAAATAAGTCACTTAAAAGATATCGCATTAATAGAACAGTGGGCTTACGAATTACGGCTATCGTTTGAGGATGGTGATCCGTGTCGGCTTTTATTCAGGATAAAGGGATGTCAGGGTACCCAATTTTTTTTAGGGGATGATTGAGATTGGTCGCTTCTCTAAAGCTTTGATTTTACGTTTAAAATTTTTAGAAATTTAAGAGCTGCATTTTACTATTCAGGGCCAAAGTCATAGGGGTGGATTTAAGGGATGAAAAAAGGGGGAAAACCTTCAAGAAAACTGTTCTTATTTAATAACTTTTAACAAGAAAATAATACAATTTTCGTTAAAATGCCAAAATTATAGCTCATAAAAAGACGGGTCTACTAATATATGTATATTAATTGTTACATTTAATAATTAAATTATATTTTTACCAAAAAACTCTCGTTTATAGATGTTTGCAACTTAAAATCGGTTTAGATGTGCATTATCTATTATATAGAACCCATTTGGGAGGCTAATATATAAGCTAAGCTATAATCCATATAGCCGTTTTTATTTTTTTACATATAACAATTCATAAATTTTTTACAAAAAAAACTTTTATTTGTAGAGGCTTGCAACCACCTGAAATCAATTTAGATATTTATTATTAATTGCATAAAAAAGGTTCGTCTGAATCCTTTTAGAGTTTTGGGAGTTATAGTCGTTTATATTTTTTAACATCTAACAATTTAACAGCTTTTTACGAAAAACTTTCGTTTGTAGCGAGTTGCAAGCATCTGAAATCTGTTTAGATATTTATTATTTATTACAGAAAAAAGGTTTATTGAAATCCTTTAAGAGTTTGGGCATTATAGGCATTTATATTTTTAACATCTAACAATTCAATAATTTTTTATTAAAAAAACTTTTATTTGTAGAGATTTGCAACTCTAAAATCGGTTAAGATAATTATTATCTATTTAAAAAAAATTATCTAAATCCTTTGGGAATTTTAGGAGTTAGAGCCTTTTTCATTTCTTTAACATTTGACTTTTTAATTCGATTTAGGTATCCGGCCAAAAAATTACTAAAATCCCATGGGAGTTTCAGAAGATACAGGCATTATTTTGATTACATAACAGGTAGCGCGGACTAAAAATTAGTGCCTGGCAACCGACATATATTGGGTTCTTGATTTTTGCTGGATATCGATCAGACGCTGGCTTCACATACATTGGAATATGGAGGTCTTAGAATTAGAATTGAATCGTAAGAATTGAGAACTGTCTCATAAAAATGTCCAAAATAAGATTAAATCGACACGTGTTTCGCTAACGATGCGATGCCAGCATCTTCGGAAGAAGATTAAAAAAGTTTTTTTTTAACGATGTTAGCGTCTTCTCCCGAAGATGCTAACATCGTTAGCGAAACACGTGTCGAGAGTAAAAATAAAGAGTTTTCGTTAGTGTTAAAACTGTCTTGTAATTTGAGCATCACACCAAAGGTTCAAACCATAGGACTATAGTTTTAGTTTAGTTTTAATCTTTCTCCGAAGATGCTAACATCGTTAGCGAAACACGTGTTGAGAGTAAAAATAAAGAGTTTTGGTTAGTGGTAAAACTGTCTCGTAGTTTAATTATAGTAGGTATGTTAAAAATACTTCTAAAGCATTAGGAGCTGGAAAATTATTTAATGAGGTTATATATGTTAAGAATAAATAAACGCAACTATGGTAAAAAGATAAAATTATTAACATATTAAGTTATTGTACTTATTTAGTGCAGGTTGATTCTCTTATAAAGTTTGTGCATGCATATTCTTTAACATGTAACGTAAGTGATTCGTTTAATATAGAAAGTAATATGTTCTTACCGAATGTGAGCAATAAAAATCGTGCAATGTTAAGTGTTATTTCTGTTTCACCCATATTAGTAGAGTCTTACTATACATACTTCTAGATCCTTCTAGACAAGCTTTTGTAAGATAAACAGCTTTTAGGTTTGGCCCAGTTCTGCGATGGTATTGCATAATTCTACTCTATGCTGTTTAAAATCTATAAATAGATGATACCTGCCGTATTGTAAATATAGTCGCTGCCAGATATAATTTATTTTAGACATCTGTCAAAACGTCTGCTTTTTTACTTATCACAACGATGTTGCTACCTACTATTTATATTATTTTTCAAATCCTTTGACAGGTTCAAGTATGTTCTTTGACAGGCGACCAAACTAAATAACATCTGGTGGCCAGTTTATTGAAAAATGGATAAAAGAAGAGTGTGACTTATTTTATCAACTTTTTTAAACAATATTAGAGAACTGAAGGTGTTAGTTCATTATTTTCAATAACTTGAAATCTACGACGTATGTCTTTTAGTTCCATAGGAATATTTAGTTTGAAAAGAGGAATGACAAGTGAATATTTCTAACTCTGAAAGAGATGAAGTCTCTAAAAAAATTATTAATCGAATATCAATCAGATGTTTAAGAATTGGATTAATGACTGAATAGCCAAAAAGTTGCATCTTAATTCCGACATCCTGACACTTTATTTAGCTCATTTGCAGCATCCTATCTAAAATTACTAGACATAGTCAGAAATGTTGACAAAGTATAATTTGAATGAAAACTTAATAAGTCGAGTCGATCATTAAACAAATTCTTGTAAATTTTGTGGGCAGACGAACAACCCTACTAAAAAGTGAGATCCCTTAAAATTTTCCAGTTCTCCCTAAAAATGTTTAATCTAATTTTGTTATAAATAAATTGTTTTCTTTTCATTTATAGGTTAAAAGTACTATCTATATAGCCACCTTCTCACGTTTTAGAATTGAGTTTATTTTTTAACTGTCTTTCTCTGTGATATTAAATATTTTAAACTAGTTTATTTAAAAGCACGTTCTTTTTTGTTATATGTGCAGTTTTTTTTAGTATGGGTATCAAAAATTATGAGTGAAAATTTTTTTTTCTACTACCGTGCCTAAAGTACTCACTTTACACACTTCCCAGGTTGTGTAAAGTTTTTTGACATTTAATTTATATGACATTTAATTTATAATTTGTCAACAAATGTTTTGACGTTTTTTTTTATTGTGAAGCCCTTTAAGTGCGTTAAGTTATTTCATATTTTTGATCTTTTTCAATGTTTTCTTCGGTAGTAGAAAAAATTGTTACACAGGTATAAAATCCCCTTTTTTAATCATGGGAATATGGGAATATGGAATTCATTCATCGACAAGTTTCACATTCATAAAAAAGTATCATTTTACACCCTTGTTGCATAAATAATTATTTTAAGCACTAGTGTGTAAAAGCTTTTTAGGCACTAGTGTGTAAAAAGAGGCTTTTTTATTTGACATTCATTTTATAATTTGTCAAAAATGATTTTGACGTTTTTCATGCACTAATGCGAAAAGTAATTTGGTATTTTTAATGTTTTCTTCGGCAGTAAAAAAAATTTGTATATTACACATCTTTAAAATCCTTTTTTTTTATTGATGCATTCGTCTACGGTTCATGTGACAAATTTCGCATTTAAAAAATAAACTTTTCCATAAAAAAGGTTCCGTGAGTTTATGCAGTTTTTTTAAAATATTAGTTATTTAAATTATTTGTAATAGTTATTTTATTGAAAGAACAAAGATTTTTTTAAATGCTCTAAAATATTACGAAACAATATTTCGAGAGTACTTGAAAACTGTAGAGGCTTTTTGTAAAATAAATTAAATGACTATTAACTTCACAAAGATTTAAACAAATTCCAAATAAAATTTAATTTTGCCAATTTTTTTATTTTGATATTTCAATGTTATGCTCTAATAAAAATTAGATATTCTCAGGTCTATTTGCTACAATTTTATTTAAATAAAACAAAATAATAAAAATTGCTTCTTTTCATTAATGCATCTAAATTCTGTAAGAAAAAATACGCCTTTTTTTAAAACTAAATTTGAACTTGTAATGCCAAAAATTTTATTTGTTTTCTCACTTAATGCCAACAAATTTTTATTTGCAAATTTCCTTTCTAACACGTATTGTTTTCCAAATATTATGTAGAAATTTAATAAACCACATTAATGAATCCACCTCAAAGTTTGAAACTTATCGCAATTCCAAAATTCAACAGCAAATTTTTTTATCAAACAGTATGGATTAAATTAATAACTAAGTAGTTTATATAGGATGAACCACATTACATTAATTAGAACCAACTATAGCTTTTCAATTAGAGTTCCTCTGTGCGTAAGTAATTTAAATGAAAACAGGACGTATCATAGAACTAGATTAAGGTACAAGGAATTGTTGATAAGACCGGAGTGCGATAGGCCCTATAGGTCCAAGCCTTCTAATCGAATACATATTAAATGGTTAATAGGGGTTTTCCTTAAAAATACGACTTAAAGTATAGATATTTTAGGTCAGACATTTATTTATAAAATCATGTCTTTTTTTTAAAATTACTAAAATAAAAAAAGTTAATGAGCGAAGCTTAATTAGGTCATTAAATGGCAGGTTTTTAAATTTTAAATTTTTACCAAAACTGATTTTTGTCTTATTTTTTTTACTTCCACGTCTATACAAAGCTTTAAAATTTTCTCCTTTACTAAATAGCTAAGTTGGTTCTACATTTCCAGATTCAACACATAATATTAGTTTGGTGACTAAAAGTATTTGTTATATTACGCGATTTAAATATTTATACGACTAAACAAATTTACAACTATGAATTTTGTATATAAAAAATAAAACTTAAATTCCCTTTAAAAAAAATGTTTATGTAATAGAACTATTTAAGAATGACTTGGCAAAGTCACTAAAATCAGATAGCTGTTAATTGTAATATATCGCAAAGGAAATTGATTGAGTCGATTAAAAATTATATTTAAAACCACATTTCTTGAAACCCGCATGATAAAAAGCACTATAATTAGTCTTACACAATAAAGTGTCAACACCAGCTGATAATAATATTTGCTTTTCCCATTTACTCACGTTTTTTTGTTGGCAGCTATGTATATATTTTTAAGAGTTAGAAAAAATAAATTCTAATCAGGTTTTCTGCAAGGCTATATTCTTTCTACATAGATTTCCGAAGTGAAAAAGGTTTACGGAGGAATTGGCTGATATTTGCCAATTCCCGATGTTCTGGTCAGATTTATTATAATGTGGATTCCCTCAGAGCCTTTTATTACGTTGAATAGGTGTGAAAATTTAAAAAAATCAAACTTGTAATTCCGTTCCTGTGCAACCATCTATACAGGGTGTCCGGAAAAAGGAGACCAATCCGCCGGCCACATATAGGGTGGACCAAAACAATGCGACTTTCATTATACCATCTTTTAATTGGGCGCTCGGTATTCAATATACCGGGCGCCAAAATGAGAAATATGAAATCGTTTTTTTGAAGTAAGTCGAGTGTTTCATAAAATATTAAATTAAAATTTGGTGTAAGACGGTTTTTTGGAACGAAAAATTTAAATCCCTTCACGAATTCGCTATACCTTGCAGAGGGCGCCTCCTGCGGTAAATTTCATGTGTTAAAAATACCAAAACTTTTTTGTATCCCTGTGTAATAAAATTTTAGTAAAAAATTCTAATTATCCAATCCCTTCTGGAAAAAAAAAAGTATACTTCGTAAATGTCGACATGAGGATCCGTCTATTAGATATTTTAAAAAACAAATTGAACTTTCTAAACAAATTGGCTGACCTCGGGCACATTCCCTTTTAACGTACTGTTAAAGAATAAAGCCATAATGGTTCATAGACCAAGAAATGTACCCTTTTCTGAAATGGCGGATATAGTTTTGATGTTTGGTAAGTTTTGAATATTATTGTAAACAGTAAATACCTGTCAATTCTCAACTAGGAAAATGGGACTCTAATGCTATTTTAACCCCTAGATGATTGATTCCCAAACCGATTTCATCCCAGAAGAAAATATTTTTTTAAATTTGATTAACCGCCTAAGGGAGACTGGAAGTTTCAGCGAAAGACAGAAGGGTAATTGCAGCAGACCTTATGCGCTTCAACCAGGGCAAGAGGAAGCAATTTTAAAAATTGTCGAAGAACCACCAAACATTAGTACTAGGGTTTTGGCTGAATGGGTGAGAAATATTGGGAAAACCGAGACACATAATATTTTATGGAGTCAAAAAGTTTATCTAGTTGATCTTCAAAAAGTACAAGATCGTTATTCGTTACTGCCTTTTTTATGCAGATTTATTATTTATATACGAAGCAAAAATCTAGTTCAGGCACACAATTTTCATCAGAACTCACATGAGAATCAAAAATCTAGATATGTCTGAACTCACATAATTGTCATATCTCTCTAGCAAAAGAACAAAGGTTTCTGGTGGTTTTTTATTATTAATATTTTCACATCTTATTAAACAGTTACAATAAAAACGTTGCAATTCAAAAACTGCCTCGAGAAGCATCTTAAGTTATACAATTTAAATATGTGGTTTTTATTGTGTTCTGAGTAAAAACCATGTGTTCTTTTTTTGATCACAGCATGCTCTCTAACTGGTTAATAGTGTTTTTTTAACTACACGTATTAAAGTATAAATGATTTCCTTTTTTTTAATATCTCTTACTCTAAATACGTGTTATTATTCCATTTCACTATTCCCATAGTCAATTATAGCGTACAACTGATAAAATTCTATAAAAATTTAGTTTCTTAAGATATATGCTTGATTAAATATTTAAAACAAGAAAGTAAATCAATTATATGACAAAATTCATAAGCTATAAGCAAAATGTTTAAACATTTATAACATTTATTAAAGAAAAATTAATATGTTTTATAAAGAAAAATGATTTAATTTCGATTACCCTAGAGACCCACTAGATAAAAGGTTGTAGGTTTAAGTACCTAGCGGCCCAAAAAGTAAACTAGCTATCCTGCTGAAGAATCAAAATGAATTCTAAAGATTAATCATCAAGTGAGGAGCGATCAAGCAAAACCAGATAAATCCAATTTATAACATTCCGAGATATTTGCAAAAAACGTGCCAATAGCGTGTCCGTGAACTTATCAAAATAAGTTATGGTGTACGTAAAAGGTTTAATATTATAGATCTCGTAGACCATATTTTGGACCTTATTAATTAATTAACATATGAATAATTGCTAATTAAAAAATAGATTTATTTGTTTTTGCTTGAGTTAAATATATATCGAATATTTTATAATGTAAAAGTGCTTGTTTTATTGTGGGTATGTAGTTATTCATATTTATTAAGCTAAATATAATGTATTTATTAATTTATTTATTTTAAAAACAAACAATTTTTTTTATTTCAAAAATGAAAGAATAATAAAAATAGGGTTTTTAAATTTACTTGTCTTCGTAATGATATAAAAGTTAACACGTTTATTTTTTATTTTACATCGAATAAACACCACAAAAAAAAGGGAGTTTTAAATATGCATTCTTTCGTCATCCTCGAGGCAATCACAAGCTTCGCTTTCATCTTGTTTTGGTATTTCTCTTTCGATAGCATCAGCGACAGAAGCAATATATTTTTGTACCACACTACACTTTCATCATTTTCCCAGGTTGGTCCAAACTGTTGTGTCATCAGGTGAGCTAGGGATTTTTTCCTTTTTTCAGGTAGAGATCGCGATAAACGAATTTCTTCCAATACACTTGGAACTTCATGTTTTGCCTTCAGAATCTGATGGGGCGTCTCATCTAAAAATGCCATTTTAAAATTCTTATGACATTGTACCTTTACAGTATTTTTTCCTTGTTTGTTTTGAGATTTCAGGATTAAAATTCGCTTGTAGTCGGAAATACCTGTGATCTTTAGAGAATGTTGCAAATCTTTTATCTTGTACAGAAACCATTCAACGCCAAGTTGTTTCACTGTTCCAAATTGAGAATAAATTTCTAAATATTCGTCTTTGCTTATTATTGTTCTGTTTCTTCGTAAACGTTTTTCAACACGACCGAAAACCCTATCCGCAGGGAGAAAACTATGACCTCGAACTGGGAATGTAAGCTGGATTTCTTTTAGAAAGCGGCGGACTTATTTTGGATCCAAAAATAAAGAGCATGTACGACATGCGAGTTCTTGTTCTGTCCCCCGCAGCCATCACAAAATAATCTCACTACTTCAATATCTGCCAGTTCCAGTGAATCAGGGTAATTTAGTAGAACTGAACCTATTTAAATTGAGCCACGCCCAGCTTCTACCTCAGTCCAGGTGTAGAATATCGGACTTTTTGAATCCATTTTGATGCAACGAAATACATAAAAACTCACTTGGTGGGAATAGAAAGCATCTGAAATTGGGGTGCGGGGCCATGGTTGTACTTGCTGCATATCAAAGCAGAAAGTTATTGAATTTGCAGGATCCTCCTTTGCAAGTTTGTAGAAGGCATCTGGCCTTTTTCTATGTATTCGGCGTTCGATCATAAGATCAGATTTTTTCTTAGGATCTTTTTCCTTTCTTATATTGTCCTTAAGACGCATGCATAGAGCACAACAATATGCCCCAGGTAATGAAAATCCAATATTAAACTCTCCACAAAAAATTGTAGAAAACATTGATAAACTTGATTTATATTGTTCATTTTGCTTCGAATTATAAATTTGGTGTAATTTTGCAATACTCAAGTTAGCTGGCAAGTATATCCTCACCGATTTTTTCCTATTATAATGACTTTCGGTACCTCTTAGTTCTCCAATAAACTCTCTTATTTTATTTTTTTTATATTCTGTTTTTCTAGACACATTATCGCCACCACGAGTTTCCTTTGGCACGTCTCCTTCATTAAAAGTTTTTGCCACTGTATTGATCCGATTTTTCGTTATTCCTAAACTTCTAGTAAAAAATTTTTGATATACTATTATGGATTTTTTTTGACTTGTTTGAAGACGATAAGTAATATTCAGGTGATTTTTTGGATTTTCCTTATTCGACCGTTGTCTTTCTTTTGGACAAACACACAGCATATGACATAATTTAATATCCTGTGTAATTTTGTCTGGAACATCATAAAACTTTTTTCTAATAACTTTGATATCACGCAAGGTATTACACTTATGCCTGGTAGTATTATGATTACATGGTCTCGTAAATGTTAATAGTCCAGGATCTGCATATTTTTTCTCTCTATGCAATCTTTGTTTCTTCGCGACTTTTGATATTTTAACGCGCCTGCCAGTATTGCCTAATTTTAAAAAAGAAGACTTTTAGAAGCGAAACGAACAACTTAATACATTTATTTACCTTCTTTGACAGATATATCAAATACACCATCACGCTCTTCCATCTTTTACCACTAATCGCCAGAAATAAGAATCGTAATGTATCGTAAGCAGAGATAATCACGGAAATGCAAAAAATAACATACAACGTCCGGTTCACAGTAGTTATTATAATAAGTAACTAAAACATGTGCTCAATTATTTCATTTAACCACCCTCACCGTCTTCCCCTCCACATTGTTTTCATATAACGTTTTCATACTGACCTAATTTTGGGCTCCATTTCAAAGGGAATTTAACCGGTTTTGCTCAAATCTGAGTTCACCATTGGATTTATCTGGCAAAATGAAATAGGAATTCATGATAAAATAATTTTTGTTAAATAATGGATTTATCTGGTTTTGCTTGATCGCTCCTCGTAGTGTTTCGAATTGTGACATTGTCAGCTTCCTGTTAAAAAAATGTCTTCGGGGCTAAGATAAAATGCAGTAGCAACGACTCGGTATATGGCACTCATGTTGTGAAAATAGCAAAACATATCTTAGAAATTCCATCCCTCGACAGTTACCTTCACATGTCTTAAGGCGATACATTTTCAAGGAAGTTGTACTACTGTGCTGACACTAAATATCAATTTTTAAGCCCTAAACTATACGGAATCTACCAAAAATGGGGAAGTGATATTTCATAAGGTTTAGTAGTCATTTGTCTAATCTGAGTAAAAAGACAGACGCTACACTTAAATTTCTGTATGCTTCATAAGTAACACTAAAAGTTCTTTAACAAGAAATATCTTAAAATATAAGGTTATCTTATCTTATAAAGTTTAATATAAAGGTATGCAAAACATATGTTATCTGTCCTTTATCTTATGGCCTGATTTTATACTATACTGGTTTAATGCAAGAAGCAAATGTTTCGCTTGCAAGTCATGCAGAATAATAATTGTGCTAGATTTGTTATTAGTTCAAAAAAATATGACCATACTCAAAGTAAACAGTAAAAAGGAAAAGGAAAATGATATGGCTAAAAGTTGAATAACTTTTTGAATATTTAATATTAGTGGTCATTTCTAAAATATTAAAAATATCTCGTCTGGACCATTTAGGATCAACATTAGTTTTTAGAGCTGATACACGGCTGGTTCTTATAAGAAATAACTTGTTAGGAATGCCACGACATCTTACATCGATCTTTTTAAGAAGTTATACTTATAGCGCTGTACAATTTTATAATATATTTTATTTTATAATGGTATAATAAGTTTACGGATAATGTTACATGCCTTTTTTAAATTTTTTTCTTTAGAAAAAATTAAGTTATCATCATTAATTATATTCAAAGTTTTTAACTCATAGCTAGACTTTGCTATTTAAAAAACTACTTTGCCTTTTTTGCATTAATATTGAATTGTATTTGTATATTATTGCTTCATTTTATTGTAATTTCTTAGTAAAGACCTTCTTTATTTGTTTATATACATTATTTATTTTTATGCTTTTTATAATTATGTAACTAGGTTAGTTTAGTTAGTTGGTTTTGCCTTTTATAAAAACGTATAAACGAATATAACGAATTTTTCATAATAGGTTAGGTTAGGTTTGATATGAGTGGGGCACCTTGCGTCCCGTCACTGCGATCCTAGGTCTATTGTGGCTCACTCCTAGCTGTTTAAACTTCTCTAATCAAGTCGAAAGAAGCATTTTTAATGTCTTCCGTCTAAGGTAAACCATTGCCGACAATGGCCTGTCGTTCTCTCTAGTGCTGGACATCTCCATAGAATGTGTAATTTACCCATATTGGATTAGGCATTATTTAATATTTATTTTATTATTTATGTAAAAACATAAATGCAAAAGCTCAGCTAATTATTTTTTTAAACCTTTTGCATAATTAGACTTTGAGGTATTATTTAAATCAATATTATATGATAAACAACATAATTTAGTTTAGGGTATACGCAAAGTGCCGCCAATAAAAGAAAAGCTCAAACATTGGACTTCTCTTTCACATCACTTCTGTTTTCACAAAATATGCCTACAGCCGATGATTTACATAGATATGATAACAATTGCAAGTAATATATCCCTATATGAAAAAAATATATATTTTTCTCCATAAAACGCATTAAAAAATGTAAATAATAATTTAAATGATTTTTATTTAAAAAACCGTTTAAAAGCATTTGCAGAAAACCCTGGTTTAAATTATATGTGAAAATATATTCCTCCCTAATGACCGACTTAAAATTTCTTTTTAATACGACTGCTTTTAAGGGGTGACTTATTACTCGGAAAAACTAATATTCCGAGGTCAAAGTTTCCAAGCAATAGTTAAGCGGTGTAAGAAATGAATATTCAAACCGTCCCGAAATAGCACACATTCTGAATTAAAGCAAGAATTCCCGTCTTTCTAAGGAAAGTTCTCAAATGCCGCAAACTTACATAAAGGCTCTATAACAGGTATTGAAATATCTATTATATACGTAAAAATTTTTGTTACGCTAATATTATTAAATTATCTAAGTTTAATACCACTTTGCACTTTATTACTTAAAGATAATAGAGGGGCACCAGGATAAAAGTAAGAAACTTTAATGTTTTTTAAATATTTTTTCTATAATAAAACAATATACTGAAAGATTTCTTACTTTGTTACTCGTTTTTTCTTTATCATCGAGTCACGTCAAGAGTCACGTGGCAAATATGTTTTACTAGACTGGTAAATACTGCATATATAAGTAAAGATATTATTCAGTTTTCTTAAATTTTACAATAATTTTAATCAAGTAGTTCATTTTTCATTCTATTTCAAATATTCATTTAACTTTAAACTTTAACTCAATTTCGCTTGGCTCACTGTGTAGAAACAGTTAGTTAAAGTATTTCTATTCAAATGCCTCTAAAAGAATGTTCTGAGGGCTTATAAAAAGGTGCGCGTCCAACATACTGAACGAACGATACGATCCAAACGACCTGACCGCCTTGACACTTGGGCATTTTTTAGTACTGGAGCCTCTGACTGCTCTCCCCGAAGCTGATGTGACCTCGTTATCTATAAATCGTATAGATCGCTGGCAGATGCTCCAAAAAATGCATCAAGATTTCTGGCGCCGTCGGTCTAGTGAGTATTTGCACACGCTACATCAACGTGCCAAATGGCATAAGCCTATTGTTAACCTCTCTCCTGGAACTCCAGTGCTAATTCGCAATGACTTAGCACCGCGTCTGCAGTGGTAAATGGGTCGAGTTAGGGAGGTACATCCGGGTTCGGATGGAGTAGTCAGAGTCGCTACTGTTCAAATCAGTAATAGCACCTTAAAGCGACCTGTAGTCAAGCTACGTCCTTTGCCGCTTTCAAGCCACTGAAAAATGCAATGCATTTTTGGTGGGCGGTATGTTCAGTTTTCCTAAATTTTACAATAATTTTAATCAAGTAGTTCATTCTTTATTCTATTTCAAATTTTCATTAAACTTTAACTCAATTTTGCTTGGCTTACTGTGTAGAAACAGTTAGTTAAAGTATTTCTATTCAAATGCATCCAAAAGAATGTTTTGAGGGCTTATAAAAAGGTGCGCGTCCAACATACTGAACCAGTTCGTTGAAACCCATTATCAGAAGAAGTAAAATTCGCTAAACCGCATTGCTTACGCATCTAGTAGTTCTAGTACCACCCGATCCAATCCCGTGTTTATGGGATAAACCGCATTTCGTACTGAGAAAAAGCTGGCCACCTAACGCGAGTGAAAAACTGTAATCGAGAGAAAACCAGGTAAGGTCTCACAACCATTAATTGTCAAAAAACATTAAATACAGTTCACTTTTCTCAATAGTGAGCTTTCGATACAGTACTTTCTTAATAAAAATAAAAATCAAATAGACAGATATTCTTCTCTGCGACTCTATAAGTAAAAACTAAAAACTCATTAAACATACTAGTTTTGATTATTGTTAGTAAAATCTTATTGAAGGAAGTTCTTTCAATAAGACAGAAACTGTAAAGTTAAAGAGAAATATTTTTTATTGAAATATAAGTACTTTATATACTTTTTTATTACAATAAATTGTTTATAAATAATTCAAATTGAAATTCAAATATATTACTTAAAATTTTACAGTATTGTTATAAAGTTAGTGTTTGTGCCCTAAGTCACAAGTGACTTGCCGGGACACATTATTTCAGAATACAATAATAATTTAACAATAATTTTGAGAGCTTGTTATGAAAACCAAACTAAATTAACTTAGATTAAATTTGTAAAACTAATATTTAAATTAATTCATTCTTTTATTCAATCAATAAATTATATTTGCAAATATACCTGTAAATATAACATTTGTTTACGTTAGAAAAGGTAGCTTTAATAATATATTTTTATAGTTACACCGGATCCATTCGGTTATGCGTATATTAAACAGTTTTTTTTTCTTATAGCCTTAAAAGCGTGTGGTATAAAATTAAAGATTCTTGGCCCCACATAAGATATATGATCTCTCTCTCTTCAGGTAAAGTTCTCTTGCAGTGAGAGCACGACTTTCCAAAAACAGATTAACTGTTGGAAATCTTTTTGGTTTTTTATTTATTATTTTTAGTATATATTTTTGAGTAATAACCAGGTTTGTTAACATTGTGCTACACGCACTACCCCAAATTCGTATACCATAATTTAGAATGGATTTAACCAGAGCCTGATAGACCACTTCCAACAACTCACTAGTGAGTGGGATCTCTAGAGATATTTTGTCTTTTTCAGTTACTCCTCACAATTTTCAATTATAGAGTTTATAATTACATTTTTATTAATGGTTTCGTTGGTTACTTCCCTGATGGTTTCCAAATTTTTTTTTGTATTGTTTATGTTTGAATTTAATTTGTTTTTAAAAAATAAATATTTAGCTCTTTTAATTAATTTAGTGAGGACATTTCTGTAGAGTCTGTAAGTTTTTTGTGTTTGGAAATTTAAAGGATGTTTCAGGGTCAGCCTCCTTAGTTTATCGCGATTTTTAATGGAATTGATGATCCCAGAGGTAATCCATCCTTTTTTTTACGAGCGTATTTTATAGTTTTAAAGGTGGTACAATTTTCAATTTCTCATGGTTTTAGCAAAAAATTTCATGCAAATATTTGGGTCATTACATTGCAATATATTGCCCCAATCAAAATTTATTAGGCTGTTTGCTATTTTTTGAAAGTTAACAATTTTTTTAGTATTAATTTGTACCTTTTCCGGGTCATGCGGGAAATGGTCCGTCAAACCACTTATTACAATATAAGAACTGACAATTATATCGTTGGCGGTAGTTTTTAAAAAGATGTGGTCTTTTTAAAAACTAGCAGGTTTTTGCATTTCCTGCTACCCGAGTAAAACCATTTATTTGACTAATGTATCCCATGTGATTAAGATAGTTAAGATATTCTGTAGAGCATTGAGTTACTTTATTTTCTATAATATCAATATTCATATCTCCACAATAAACACTGACCTCGACTGGACATCTCCGAAAGTTTATTTCAAATAAAAGCCTTACATTATTGATAAATTCTGTTTTGTTTAAACTAGAAGAATTATATAATGCAATTAGCCCTATTTTTACAATATTTTTAATCAAAGTTACTCTTAAAAATTTTGAGAAATTTACAGTTATAATTTCGGACTTATAATAATTATTATTAATAATTTATATTAGTAATTATAATAATTTGTATATAATATTTATATGTTCTTCCCAATTGCTTATTTGGACCTCTTGCCTTTGACCAAGGCTCTTTGCCCATCAATAATAGTTTCAGGAAAGTAGTAGTAGTAATAATGGTGAAGAGACAGTGTATACCAAAAAGTCCGCCAAATCCTGAAACCCCGTCTTCACCGCTGACCACCCTCTCCAGTCTCGCTAATCAGGCGACCTGTTATCCTAATGAAGGAGAGCAGGCCTTCCCAGTTAAGGTCCTTTAGTTCCTCTCGTAGCAGGAACGGAGCACTCAATTCTCTTCTGATACTAGTCCATTCTTTGCATTCTCCAATAAAATGATATGCCGTTTCTCCGGCACAGCGCTCAAGAAATGCAGATGTCGACTGAGTCTGCAGTAACCTATTAGGACTCTGGTCAGGTCTGCTATAATTACAGTACAGCAACAGTATCCACGCTATCCTAGCTTTAGTTAGATTAAATAGCAGTACTTTGTCCTGTCGACTAGTCGTTTTTGTGTCGTAATTTGTACTGTACAGTTATCTAGGATATGAGCAATGTGTCTTTTACTTAGTCTGAGTTAGAGTTTAGGGCTAATCGGTAAGAGAGCTGATCCGAGTCTTGCATGCTAGTCCGCCAGCTCATTGCCCTTTGCCATGGTGGAACTCCGCTGTGTCCGGGAACTCAATATACTTGAACCGTCTTCCTCCTATCCAATGTGTCTAGCGCATCCCTGCACTCTTGGGACCAGTTTGAAGCTGGTCCTGGGTCTTTGGATGGCTTATAACACAGACTGTCTGTCGGAGTAAATGATTATTTCAGTCTCCGGGCCCTCTTCGCTTTCTTTCCTGGTGGCCACCTCGAGAATGGCGAGCACTTCGGCTTGAAGCACTTACGAATGTCTTTCAAGTGAGAAAGCTTGTCCTTGATCGCTATTGGTACGATACACTTCAGCTCCTGATAGCTCCGTGTGAGCCATTATTGAATCATCTTTATACCATATTTGCAAATCCTTTCGAGGTCAATGCTCTATATAAGGCCATTCTCTGCTTGCTATGGCAACCTCAAACGAACCTCGTAACCACACAGTCTCCTATGGCTTTGCGTTGCGGCCCACAGACCACTCAGCCGTACACTGTTCGAGGTCTGATTACAGCAGTATATAGGCAGTGCAGGATGTTGGGCTCCTACACCTCACTTCCTACCAACTACCCTTTAAAGTTGCCACAATATGGCGATTCCTTTGTTGACTGCCTTGGTGACATGTTTACTTCACGTTAGCTTGCTGTCCAGGTATTGCCTAGGTACTTGATCTCTTGCCTAATATGCAGAGATTTTTGGTACATTAACGTCGGCTTAAGTCCGGCAAGGTTTCTCATTTTCGTGAGAAGTATAAGCTCTGTCTGGTCAGGATTGAACATAGAACCCTTCCTGCGCAAGCTGCCTTAAGAGACCGTCCATGACCAGCCACCAGAACTTTAGCGATAGGCAACTCCCTTGCGGGCACCCACCACCTACCCTGATCTCTGCTTCAGTGTGTGTGTTAGTGTTTCCTCTTTAGTGCCTGTCCAGCTATCTCCTTCCTTTAGAGAGCCTATTTCACGTCTCCTGTCTGAGGTAAGAAGTTTGACTAATCTGGAACCTTTGCCAGCTATCTCTTTTGTTTATTCTCACCTCTGTCGTTAAGCAAGCTCACCAGCTTCTGCCAGACCTTCTTTGCAGGTAGCCCAGTCCGTGGTCTTTGGATTTCTTCTAAGCGATGCGATTACCTCATCGACTCCAATTTGAATCGAATCATTTTGTAATCTGACGTGGTTATGTCATAACCTATCTTGTCTGGAAAGTTGCGTGTCACCATTGTAATGTCAATCACCTCCCTTCGGCTGCAATTTACAAAATTAGGTTCCGCGCCCCTATTCGCGACATCGAGGTTTTCCGACTTAAGATATTCGAGAAGCGCAACACCTCACGCATTTTTGTTGGTACTACCTCATACTGTATTATGCCCGTTCGCATCGCACCTGATAATTGTCAGAACTGCCGGAAGACCTAACCTTATAATTGCTCTAAATAAAGAAACTAGGGATTAGTTTTATTACTATATATAGGAGGTAGTTGTGTAACGTCATACGGAAGATATAAACTTGCAACAATTAACTTGTGGTTAAGAATTCGAAGACGACCGCTGTGGTGGTCTTGGAGCCGATCTGGGTGTAACCTGCAGCCCCTTGTAAGTCATTATACAGATGTTCCTGTATTGGTTTGGGCACCGATGCAGATGTTTAGGCCGGATGCCTCTAGCCCTCTGATTTGTTCTCTAAAGCAGTAAGGTTCCTGGATTAGTACAAGTTCTCTTTTCTTGCCAACCATGAAACTAACCAGTTCAGCGCTAAAGGAATAGCTGTGTTGTAAATTAACTGGATTTACCCGTATCTGCTCCATTTCAAGATCTTGGTGGAGTGGGAGAACATTAGCTTCTTTTCCTTTTTGGGCCGTTTAGTTTTAGGAAAAATTAAAACTTTAATTTTCATTTAATGGTCCAATTACTATTTTTACTTTTATGGATAACGTTATCATATCTTAAGAGATGGTATCTTTTTATATACATATAGCATCCACTACTAACATATACTATATAAAAGTTAGTTAAGACTATTATTAAATAGTTTTGCGATTGTTATTCCTATCAATCCTAACAATAAAAAAATCCTATAACAAATTTAGTAAATATTTTTATTTCCCCCAAAATATAATTGTATTCTTACTAAAGAAATAGAAACCCTAGTTAAATCATTTGTTTCTGGCTTTTAGAAGCCATGAACGAATGACCATTAGACCAAAATATTTCCTCCGATTTGATGTAAAAATTATAGTAATAACCTTGATTGAATATTTGAGAAGATGCTCAACCTTATGGATGAAAACGTACCCGTCAATGGGATGGCGACACCGTCGCGTCAGTCGAAGTAAACCCGAGAATTTTGCCAAATGCGTGTGCCGACAGTCACTACCTGCTTTGCATCATCGGCCCTAAAAACTCGGGTGCTTTGAGCTGATATCGATACTTCGGAATATTTTGAGTGATAAACATTAATTTATTTTCTTTAGTAGCGTAGTTAAAGGCTGCTTCGCTTGCATAATATACTCAGTTAATTTGTTATTTATAAAGGACTTGATAAAAAAAACCAAAACAACAATGTAAATTACTTTAAATCTCAGCTTCTAAATAAAATACCGTTTGAGTGGACTCAAACCCGTGAAAATATGGATATTTTTTTGGAGAACACACTGCTAAAAATAATAATTATGCGAAATATTTTTTTTTTAATTATATTTGCGTAAGAACATACCAAACAAAACTACTAAGAAGAAATTACGGAAATGTGGTATCTTGAAAAGGCTTATATATAATTAATTTTTTTTCTCGCTAAATAGAGAGGTTCGTGTATTAAAGAATTTTCACCAAATATGTTGATATAAATATTGAATTCAATTTAACCAATTAATACAAGCTATTTTTTTCAATTTTTCTTTTAGATACTTAAGCCTTTACAGAGTAGTGCCGTTTATTTCATTAGTTTTAAAAAAAGGAATTTCGAAAATCGTAATAATATCAATTAGGTATTATTTTTTAGGTAGCTTATTTCTGATCTAATTTGATTTAAAAAAATATAAAAATTTTAGGTTAAAAAAGCAAATTTAAAACTATGTAATTGAGTATAAGATTAGTACCTTAGACGTTGTTTTATAAAGAATGCATTATACTTATTCCAGTCAATTAAGGTAGTTAAACATTTATTAATCGTGCATGGATTGTTTAAGGTAATTCAGATTTAAGTTCTTATTTTTTGTAAATTTGGTCTTAATTATTTTAACTCAACTGAAGTATTCCAAAATGGTTTAAAGAAATATTCACTGCATTTAAGGATTTATTTAAATTCTTAATTTAGTCATTGTTTTACTTAAATAATTGACTAACTCCTCATTGTTAATATCTTTTAACTAGGCACCTTAATCAAGATCTCATAGAGAATTTATTTTCTGAAATAAGAGTGAGATGCCCAAAACTTTTTACAATTGTATGAGAGTCAGACCAGTGAAGCTTTAATTTCAGATATTGAAGCCATTAAAAATGTAACTTATTGTTATTTCGTAATTGCATTTACAAGCAATTTAAGTAATTTCACTTCTTCCAATCTAAAAATATCGAATCATTCAAATAAAACCATAAATTTGGCAACATATTCTAATGTAATGTTTCTATATATTTCGCAAAAATCTTTAACTCTTAAGAGAAAAAAATTATGAACATTTTTTGAAAAAGGATAAATCAGAAATAAGCGATAAGAAAAGAATATTTAAAAACTATGAAAATTACTAAATCAAATAATGTATTTTCTCTTATAAGATGAATTCATAATTAATTTGTAATATTTATAATGAAATTTATAAAGTATAATTAGATAAAATAAAAATAAATATACTAAGCCATGGCAAATTGATATATATTTACAGTTATTAATTAAGATTCTGAATTGTAATAAATTGTAATAACCGAAAATGGGAAACTCAAAACATTATTAGCAAATTTTAAAAAAAATCTAATTATAAATCCCACCAAAAATTATTCATTTTAATTTCTACAAGAACTAAACCGAAGTCTGACAAAAATTGTTTCTCAATTTTCTATGAGAATCACTTTCTGTTTTTCTTTCTTTTACTTATTTAAGGAAATCCTAAATTAATTTATTAATTTTATGGTCTTTAAGTAATAACTAGTCAGGATTCACCAAGAAATTGTTGATAGATTATTACTTTTATTTAAACAAGCAAAATTGAATTATTATGATGTGTTTATTTTTGTTTTTTTTTTGTGAGTGTTTTCAATTTACAGGGTATAGCACATACTATAAAGAAAGGGATTTAAATGGTAATATTGCGCTGATAATATTTTTTGATGACAAATTGCAAAATAATAAAGAAATCTTTACAGGGGATATAAATATTGCCTTGAAGGACGTAAATAGCAGTACAGTAAATGAATATCTCTGTCCCATGTCAAATTGTGGTTTTTACCCTATATTAAACTAACAACTAGATATGACTCAGATTCCTGCTTACATCCATTTTTTTATTAACACCAGCACAACAACAAAACAAATAAAGTCTTCATATTACATACATGTATCATAGATCACTATCCAATTATGATTAATATATCGCAACGTAACATTCAAATTTTTCTTTTCACAAATAAACAAAATAAATATACCAAAAGAATAATTAATGACTTGAAATTTTTAACATTAAACTTCATAAACTATGACTGAAGGTTACAGAAATTCAGGACTCTGAAGACGCTACCATTATTTTTATTAAAAAAACTTCAAAAAATTATGAAGGCATCTAAGAGAATGGAAGTGTCTAAAAACACTAAAAAGAGGGTAAAGGAATGGATAACAAGAAGGATCGATTACCGCAATTAAACACGTACAGGGATAGACTGCTGAAGAACCTACAAAAACATTACGATCATTAATTACATAACACTTACAAAGCTTGTAGAAATCATTTAAATAAACTAATAAATATAACAAGGTATACATTTTACAAAAACACAATAAATAGTACCAAGAAAGATATGAAAAAAGTATATAAAATTATAAATAATACCGGTGGAGGCTAGGACAAAAAAGCAATACATTGGTGATTAAGGATGAATAAGAGCAACCTTTTAACGATCATCTGGTGATGGCAAACATTTGCAACAAATACTTTATGGATGTCAATACAGAACTAGAAAAAGAAATAAAAGTACCCTTGCTACCATATAGATAAGACTCAAACCAAAGTCCCAACCTGTCTATGTTTTTAAAACTAGTGTCAATCAAAGAACTTATAGTATATATATCATCATTAAAATCAGATAGTAGGCCAAGGATGGGCGGAATAATCAGCAGGATATTAATGATAATTCACCCTTTTATTGTTTTACCCTTACAACACATAGGTAATCCAATCTTTAAAACGGAAAAGGTACCAGAACACTTTAAAGTCTCCTTAATAACTCTAATTCATAGGGCCGAATCAAGAAATAAAATTCAAAATTATCGATCAGTTAACTTCAGGCCTTCTTATGGAGTGAGAAGCTCAAAGGCATTTTGCTCGAAGTCGTTTAAAGTTATCTATTCTAAAGAAAGCTACACACTAAAATAAATAACAACTTAAGTTCCCCAGAAATATATAAAATCGGCGTTCCTTAAGGGCATATAATGGGACCTATTTTTTTCATTACCTATATAAATTCATTACTTGAACTAATTTTAACCTCTTGCAGTATTTGCAGTTTATAGATATATAACTTATGACATTTAAGTACCTTTCTGATTTACTCATGCCAGTATATCTGAATATATTATATATTGTATATATTATATGTTGAATATTTGATTTCTTTTGAACATTTAATTAAATAATAATAAAAAATGTGGGTTCCTTGATAAACAGACAAGAATTTTCTAAAATGTGATTTTCTATAATATCATTGGAAAGCATTTTTTAAGAGCTTCAAGATCATTTGACTCTGTATCTTTCTATTTAAGATTTTAGGGCTGTATCTCGGCCTGTCCAAAGGGATTACCCTGTATACACTTTTTATTGTAATGGTTGGTTTTTCTAATGGACGCCGTATTTAAAATTGTAAACAGCTCTTTTAATTACGTTTTCGACAGTGTATCACACTTGCATTTCCAACACGTAATTTTAGTAATAGCTCGCGGTGAGTGATAGAGAGATATAGTTCAGTTCAGAGATCTATTAGAATCTTTGATGTTCCGCGAATAGTACGTGTGCCGGTGTTGCTTGAATTGTCAGACGACATGCATGTTTAAATCGCAAAATTTTATTTGGAAAGAGTCATAAAGTAATATTCTAAACGATATTTAATCATTCCATAAAATAAATAAATGTTTTAAGCATTTTTTTAAGAATTTATAAATTTGATTCCTAAAATTTGACTACATGCGCCCACGTACTATTTTATTAAACGTCTGACCTCAATCACAGTCACTCAAGCGTGAAAAGTTGCACAGGTCCGGCCTTAAAATTTATTTGTATTTAAAGCTTTATTATTGGGTATTTTTCGGTTTAGTTTTATTTAGTTAGAAATTTAGGATAGTTGATAGCAAGATAATATTTTATTTAAATATAATATTTAAGCACGCAAAATGAGTCTAACTAAAAATTTTAATTTAATAAATTTAGTTTTTAGCGCCATCAGTGGGATATTTATAACAAGTGATGAGAGAATAGGGGGTACGAATTACTGACCCATTTATTCTGTGGATTAAGGCATTAAATATTTACTTTTTGACACAAAAGGGTAAAATGTTTTGGTTTATCTTTAAATTTTATAATTTCCTTTTTTTGGGTATTGAGATTTATTTTTATTTGGTGGTTATTATTAACGGGGATTTTGGCTGCCATATTCAATGTCCTTTATTATTGGTTTTTTTAATTAATACATATTATGATATATTATTATAATAATATACTCATGAAAACCCTTATCCTCTATATTTAGTACCAACTTCTTTTTATAAAAAGTAATTATGTAGTCAGAAAAGTGGAAGTATATTTTTTAAAATAAACTTTTACATTAAAAATCATCTAGCTGTCTATATCTTATGTGTGTAAAAGACACAAGTTTTACTTATAAAAAAACACACTTTGCATCCTGAATGTAATATTTATTAATTTGTTTGCCTCATATATAGTTATTGTGCATAATAGGAGAGATTAGATGAAAATTAACAAAAATAAATGCTTATACTAAAAACTAAAATTCTTATACAAAATCTTAAAATTACTCATTTGAATCTGGCCCAAAGAGTTAATACAATTTTCTAAACTCAATTTTTCCTTTTTTTTTTTAGCAGTTTTTTCCATTAAGGAAGGAACCAGTTTCTTTGTTGCCGCTATGGATTCCAACTTCATCTCGCACAGTCACAATAAAGCATTTGGATAATAAAACAGATTTAAAAAGTGTACACGAGTAGCAGAAATAATTTTTAAATTAAATTAATAATAAATTTACAATTTTTTTTAAAATAATTAACTCAGATGTAAAATAGGCTTTTTTCTTCCAGTGAATTATGAAAGAAGTAGTCTTGCCTCTCTGAGACAGAACAAGTGTGGCAGTAACTGTAAAAAAAAATTAAACTGGGTTTATAATGTCTCATAAGACAAATCATGGACAAAAAACTGTAAAAAAAATTTAAGCTTGTTTAATTAATAAAAAAAGGGTTTTCTTACTATGGCAAAAAAGGGACTTTTTCCCAGAGAATGCAGGAAGAAGCAGTCTTTATTGTATCGCTGAAGGACAAACAGAGGCAGTAAACTGTAAAAAAAAATATGTTAACTGGTTTAATTAGTAAAAAAAAGGTTTTCTTACTATGGCAAAAAAGGGTCTTTTTTTCAGAGAATGCAGGAAGAAGCAGTCTTTATTGTATCGCTGAAGGACAAACAAAGGCAGTAAACTGTAACGCTGTAAAAAAAAATTTAACTTGTTTAATTAATAAAAAAAGGGCTGTCTTACCATATGCAACAATAACTAGTTTAGCCACAGATCTTCAATTTTTGCATCAGAATCATCATTATCCCAATTTATAATAAAACGGTCGCCTCCATTCAAAATAATCTGATGCAAATTACGATACTCCTCTTCATATCTTATAATTTTTTCCTCAGACTTTCTCTACTCTTCCTCTCCTAAATTCATAACTTCCTCCTTAATCAAATTTATAACTTATTACTCCTATATCAAATTTTGAATACTTATTTTTCCTGCGAATTCTCCTTTTCAGTTGTCCCCAAATCAACTCGATAGGATTAAATACACAATAATATGGCCTTGAATGGTATGATGCATTATCCATAACAATCACACTGTTTTCCTTTAAATTTGAAATTAATGTTTTCTCAAACCAGGTTTTAAATATATCTGCATGCATGTTTCTATGATAGTCCACATTGCACTCTTCTATTTTTTTGCCACACAATTTCAGTCCATCTTTCACCCAACCTTTTTTTGAACCAAAATCAATAATGATCATCCGAGACTCTCTGTTCGGTGGAACATCTTTTAGGACACATTTGTTAGAACTATCAGTCCAACCCTTTTTTGCCATGTCATGTGTATCATACCAGGTTTCATCTAAATAATATATGGATCTTTCTTCCTCCCGAAATTTTTTAATATTTTCCAAATATTCTGTACGCCACCTGATAATTCGAGTACTTTCCATTACAGCAGCCCTTTTGTTAACCATCTTAAATTTAAATCCAAGTTTTATTAGGTATCTCCGCAAGGTTGAGACTGTAAAATGTTTGTCCCTTGCCGATAAGGTGTCCTTAACCATCTCCATAGTTGGAACCTCGTTGTGTTTGTATTTAGAATACACAACTTCCCTTAGCAATTCGGCAATGTCTATGTCAAGTCCCTTTGATTGTCCTGCATCTTTCCTTTTTTTTCTGTCTTTAATCCCTTTTTTACAAAATAGCATATTGTACTATATGGAACCCCTGTTAAAAACGCTGTTTTTTGCAATGCACTACAATCATTTGTGATCTGAGGATCATTCCTTAGATTGTTATAGACATTTAAACAAATTTGTTTGGCGTCTGTACTTAAACAATTACGTTTTAAAACCCCTTGATTTTCCCCTATAGCTTTTACTTTCCTGGCTTCTTCCTCTGCTTCCTCAACACAAGAAAATGAACCATCAGAACTATATGGGTCTAAATCACTGTCCAGATCACTCTTATTGTTTTCACCACAAATATTATTGTCTTTTTTGTGCACCCACGGTCTCCATAAGCCGGCACAAACACTGTCCTCTTTATTTGCCAAATTTTCCTGCCTATTTTCCGAGGGTCGAAACATTTTAAGGTCTTTAAGTATAATATTAAAACAAATCCACAATCACAAATAAAAAAACACACTTCCTCACATTAAAAACTGCAAAAAATTTAGACGAATACAGGCCAAATTCTAAGTTCTCCACTTTAATAAACGTGTAAAAAAGCAAAACCGGCAAAATACATCAAATAATAACCTCACACGACTCCTCCCCCCCCCCCCCCCAACTATTAAAGGTGATAGACCCATCCAACAACTATTTTAAAGGCGATAGACCCATCCGTAAATATCTCTTTAAAAACACGACGAAAATAATACAAAAACGGTCCAAAAATTTTTCTGCGTACGGCCCCGTTACTCCTCAAAATCAGTGGGATAGAGAGAGATACACAATCACTTGCACAACTTAAAGTAGGAATCGCCAGATCGCAGGTGTTTTATCTTTGTTTAATAGACTAGCTAAAAAGAGGTGACAGTCTGGGAGTGCTGCAAGTGTTTAAAATGATTTGTAAAATGCTTGGATTTTATCCGCGGTCAATTTTTTGATATTACTTTCTTGTTAAAAATTTACATTTTTGAAAGACAAATAAAAAATAGTGTACAACATGGGGTTTTATGTATATTTAAAATGATTTCATAGATAAATTATATAAAATTTTGCCATTTAAACATGTATATCATGCTGCAATAAATACGACATAGACGCACGGACTAGTTAGTGCGGCATCTGCGACACATCAAAGATTCTAATAGATCTCTGAAGTGGACTTTATATAATATTATAGAGGTGGCCCTAAATCCTCATTCGAAATACAAGATACCTCATTGAAAAGGTAATTAAAAGGGCTATTCAAAACTGCAAATGGTCAATATAGTAATAAAAGTAGTAGTGGTAAGTAGTAATAAAATAGCGCCGACAGGGAAAAACAAAGTTGATGATAGCTCTCTAAAGAGAGAACGTCGTATTTTGAATTTAAAGGTGTCATCGTATAGGTGAGAAAATGTGGTAGAAATAATTTATTCATTTAATATATAATTTTTTTATATAACTCTAGAAAAAATTTAAACCGATTTAACGATTTTGCCAAATTTCAGTTTTTCTCAAAATTTAAAAAGTATTTGGATTTTATAATATTTTACTATAAAAGGAAACTATATTGCTTAACTTTCCTCTAATTATACCACCTCTATTGACGTCCTGTATAATGTCCACGCAGCTTATATGAATCGTTCCTAGATTTAGCACCAAACGGTGCATGAAACTGAACGGCAATCGATAGTCGACCGGGTATATTTTCTTATACAGGATTGCGTATCTTCCCAAATATTTAATCAACGGTAATAAGATTGAAAAGTCAGTTAGTATATTAAATAAAAAGGCTTCCCTGGCAGCTTTTCCTTTAAATTTTGAAATAGAGTGCTATAAACAAGTTAAAAATAATAAATTTGTAAAATAACACATTATTTGTTTAACGTTAAATGTCATTTCTATCAACGCTATTTATAAAAAAAATCCTCCAGAAGAAATATACTAAAAAAGCTTGTTTGGCATGAAATAAAACCCTACTATTACTAAAGAAGTACTTTAACAAAAAAACTCTAGTCAATTAATTTTTTTACGGTTTTTATAGGCAAAGACTTATAACCAAGTATAAACGAAACTACTCATTCATAATTAGAATTTTTGAAATCTGACTTCGCCTGTAACGGCAATATTGTATTTATTCATTGAGCGCTATGCATTAAGATAAATTGTTGCCTTGCCTCGTAGAGGCCGAAAAGGCTCTCGACCCTCGGGTTCCATGGATTCTACAGGAACTTCAAAAGGCGACATAGTCGGCGGCCATATTAGACTTACAGCTTTTAAAATTTTCCGAGAGATGGCGCAACTAACATGTTATTTATAAATCGTTAGTTTTGTAAAAGACCACCGTTGGCTGTAGGGCGACTGTGGGATGCGGGTAGAGGGAAGGCGGCAGCGGGTGACGAGACGAAAATAAAATTCTGAGAATTAGATTCATTTTATTAAATGCCTTTATTTTTTTATTTATTTTTGTAACGGTGGTTTGAAAAGTATAAATAGACTTGATCAGCTGTTTAAAAAATTAAAATATTTTTTTGTTTTAAGATTAGTATTAGTAATCAATAGGAAAAATATTTGAATACTGCTTTTTTGAAAATTATGAAAGGTTTGTATTGTCACGCCGTCCAGTCGACTTGCTTCTGCGGACCTACAACTCCTTGATTAGATTAAAGGGCCAGTAAGCCTCTCTGGATCCTTGACTAAGCGCGGGGATGGGGCACAGATAGCTCGAGGAAAACAACTTAGTTTGTTTATAAAATGTATGTAATAAAATACCAAAGGTGACATAGGCTGTACAAAGCGCCTTACCACAAAAGTCCAAGGGTAGTACAGGGCGTAACTTTGAGTATCGATTTTTAGCTGAGGGAGCATTATAAACAATGAAAATACCCAAATTAAGAAATAGTTTTAAATCCAACCCTTTGGATAACTGCGCCCCGGGATTCCCCGGAACCTAGCTATCCAAACAAACTCTTTCCTCAGGTAAGGAAACCAACTGGGTAACTGCAGGTAATTTGTCTGTTCCCCCAAAGGGCAAAGTTACCCTTTTACAAAGGTATTCCAACCTTGGGCGGAGACCAGCGGTTTATGGTCCAACCGGTTCCTACCTGAGGGTAGAGGATCAGCACGAAGTGGTTATCGAGTCACATCCCCAGACTAGTTATTATAGCTGACTATGTAAATTGTTTCTATATATACGATCGTCGTTAGGATAAGTTTAGCATTAGTTCCGTGTCAGAGCTCGCTGTTCGGAATTATTGTTCACCATACGTTTGTACTCCTAGTTAACCTTATTTTAATTAATGTTTTTTAAAAGAAGCTCCGTTGATCTTGGTATTTAGCTGGCGCTGCGAACAGGATAGCGCAATTTCGTCCTTTATCGGAAGTTCCGTTGTGCGAAAGTGAATTTTAATTCTTCATTTGCTACCAAAAACATTGAACTGCAAAGGTGTTTTAACATTTTTAGTGGAAAATAGACAGAATTTTTCTTCCAACTAAATATAGAGATTGCAGTTCTGCGGACATTGGTAAAACATAACCGTAGCTGTGTGTTAAGCCACATCCTATCTAGACCAGTTCGACGTTATCCAGGCATAAGATTGGTATCATTTGAGGAAAATTGTTGCAGTATAGACTCTGTGGATCAAACCATGTCACCACTGTAAGTAATTGCCAAATTGCCATTTAATGTCTGATGCTTCTTCTCGATTGAAAACAATTTTGTTAAAAAATAGGGTTGCTTTAGGGTTAAATTTCATTAATTCTGATAGTGATTCAGATAGCTCAGAAAACTCAGACGTAGAAGAAATTAATTTAGATAGTACTTTAACACCTGTGACATAGGAAACTTCTGAAGTTCAAGAAGAACTTATTTCATTATTAAACAAATTAAATTTAAATAATAATACAATGGAAAATATTAGATTTTTCACTTCTCTTTTACCGATGTTCTCAGGAAACCAGGAACATCTAAAAAGCTTTGTTAGAGCCATAGATGAATTTTACGATTTGTATTACATTACCGCGACTTCTGACGATTAAAGAAAAGTTGTATTAGGTGCGATTAGGTCAAAGTTAGTTGATAGTGCACAAAGTTTCTTACTGTCACGCCCAGATTTAAATGATTGGCCTTCAATCAAAATAGAATTACGAAAAAAGTTTGGTGATCCCGTGACATATTTGATTTTATTACAGCAATTACAATATATTAAAAGAAATAAAGGTGAAATGATTTTAGAGTTTGTTGAAAGATTAAAATGTTTTATACAAAGAATTATCTACAAAATAAATGCCGAAGTTGAACATAAAGCTTCAAAATTATTACTTTTAAGTCAAGCCGAAACGACATCAGTTTTAATTCTTACAGCAAACTAACCATAAACACTAAAAACGATGTTAATGCTTAAATAACCTCAAACCTTAAATGATGCTAATGCTCATGTTGTAAATTTTAATATTATAGAGTCACAAATAAGCTTTACTAACCATCATTCTAACCTCCCAAATCCGAATTATAATCCCACTCATAGAAATACAAATGCAGGCCCACATACCCAATACGTAGCGTAGCGTTTAGCGTAAATAGTCATCAAGCCCGTGCCCCAGTCCCACCCCGTGCTCCACAACCCTTACCTAGCCAACCAGTTTTTGTACAACCATGACCTATCCCAAGGCGTTATCCTACCAATGCTGAAGTATTTGGCAATCAATCCAAGCCAATCAACCTTCTCTATAAACCCCCGCAACAGGACGCTCCAATCCCAATGTCAATCTCGACAGCTGGGCCCTCCCGTATCTACCAACAAAGACCACAATCAGCCAGAAACACCAATTTTTTTTAACGTACTGGACCAAAAAACTTTATCTCTGAGGAATTGTTCAACATCGAGACCTACGAACAGCCCACACCCTATTTCTATTCCGAAGACGGAAATACACAGAACTAACTGGAACAATGTGATTTTTATTCTGACAAAAATTACGAATCTTTCCAGGAAGAGGAAAACCTTGACAATCAAGAAAATTTTCAATACCCAGCCTCGAATCAAGAGTCAACTTAAATAACTTAGCCCAGCAAATCGAATTACCTTATTTTTATTTACCTCAACAACAAATGACTGTCGTAATAGATTCAGGCGCCTCCGATTCCATAATATCTCCAAAGGTGGCACAGCAGTTCCCAAACAATTTTTTTATGAGCCCTTTAAAGTATTATGTAAAAATACGTACAAGGAGAAAAAAAATTTAGACATTCCACTTTTATCAGAGCTAGGTATTCAAAAATCTTTCAAAATGAGAGTCTTAAACTGGTACAATGATTTTGATGCCCTTATTGGGACAAAAGATCTGAGGGAACTCAATGCCTTGATAGATTACAAAAATAAAACTCTTACCCTCAAGAACATCGAAATTCCATTTTCCTTAGCCTACAATAAATTTTAATAATCAACATCTAGTCATTCCAGTCAATTATGAAAAAGGAACAGCTATCTTGCCGTCATTTAATATAAATGAGCATGTGATCCCCGACTGTCTTATAAATGTCGAAAATGGACTATGTAAAATACCAAACCCGAATCCCAATGTTCATGTTAATTTTTACCAACGCCTAAAAGTCATTCCTCAAGACCAATTTGATTCCTCTAGCATGAACAAGGAAATTCAAGCTCAAATTCAGAAACTCCTTGACAATAAAATAATCCAACCTTCAATATCTCCGTATTCCGCCCCAGTGTGGATAGTTCCCAAAAAAGCAGATGCTTCGGGTACGAAAAAATTCAGAATGGTACTCGATTTTCGCCGACTCAACGACGTCAGCTGCGAAGAAAAATACCCTCTTCCCAGAATCGAAGAAATCCTTGATAGCCTAGGAAAATGCGCTTACTTTTCCACTATAGATTTAGCTCAGGGGTTTCATCAAATTAAAATGAACCCTTCTTCTATTGAAAACTTCTTCTATTATAAACTGCCTTCACGGTAAACAACGGCCATTATATTTGCGCATGCCATTCGGTCTTAAAAATGCGTCGGCCACATTTCAAAAAAATGATGAATGAAGTTCTACGTGACTATCTTTACAAATTCTGCTTTGCTTTTTTTTTCAAAAATATCCCATGCCAAAAACTCAAAAAGAAATTAAATCTTTTATGGGACTAGTCGGATATTATCGGAGATTCATCAAAAATTTTGCTAAAGTAACATTTCCAATCACGAAATATCTTAGAAAGGGTAGCGAAAAATGCATTATAAATCAAGAATATATTGAAGCATCCTTAAAAAGCAAGCAACTCATCACTAATTCCCCAGTTCTTCAATACCCAAATTACAATAAACCTTTTAAATTAACGACCGACGCTTCAAATATCGCCATTGGTAGCGTTTTATCTTAAAACGACCACCCAATTGCATTTTTTTCTCGTACATTGAACTCCGCAGAGCGCAATTACTCCACGATAGAACGGGAACTTCTCGCTATTCTGAATTCAGTAAAACATTTTCGTTGCTATTTATACGGAGTAAAATTCACCAATGAAACAGACCATAGCCCCCTTGTTTGGCTTTCTAAAATAAAAGAGCCAAATGGCCGCCTTATCCGCTGGAGACTCCAACTTGAGGAGTACAACTTCGAAATTAAGTAAAAAGGCAAAGAAAATGTAGTTGCCGATGCCTTATCCCGGATTGAACTTAACACCCATGAGATAACCGACAAGGATAATGACATACGGTCCAACGCCCCTAATGCTGATGAGACAGTTGCAAACTTAGCAGATTTCGATCTAGCAGATTTTGTCCTTAATGAAAGGTACAATGACCTCATTGAAAAACAAATAATTAGTCCTAATAACAATTTTCCGCCCAAATCCCCAACCCCTGCTATTGCAGAGGAAATTGATAATGATTGTGATATCACCGTCCATTCAAACAACGATACTCACGGAAAATTCCTACCAATATCAGAGCTACCTCTAAATTATGCCAGCAATCGTAATAAAGTATGGAGATACCTTCAAACACACCCTTACTAGGCCGTTCAACAAGAGAGACCACTACATATTAATTGAAAAGCAAAATAGACAAGAGCATATCCTAAAAGTTTTTAAAGAAATTATTAAACCAGACGTGACGACAACAATTTTTATAGCTATCGAAGAACTAAGAGTAGAGTTTCAACAACTTGTCTCTATAACCCTTAACCCATCAGCAAAACTAATTCTGTCAAACACTTACTTAACAGACGTCATAAATCCAGAACAACAACAGGAAATAGTTTCAAACTACCACAGAAAAAATCACAATGGCATCAACGAAACCTATAATAACTTAAAACAAAAATATTACTGGCCAAAATTAAGGGACTGTATTACCAACTACATAAATAAGTGTGAGATTTGTCTCCAAAATAAATATGAGCGGCATCCCTACAGGATTGCTTATGAAGGACCACTCATTGCTGAAAAACCCTTCAAAACAATCCACTTGGATATTTTTCAGTTTTCAAACTGCCAATTTCTTACCATCATTGATTCATTTTCCAAATATGCACAGGCCTATATATAACTGATAAAAATGCAGTCACAATTAAGATTCAATCAGGCTTAACTGACAAGTGAGTACATTCCATTCGTTCACCTTTGACTATAGTGTCTTTTACGCATTTAACACCCAACTCATTTCAGTTAGCACTGATGATGGCTCATACGCCGAAAGCGATCTGCTAAGCTTTTAAAATAAAAATTGCTCTGAATACATCTGGTTTGATTGATTTGTACATACTTATATATTTTATTTGGGAGGTTGACAAAGTTTTTTTTATGACAATCTAATAATTAAAAAACCTATATATATTCTTGTATTTATGTCAGAGCCTAAATTCTTGAGAGGGCGTATTATATTATTTCAAGTTATTTTTTTTTGATTTTAATAAATGTAAAACATCTTGTCAGGAATGTATTACAACAGCAAACTTTTAAACAGTAGCAAAACGTTAAGAGAAGACATAATGATAGATGGATTTCGTCAGTCAGAATTTGAGAGCATTGATATGAAATTATACGATACTACATAATATCTAAAAGTACTGATGTAATGGTCATCACAGTCTACAAAATAATCCCCGGTGCTGCAATACTCTGGCTTGTTATTTTTTTATTATAATGTTGAAAACGGTGTAGCTGAATGATTTTGAATTATTTAAGTTATACTCTACATACTCTGTTAAGTATACAGCTATACTCCATGCATTTATTTAATTTATTCGTATTTTAAGTTTTTTGTTTATTTTGCCAAATCTTTATTAAATTCGTATTAAAAAAAATATATTTGATATTTCCTTAGAACATTGAAAGGCTAGAATTAGTAAACAACAACATTGTTTGAGTCCAACATGTGCACAGGGGCAAGAGGGGTGTTCTGTTTACAAACATATTTGCCGATTCTCTGTTGTCAAGTCGACGCAAATTTCCAACGGAGGAAATTTTTAGCTATATTTTAACAACCATCATAACGTTAATTTAAATTATTTGTGTTGTATTTTATAGCAAGATTTAAAATAAAAAGTATAAATACCACAATTAACCTATTTTAAGAATAAATATAATATCCTTAAGCAAAAAAAAAACCAAATTATTAACATTCTTATCACTAAAACTGCTTCTAAAAAATTTGAAGCGAAAACACCGGAGCTTAAGCGGCTGAGCCATACGCGTAGTGTCATCTGCCAAACGGCCTCTTTGTTTATTTTCGGGATTCATGTATTTTCATTCATTTTTGGTTTAAAAAGGAAAAAGGCCACATTTTAGTGTTTTTTTAATTTGCTAGGATGGCAAAAACTTGTGTCGTTTGTGCCGCATCATGATAAAAGGTGATTCAAGCCGATCTTTTCACAAGTAAGTACCGATACTTTCATAACATCACATCATAGGGTTACCATCATCATAAACGTAGAATAGGGGATCTTATAAATATAAACCTAATAAAAACTTGAATGCGAAAGTGTGCGTAAAATACCAAAATATTTATATTTTTAAATCTAAATATTTTTTTAACATATTCATCTATCAATAGGCTATAAAAAATATAAAACTAGAATTTTGTCCCTGGTTTTATTACAGGATTTTATGTTTTTTTTTGTTGTTTTGAGAGAAAGAAGGCATAATACCCATGTACCTATCTATATATAGTTATGTTTTTTTAATATAGACATTAGGTAGATAGATGAAATTACTAATTTTTTATTGCCTAAAGAATTTTGAAATTTATTTAGATATTGATATCTATGTATAAAGTTAATTTTGTCTTTCCTTAAAATTTGGTCGAAAATTTTTTTTTGTTTTACCATAATGCAACTTACAATAATATATATAGTAATTGGCACCACATATTAATTTATTACTGTAATTTTTTTTGCTTTTTGATTAAATATCAAATACTTATTATAGATTGCCTAATCTTAATATATGCCCAAAGGGAACAATGGATTTCATTAATGGAAATCAACACAATTAAAAAGAATATATTTGTTCAGATCACATCCTTAGAAGTGATTTCTTATATAAGGAAGATAATATTATCAGTAGCCAGACTTTATTAAAAAAATCAGCTCTACCTCAAAGGTAATTTTTTTTAAATATATTTTTCTAGCATAAAAAAATCGTTACAAAAAGTATTAGTGTTACTCATATAAGCTTTATTTATATCTAATACTTATTAAATTAGGTATGTGTGTAAAACTATTTTTTTACTAGGATTTCTGATGCGCTGGTTAAAAACACAGCAGCCGATAATTCAGTTAATTTACCAAGTGATTTACCCTTCAAAGCTGCAGGAGTAGTTTTCCTGAAGAGTGCAAAAAATTAGTATTACAAGTATTAGGTATTATATAGGTCACTGTTAAATGTCTCAAAACCATTGTACAGGCTAAATACTCATAATAAGGTTGTACAGGCTAAATCTTATAACCTATAAAAAACCTGCAACTCCTTCACAATTTGAACATCCTTGTAGTTTTAACTCTTACCGCAGAAGCTGAAGCTACTACTGTCCCTTTGAAAAAGTCAGCACCATAGAAGTATATATTATGTGATATAAAATAAGTGATGTAAAACTGAGTTTTGTCCAATATAACAATAACAATAAAATTTTGCGAAATGTTAAAAATTTGTGTCTTAAAACATGATTTATTAAGAAATCTATAATATTATATTAATAAAATATTTAATTTTCATAAAAATGCTTTGACAAAAATGCTGCCTTTTATTAGGACCTTCCTCTAATGAAGTCCGTAAAAAAAAACATAAATAGCTCATAAATGGTAATATTACTTATACTCAAACTTTATAATAATTAATTAAAATTTAGCAGGTAAATATTTGTTGACGACGTCACTGGTAGAGAGTGCTCGTATCAGTGGCATCAACAATGCGATCGAGCGGCGTTGCGATGTCATTACCGTTTTCTCGTTTCTTCGTACTTTATTTTCATTTATTTAAAGTACATAATTGACTTCGATATAGTTTATCTTATCAAAATTATTTTTAAAAAATGCTTGATATTTTATTAAATAAAAAATATAGGGAGCAGTAGTATTGTTTTGAGCCTTCGGAAACAACTAAAAATTTTTATGATATTATAAAGTGATTATTGCCATTTCTCTATAAGCATTTGGCATCATTGCATCAGAGATGTTGCAAGCAAACAAACCTGCCCATAGTTCCACGGCATGCGTCTTCTAGCCTTTCAATGTTCTAAGGATATTTAAAAAAAAAATGCTTAATTTGCATAATTTTTTTTTATTTATGTCGGTGCTAGATATTTTCGATATTATTTTGATTCAAATTAAGGTATTTGTTTATATTAATTTCTAAGTGACTGGAAACTACGGCGTCACCACAAAAGTGATAAAGCTATGCTTATTAGTCTGGATTCTAATTTAAAAGTCCTGAAGTATTCGACATGCAAACTGATATGTAATATGATCTGATATTAAAATAATATGGAAAGAGTGTGAAAAGATTTAGGGAGGGTTCCCGTAAACCTTTTTTATTCCCTATTACCCTATAGCAGCCTCACTATAGGTTTACAGGCAAGGGTGGCTTGGCCGTAATAGATTGAGTAAGGAACCACTTGATTGTAGAATTCAATACTGATTTATTCACCCAAAACTACAACTATTTATATCAGTCTTAAACTAACAATTCGTGGTTATTTTCAAAACTAAGATGTTTTCTCTTTACAATACCTCCTACATTCCCAATGATGAAACCTTGCAAATTGTTTTAAAAAACTAAGCAGTTCGTGATTCGGGTGACAGACCTATGTTTTTATAAACTATACTACACACCTTGACGGACTAACATAAACAGTTTTAATACAGATTGTATACTGATAATACCAGAGGTCGGTAAGCGGCTTCGGATCGCAGATTCTTTCGATAGTTTGCCATTATTTTATTGGAAAAATATCACTTTAATATTTCCTTATGTTAGGTATTAAATGGTGGTCGGAAAACAAATAATAGTGATTCTCCGACATATGTGTGTATACATTTTTTTAATTTATCATATTTATGAATTCTTTTTTTAATGTAAAAATCTCATTATTGAAAAATTCATATTCAGAATTAAACATAAAATCAGAAAAACAAATTAAAGCTTCGCCGAAATTTAAAATTAAAAATTTTTTACTAATTCAAAATAAAACGAGAATATATTTTCTTTTAGTCTCAAAAAAATTAAAATTGCTTTTTTTATAATTTATTTATTTTTTACTCTTTTTCTTTGTATAAGGATTTTAATTGTCACTAAGATTTTTTTTATAGCTTGCATTATTTCTTTCAATTTAAATTAAAGAAAAATATATCAATATTAAATTTTTGAAATTTACCTAAATTTTGAAAATTTCCTGACAAAATAAATAGTAAATTGATTTCAAGCAAATAAAGAACTGAAAAGAAGTTGGCTACCTATTCTAGCTATTTATCTTTTAGTAATTTTTGAACAAAAATTTTAATTTTGTTTATGGTCGAATAAATTAAGTATAATGTTCAAATGGGTTTATTAGATTAATTATTGACAATGAATTTTTAAAGGAGATTTCTTAAAAGTTAATAAATAATTTAAGCAGTAAAAAATAAATCCGTACATTTTGTAATCTAGTATCTAATTACAAATTTTTAAAACAATTTTTAATTATATTTAAGTGATTTAAACAGAAATTATGAATTTTAAATCTTCGTTCTGCTTTTTAGAAATTATTAAAATTTGAAATAAAAAAATCAATATTGCATAAAAACTACTCTATAAAATTATCAGAAATAATAAATAATAATTTATCGAAATTTCCGCGCTAACTTTCTTTTGAGTTTTGTTTTAAACTGACTAAATTATTTTTCTTGTATAAAGTTATTTTAAACAGATTAAAAAAAAAATAATTGTTTTAGATAATAATTGATTAAAGCCCAAAAATTTAATAAGTATTAATAAGTGTTTCTTTTATCTCCTTTATAGTTTTTAATATCCTAATAACTAATATGCCACCCACTTTAGGCTAATGTAGATTGTTGAATTATCTTAGAACAGATTTAATTATGTTGATTACCTTTTTAATTAAAAAAATATTATGGTGAAACATAAAGATATTCATTCAATTTCACTCGTCTGATTCATAAACATATGTTAGGAAACATGAAATGATTAAATAAAACACATTTTGATAAATAACATGTTTCGAATGTTAATTTCAAGCTAGTAGATTATATTGTAACGAAATTCGAATACACACTTTTGTTGTCAACGTCAAAAAAACACTTAACTTACCTTGACTGTCGTTTAATTGTTTCAACTTGTAAATAAAACTTTCAAATTGTAAAAGCTGACTAAACAATTAAAAACTGAACTGAATTGTCACGAAGCGCGTCCTTTTTAAAACCCGATGGAACAGTTTCGAAATATTTAGAATTATCTTTATTGTTTTTGCCGAAAGGGACCAATAATTTTATGACAGTCAAAGCAAGCAAGTATACAAATTCTAGAAAATTAGAACTACAGGGATTTACAATAATATAACCTAAATAACCTAAATTGTGGCCAAAATGGGGCTCTCGAACAAGATAAACTACTTAAAAACTAAACACTATAGATAAAAATAATAAACCAAACATAAGTAGAACCCTAAAGAAAGCCTACGAATCAACTTTAACTACAGAATGCTAATAAAAGTAGTACAAAAACTAGAAGAATAAATTAACGTATTTACATTTTTATAATAATATGTTGAGAACCAAATAGATTAAACAAGGTAAGATCAAAAAAAATATTTAAAAACATTTAAATAATAAATTAAAATTTAATAAAGTTTAAAATAGAGCGAAGAATAAGTGGCAAATATCCAGCCTTACTCAGGTAAACGGCTATGCTTGGGTGGACCGCTATTTTCGATATACTCGTGGGACCAACATGGACCATCAAAAAACAAAAGAAACTCTGTCTCCCCTTCATTCCCCCTCTACTATGGCGAGCTCTCATACATCAGAGCTCACCTTTCCTTCAGCTCCTGTTGCGAGCCCTTCCTCTGATGGGCCCAAACATTCTCCCACCCCTGAGGGCTCTGCCTCAGCAGGGAACTCGGTAATCCCCGACGTCAACATTGACAATCTAGCTAAAGCTCTTAACAGGGCACAGCTGAAAAGAAAGAACCTCTGCGATTCTGAGAAAAGAAGGAAAAGGAAGGCTAGGACTGCAAAAGAGGCCAAGGGCTCCCTGACCTCGGCTTCCGCGGCGTCCCTGACACCTACTCCCTCAGAGGCTTGCAAGCCTAGGGCTTCCACTAAGGAGGGACCAGGCACAAAAAGGCTCAGGACACCCGGGTCTACGCCTACCGAGCGCACTGGCGGGGCTAAGAGACTGCGGACCGCTGAGTCCCGGCCTGACGTCAGCTATGCGTGATCGGTCGGCAGCGCCAAGCTGCAGCTGGCAGTGTGCCGAACGGGACAGCCTAAGGTCGGTTTCACTGGCGAACATCTGCTACAATTCGTGAACTCGGTGAGTCCATACTGAGGACTTCGTCCGGCAGTGAGGCACAGTCACTGCAATTCCATCCACCGCGGTTGATCAGGAACCACATTATGTTAACGGCCGCGAACCAGGAAAGTCTATCTAAGTCTTTCCCCTTGGGAGGAGGTCACGCTGACAACAGTGGATCCTTCAACGCTTCGCTTACGCCGGGCCATCTTAAGGATCCCGGGTATTAGACATAAGTCTGACAAGGACACCCTGAGGCTTCTGGAGCTTCAAAATCCTGGCCTCCCGTGCTCCCAGTGGAGAGTGTGGGAGCGCTAGAAAGAGGCTAAGAACCTCAGGCTGGTGGTGGTGGTGGATGAGGGATCGGCCAAAACCATAAGGGACAGACAGGGCTTGCTATTTTATAGCATTACCAGGGCCTCTGTCTCCCTTAGCGAGAGCAAGAAAGCGGCTGATGACACCAGGATGGCTACTTCCACAGTGGCCCCTGGGCCCTCGGCCGGCGACTTAGAAAAGGCCACTACTGCTGACACCGCAGCTTCCGAGGGGCCAGGGCAATCCGTAGACGATGGCCCTTCCAGCTTCAAGGACTAAGTGTGCAAAAGGCTCACTGAGCTTCATATCGACGTCGCCTTATTACAGGAGTTTACTCTGTTAAAGGCCTGGGTTTAACTGGCGGCACACTACATAAATATGTACCTGGTGAGAATCCCCGCGCAATCATCCTTACTAGGAGTGTGCGGTGCTTTTTCCTTACACTGTCACGTACTCTGTACGTCTCTGTACGAGGGACCTAGTAGCCGTTAAACGGTCAATGGACACGGGAAAGGATCTGATAGTCTGCTCTGCCTACTTTCCTATCGAAATTGAATCACCCCCTCCCCCCCCCCCCCGGCCGTCACTGCGGTGGTCAAATACTGTGAAGATTTGAGGCTCCCGCTTCTCATGGGCTGCGATTCGAATTCACATCACGGCCTTTGGGGATGCGGAGTGACTTCCTGTGCTCAAATGGCCTAGAACTATTATCTGTTCACGTGTTACGTGAAATACTGTGAACCTTTTCAGTTCATGGAGAGTGTTTCTTGAGGTCACAATGTCGGACCACAGGCACGTTCTTTTTGAATTAAAGAAGCAGGCTCGGTGCAATACCCCAGTCTACAGACCTGACAACCTGACTCGTGCGAAAGTCGCGGCATTCGATGCCAACTGTCCCCTCAGACAATGCCAAGAATGCCTGGTGGAACAGTAACACGGAAAAGCACCGTGACACTACGCGTCGGTTCCTTCGCAGGGCTGAGCGCACTAAGCTTGCCACTGACTGGGATGCGTTCCACGCAGCTCAAAGGCAATACAAAAAGACACTCAGAGACTCCAAAAGTTAGTGCTGGAGGCGGTTCTGCGATGACGTTGAAAACACATCCTCCGTAGCACGACTGTGCAAAGTACTGTTCATGGAACCTGAAACTAAAGTTGGGTCGCTGTCACTTCCAGATGGCGGCTTTACTATCAATGAACGGTTGGATAAGATCTAAGATCCAACATAAACAAACTACCTCACTTTGTTAGGATTTACATGGCGCCATCCTTCAAAAACTACTGAACATATCAAACACAGTTTTATTTTAAAAAATCGATAAAGCAACCAAAGCGTAAAAAAGTACAAAATTAAAAAACCTTACATTAGACTTGCCTGAAATTTGGCACACATATTCTTGCATATATTCCGCTCAGACCGGTTTCTAAAATCTTTCTTAAGTCAGGAGACCAAACCGCTGCTACCAACTATCGTCCAATCAGCATAATCAGTACAGTCCCCAAGGTTGATACAATATAGACTGATTTCTCCAAGACATTCGATAGGGTACTCAATAATATTTTGTTGCATAAACTTAAATTGATTGGTATTGATGAACCTTTATTTTCCTGGTTCAAAAGCACACTGATTATTAAAAACTGTAAAATGATTTATTAGACCAACAGAACTGTCAGCTCTTAAATCTTAAATCTTTTATCTATGAATAATTTTAGTTATAAATGATTCTTTATACCTAAGAATCTAAAAGAGCACAAGGTAAAATCAATAATTTTCAAGTAGGGGCCATATTTCGATCACTATCTAAAATCTTTAACAGTTATCCACTAAGAACTCTGGATAATAATTCCAATTTCCCTCCCAGCTTTCTGTTGTCTACTAAATGAATTAAAAAATTGGCCATGTCTAATTTAAACTTTTAATTTGGCTTCTATGACAATACCATACAAGTGATATCTCGTTCTCATTTCATAAATGAGCTACATTTATGGTGGTGAGGCTTCTATGGCAGTTTTTTGTGATCGTAAAAGGCTTTGACCGTATCCAGCGAAGCTGCAACTTAACTCTCAATGGCTAACCTCCAGACTGTAAACCTTTGATGTACGTGTAGTTGATCAGATACCTAATTTTATATAACTTTGGCAGGTTAATATGTTTTTCATTGATCGAGTCCCACACAAATGCCATATCGGAACATTTGTTTCTGTGGCTATGTACCTTATACACATGGTATTATTTGTTAAATCAAGAAATTCGCGTTATCCATTGTTTGCCTTTGCTTTTGGTATATTAATAATCAGCTCATGAAAAGCTTTTAGGCAAATTGGTTTAAGTAATGAAAATTAACAAAAAAAAATAGATAAAACTATATCAGTCTAAGTATAAATACTTTAGACTACAATAATTAATAGCTATAAATTAGTTTTAGAGTTTTATCTAGAAATATGTATATGTAGGTACTAGCAATTTCTTGGTCATAACTTTTCCAATTATCAGTTAACTGAATTTAAGTTAAACGACATGACACATTCTGTTAATTTACTATTTGTCCTGGTAAGTGGTTTTTTGGTATTTGTATCCCACATCTTGCAAAGTAATGATAAATTGGTTAGTAGCTAGAACATCTCTGTTGCAAAAAATGTTAGATCTCAATGAAATTTTAATTGACATTTGTTACATTGTGGTTACCACCTATATATACTACCAATATACATTATTTACCATTAATCCTGATGGAACTTAAACCTTTTAATAACAGTTGTTGGATTTAGCTAATAAACTGTAAACCACTGTTTGCTTCCAGCACTTTGCAATTTTTTATGATTGCTACTCTTCAATTTTTTTATCTCCGGCATCCAGAACTTCATCCTCTAATAAATGCACATAAAATCCTTACAATCGTCCTTGATTGATGGAGTTATGGCAAGTACAGTCACATGTAGATGTCATATTAGACATAAATTAATCTAAAATATTGATCTGAATGAAGTAAAACTAGCTAGCTAGCACTTACATTTAAAGATACAAAGTAGATGTACATTTTGAGATGCAGGTAAAAAAAATTAATCTCATACCTGAATAATTGATTTTTTTTTAAATATACGTTCATAAAAATTAATGGCATGCTATCGATAATCGGATCAAAATATTGCTATTTTTCGAAGCACAGTTTTTTAGAAGGACATTTTTTATGATAAATATGATACGCTTACTGGTTTTAGTCTTTGCAGTGGTAAGTATATTTATAGCAGAAGTTGAAACGATTCAATTACAATAATACAAATTTAATTGCCTATCTAGATCCCACAAAAGCTTTTGATATTCTATTGCCCAAAATCCTTATACATCCTTGATTCTAAAAGTGTGAAGCTAATGAATTTGGCTAAAAGAACTCTAAATAAGTTTGATGGTCTCAAAGGAACGAGTTGCACAGTTCATCAGGGTTCTGTGCTGGGACCAAAATTATTCCTGAATTATATAAGTGATCTTTTTCAATACAATCAAAGAAACAACAAAGTTTTTTGCAGATGTTATCTCTTTTTATAAGGGAAACTTTTAATGGAGGAAGTTTCCCTTCTCAGCTCGGTTTACACAGCTAGTTGTTGCTTCTTAATGACTTCGCTTTTGATGCATATGCATAATAAACAAATATCGTCTATATTAATAAATAACTTATAATGAACCAACCCAACTCAACCATAAACTACAAAAATTTCAAAAAATATTCAGCAAAAAATGTTACACAGTGCCTTAAATATTCCTGAACGCTTTTACTTTTTAATATTCCTGGAAAAGGACATATTGCTAATGCTTTAACTAAAATCCATCCCATGAACATTTCTTTAAGGTTTAAACACCAATAAAATTTTTGTGACAAATTCAATTCATCCACTGAAATAATTCAATCGAATCAGTGCTGAATTCGATCGCAGATCTGCAAACGGAATAGAAATGCAGTGTTTTACAATAGAAGAAGCATAAATAGGAAACATCATCCAGTTGTATTCAGTCAACCTTCGGAACTCGGATCTCTTGACCTTTTAAGTGAGGTAACATTTCAAGAGGTTTACTTGGGAGGCTCTTACTGTGTCTATATCTATTAGGTCGAATATAGCTTAAATTATTTTAGTTAGGGGTCATTCCACTCATGACAAAGAATTTTGCGACTTGAGAAGCATTGGATGTGTTTTGAGACCCATGCTTTCATATTATTCTTTAATGGTTTAATCTAGGCAGTGAATTTTAAGTGAAAAGGTATTTTACTTTATAGATTGCAACAGTTTTTTGTAATGTACTAGTAGAGCTACCGGATGGCAAGATTCAAGGCAAAACTATAACCACAAGGACGGGTACTCGCTATGACGCATATTTAGGGATAAGATATGCCCAAAACCCTACAGGAGAATTAAGGTTTCAGGTAATTATATTACCAAAAATATTAAACAATTCAGTATTCATTCATTAATTTATAGCCTCCGATACCTGTTGAACCCTGGAATGGTATTTATGATGCTACGACAGAAAAAGGAATTTGTTATCAAGTAGTAGGTGACTATCCTTTTATTGAGAGGGAGGACTGTCTAATGTTGAATGTCTTTAGACCAGCAGCAGTAGGTTTTATAGAGATTTTTTTATCATCATCATCACCTCAAAGGGTTTAACCCTTCCTGTTTTGGCTCCATGACGCATATTCATCTTTCTTATAAAATTTGTGCTTAGACCTTGACTTTATTTGGACTCCATTTGATACAATTTTAGCTCTACTTATTAATATTCAAAAAAAATATGGTGCTTATTGCATGAACACTTAAAGTGTATTAATAGCTCCTGTAGATTTTTTGAAACCCCAGGTATGGCTCATAAAGCACTTGACCAATGTAAGCTATCTATTTTAGGAAAGTTTTCAACCAATTAACATTTGTAATGATTTATGCGATCAAACGCCTTGGAGGGATAACTGTTCCAAGGCATTTGCAATAGAATTTGAGTATAAATATAGGTTAAGCTCACCATATTATTGGTCAATCATTAACCTGTAACTTAGGGCATTATATCTATAGTGTCTCCAGAGTAAATTCCTGGGAGTTAATAATGAATCTCATTTGCTTGTTATGCAGTAAGGATTACGTATTAATACTTCATCTTAGTCGTCAGGTATCGATATTTTACTTACTTTGAAAGCAGACAAAAGATCGATACCAGTACTTGTTATCCCCTAAAGGCATTTTATGAAAAATCTACAGAATTATTTGCAGGAACAATATTCAACTGGCAATCTCGCTGTGATGGTATACATTCACGGAGGCGGTTTCATCATAGGAGCTGGTATCCAGTTAGCGGGGGTAGGCCCAAAGTTTCTTATGGAATATGGAGTCATTTTGGTAGCATTTAACTACAGGGTTGGCCCGTTTGGTAAGATATTTTTAAACAGAAAGTACTGAAATCAAAACCGATTAAATATATAAGGATTTATCTCAACTGGTGATGATGTAATCCCCGGTAATATGGGAATGAAAGATCAAATCCTTGCTTTAAAATGGGTCCAGAAAAATATTCAATATTTCGGTGGAGACCCTAGGAAAGTTACCATTATAGGTGAAAGTGCTGGAGCTGCTTCTGTCTCGTATCTTTTATTAAGTCCATTAGCTCAAGGTGAATAGTCAATAAAGCCCTACTAAGCTTATATATGTAGAATATTCTATTTTAGGATTATTTAGAGCCGCTATTATGGAAAGTGGCTCAGCGATATCTCCATGGGCTTACCAACCAGACCAAGTCGAAATAACATACAAGACAGCTGCCATATTGGATTCCAAATTTGAAACAAACAGAAACTCCTCTGAACTTTTGGAATTTCTTCAAGCGGTTAGTGCCAGAGAGTTGGATAGAGCATCCTACAAGCTATCTCAGCAATTAGTAAGCACATGGACTTAGAATATCGTGAAAGAATATAAAGAAACAATTTTAGGAAAACGCTGCTAATGTTCAAATTTCACAAGGATTCTTCTACGCTCCAGTGCTGGAACATAAACATGAGGGTGCCTTTTTAACAGAATACCAGTATGGAAGTTTTGAAAATGGTTCCTTTATCAGAGTACCTGTGTTTCTTGGTTTGAATGATGAGGAAGCTTTATATTTTATGCCAAGTATTATACTAAGTTATATGTGTGAGAGTACAGATTCGAGGGTCACCATTCAATGGATTAACTCATAGTTAAGTTTTTGTTACATTAAGTACGTGCCTACTTAAAATGTGTACATTAAAGCATTTTTTAACCATATAAAGAATATAGGAAGGTAAGAATTACGATACTTAAGAGCAGCCAAAACCAATACACATCTACGCTGGAGAGCAAAGCAGAATGACTTTGTCAATAGGACATTTTTGAATCAATTCTTGCGATTTACAGGATGTATTCAACTCAATGATTCTGCACAAATTTTGGCCAAGAATTGATGGATGTTTCTCTCAAGTCTTTGCCCTTCTCATATACGGGGCTATGGTTTGGTGGCCATGTACGGAAAAAGCAAAAATTCGTGCTTAAATGGAGTCCAACGTCTTGCATGTTTCAGCATACTGGGTTCCATATGAACGGCTAACTAGACCGCTTGAGACTCTGCTGAGCCTTCCGCCTCTGGACCTCGTTGTGCAATTCGAGGCAATGAGGACTGCGTACATGGGCTCTAGAATGAATAACAAAGCTGAATCAGGGCGGTTTTTCTAAGGCCAAATGGGCTCTGGTGACCCCCGGTGGGGCATGACGGGTCCATCAGGAGACCTATATGCACAACTGCCTTGACAGTCCACTGTTTTAACAATTTCAACTTCAATTTTCTCTCAAGTCCGCCTAAGATCCAGGATTACACCAAGAAACCTAAGGAGATACTCTATCTGAAAGTGTTGTGGTTGCTAAAGCCATAACCATAAAATAACTTTCCCTCAACCAATATTCATCCTTAATTCTAGATAAAGTGTAAATAGTCGAGGCACAGTACGAGTAATTAATAAAAAGAATTAAATATCTCTTACAATAACTGAGTACAACTGGTGGCCCTCAAATTTGTAACCTGCCAATTAAATTTTAATCTTATTTAGTAATTCTTTTTTTTTGTATAGTGTCCATATTCAATATCAGCCTTCAAGGGTTCGATGCCAACTTGAGTTACTTGGTACCACATGATATGCATATAAAGAAATTGAATAAACTTCAAGAAGTTGGGAAACTCATTAAGAAATTCTATTCGCCAAATGATACTTTTACCAGTAATAGGGCAGCTGGAGTTAGGGTAAGATAGCATACATGTTTATTCGTATCATAATTGTTTTGTTTTTTAGTATTTGTCAAATCATGATATTGACAAATCGGTTATTAAACAAGCCGAGCTGCAAGCTCCCTACACCCCTGTGTATTTGTATGAGTTTACTTATCATGGAAAAATGGGAAATAATAATAAACATTTTAAAGGTAATCGTAATAGTACTTAAAATACATCTACCTGTCTTTAATTTGACCTTTTTAGGTACTGGATATGTTGAACATGCTGAAGAACAAAACTACTACTTCAGCAAATTTCTCAGCTTTTCAATTCCAGACAACACTGACTTGACAAAGTTTCCAAAAGCCGATGTCAATGTTCACTATCGCTTTACGTCATTGCTTACCAACTTTGTTAAGGAACTGTAAGTAACCACATTATATGACTGGATATAATTAAAAATTTTATTTACAGAAATCCTACCCCTCGACCAGAGGAAATTTTACAAAACGTCACCTGGCCCACAGTGAAACCAGGCAAGTGGAAATATCTGGAAATAGGAAGGGACCTGGTGGTGCATAATGGTATACCAAAAGCCAGAATGTACAGTTTTTGGACTGAATTGTATGGAATGTATGCTAATAAGCCGTATACAGGATTTTAATGGACAATGTTTTGTCATATCCCCAAAATAATCATGAAAAATTATTAAAAAAAAAATCTTTTTATGAGTTGCTTTTTTTAATAAACTCTTGCAGAACACTTTTTGTTTAGACTCTTAGCATGGACTGTGTGAAACATAATAACCTTTAAAAAACCTGCCCATCTATGGCTTTTACATTGAGCTTCTAGAATCCTACCTTCAAAATAGACATCAGATAGTAGAAATAGATAGCGTGAGGTCAGCAAGGAGTTACAGATACAGTTTACGGAAGTACACAGTTATGTTATACAGTAGAGTAATAAATATTTATTATATATAAAGGAAAGTATTCAGCTTATTTTAACTGACAAAGATCCTCATGAATATTCGAATAGAGGCAGACTACACTTAATTCAGTAATACAAGGCGGCTTAAAAAATGTTAAGATGGACTGACATACTAATCTATTCTTTTATTATTTTATCTGTACATATTATGCTTTTGCATAGCTTTAAAAACCTATTTTTTTACATGTTTGAGGAGTATTTTAATTATGATTTTGTTACTGATGGTATCCTTTCAGTTTTCTGAGTCAATCGAGCTTTATTATTTAGATATAAGCTCAGGTCTTTATTTATTTTATTGAACATTGACTTATCAAAGGAGTGTTTTGTTTAGAAACTTATTTAACGATTCTGTGTCGTCAAGTCTGCATATATTTGCCAATGAGAAAGTTTTTAGCTATACATGGTGTCCCAGAAATTGTGAATAACCTCTCGGATTTAGGTAGCAAATAAAAAAACAATATGAAACTTTCCTATAAAAAAATCTCCTATAGGCCCTCCCTACGAAGTGATACTGGAAATCGGTTTTTCTTGAATAACTTTTAAAGTACTTGGTATACCAATAAAAATTTTACGTGATCAATATTACTAAGGACCTCTTAAAGCAGAGTCCTTAAAAGACATTTACCTTGTTTATTTCGCCAGGGGGCAGATTAGGTTGTACATTATAATGCTTAAATTTTTAGCACCCTGTAGGATAAAGACACTGAAATAATAAATATGAATAGCTTGAACCTTAAACTAATGAAAAAGCACTCTTGTTCATTATCGATAAAATGAACCGTATATAGAGACAAAAAAATTAATGAATCACTCTTTTATTTTTATTAAAAATAACCATGAAATATTCTTTTTTCAGTTGTGCGACACTTATTCAAACAACACTGAAGTTCCATTTTAAGTTGTTTAATCTGAAAAATAACTTTTTTAAAAATGCAGTGTGGTTCCTAGAATAAGTTGCAAATCAGGTGGACTGCTTTATTGATCAAAATAAATATTATATCTAGGTATAAGATAAAATTCTATTATTTTATTCCTTCCTAATGTAGGTAAGATTAATTTAATGTATCTAAATATTTTATGTTATTTGAGTTTAAGCCAGTAGAGGTAACTGAAAAGGATACTATGAGTCTAAATCCATGCGTTAATATAAGTCAATAAAACTTATCTCGCTCGCTTGTTAAGAGCGAAGCTCTTATATGTGCTCGTTAAGAATTGACAGATTTTAGGACTCGCGTCACATAAATGTTAATAACTTTGCTTCTATGGCAATTTTTTTTCTGGTTTTCACCGTTTTATGTAGGAAGGTTAAGGCTACGTAATGAAGTAAATTTTTTTTGGCCACGCCGCCCCGAAGGGACGGGCATGGCAAAAAACCGTTTCTTCGCGAAAACAGTCCGTGCAGCAACTTGTGGAAAACTGACTGAGCCAAATTTTCTGAAACTCATTGACGTCAAAGGCCTGTATGCAAAGCAACTCCCAAAGGGCGCTTTTTGAAATAAACCCTTTAGAAGTCGGATTTTTCTGTGAATGAATTTTGAACTTTTTGCGCGGTACCTCGCGGACTTAAATGGTTGTGGGGCCTAAACGGTAATGTTCTTGACAATGCGAATAAAACAGCCCTTTTCTACGTAAATTTAGCTTTCTTTTTTATTAAAACTATTTTTTTCCAAAAGAAACTCCTTTTGAGATAAAGGAGCTCAAATTTAAAATTTTTTTTTTCGAAAAAAAAAAGTGAATTTTTTGAGAAATAATTTTTTTTCTATTTCTGAAAAAATTTTTTAATTTTTTTTGTCAACACCGTTTGAAAGCTTAATCATTTAGGATTAAATAGAGGTATTATTCATGACGCTACGTATTATACAGGGTGAGCTGTGTTAACCCCTTTTTGAGCTTTTTTTTGACCGTTTTTTTCTACTTTTCTTAATAACTCTTTATTGGCAGCACCTAGAGACTTCAAGCTTTCAGCGTCTTAGGAACTTTTTAAATCCTATTTTTCGACGTACTCTACAACCTTCTACGTAGAGTAGTTTTTACTCTACACCTTTTTTTAACTTTGACGCTTTATACCGGCATACCTATGATACCTACGACAACCATTTTTTTTCTGAAATCACCGGACACTATCTGGCTATAATCCACTAAAAACCGTTTTTCTTTAAATGTTTCCGTTTTTCCGCAACGTGCTGTTATTTAAGAAAAACCCCTAAAAAAATACCGTTCCAATCAACCAGTCATACCCTGGAGACACAGGGAGCTAGCTCATGGTTCAATAAAGTTGGCGGTCCAGCACCCAATATAAAAGAATTAGGACGACGTCACTATTGATTCGCACATGGCCAGATGACGTAATCGCGGGGTTTTCGGTATCGCGGCGGCAAATTCGGCCCATTTGCGTTACGAGTTAGAGTAGGAAAAACGGTTTTAGAGAAGGATGGAGGATGTCTGGCAACAATTATAAACGCGTCGTGTTCGTCTCGTGACGTCATGAGTTATTTTATTAATGAATTATTAATGTTATGGAGACACTCTTGAACGGTTTTTTGATAAATTACTAGGATAAATAAAATGAATATAAATATTAATAAATATATATTTGAAATATACAGAGGCTATTGATATTACGGAACATTTATGAGGATAATAATAGTAGGTATAGAAATAGAATTATACGGGGGGTTTTAAGGTTGAGGGCATAAATAACGAAAATATTATTTATAATAATAGTAATATTAATCTACAGGGTGTTTTAAGGTTTAAGAACATTTACAAGAAAGATAATATTTATAATACCTAATAGTAAAAGCAGCAAGGTTAGGACAAGGTATAAATAGGTACCTAGAAAAAAATAATAGTAATAATAGTTTTATTTTAGTTAGGGTTCTTTTAGTGGGGGTTGCTAAATTAGTAATAAATTTATATTAATAGTTTATCAATTTAGAAAAAAAAGACATTGATGCGGTGTCAAAAAAAGGTGTATTTTTGTATTATTTTACTATATTACTGATATCACGGCTCTTATAGCTTCAATTCAATAAGTTGATAAATTTTTTTATTCCTTTTTTTCCTTTAAATTTTTTTTATTTTATTATAATTGCCTTTTAAAATAAAAATTAAAAAAAAAACAAGAAACAAACCACTTTTTCCTGTCCTAATACATTGCTTCTTATGGGATCTGATCTTTCTCTTTAGATTGTGGCACTCGTATGAATCGTGGAAAATATTGTCATAAAGCTTTTTTACTAGTTTTTGAATGGTCTTTAACCAGAAAAAAGAAATTTTGAATTAGGAGCATATTTTGAAAAATGGTAATTTTGACCTCGGATTTTGTTCGAAAATTGAAAATTGCAAAGAAATAGGTTCTGTTCATTCTAGAGTCAAATTGGTAAAAACATTTTTTAAAGGTACTCTGAAGTAGTGTAGGATAGAACAATAAAAAATTGATATTTTTCCATAGGGCTCTTGATAATTCGATATTTATGTTTTACAGTTTTTTTTAAGTTTCTCCAATTCTATAATAGCTAAAACCGATTCGTTTTGACAGGCGAATACCTCTTAATATACCGAAGAACTTTTATTTAATACAAAAAGTTGTCAGAGTTATAGTTTATTTATAAAAAAATAATGTGATGCGTCTTGGCCATTTCATCAACAATATAACAATTGAATTTACTCTTATTACTGTTGACGAGTTTTAACAGTTGGGCTTTTATCATATTGTTATTATATTCAATGTTTTTTTGTTGGAGCCAATCCTGAATATCAGCTTTTTTTGAAGCTGTCGTTGGTACTTTTTCCATCTTTCTTGAATGGTAAGAGGCATTATCTAATACAATAACTGCATTGTCTTCAAGCTTGAAAAGTATTCCCTCAAACCATTTTTCAAAGAAAGGACCATCCATTTCCTCATGATAGTCGCCACTTTTTTTTGACTAAAATGCCCAAAGTCCATCAGGAGCAAACCCGTCCTTACTACCAGTATGACAGATGATTAGCCTTTGTCCCTTTCCTAAAAAAAAATTATTTACCAGTCTCAGTATCTATGTATAAAAAATATGCTAACTATAACAAATGTGTCCAAAAAAATGAAACAAAAAAGTATTGAAATATTTTAATAAATTAAATTGAAATTAATTTAACCTATTTTGTAACCAAAAATATTAAATTGTCATTTGAAGTGATTCGACAGATATATTATTGAAGTAAATCTAAAAAGTCTTCTTTAAATATACAGGGTGTCATAACAAAAATGCAACGTCGACTTTTTGGAACCCTTTTTTTTTAAATAAGTGCTCGGAGAGTTTTTTTTTTATCTGCGGAAAAACTTTTTTTTTTCAATTCTACCCAGTGTTCCAGAAGACCAAGGTTTCGTTTTGTTTGTAATACTCTGTACACATTTAAATTTACGCATACTCAAATAGCGAAGAGTAAATAACCCTTTTCGAAAAGAAAATAAATTTAACGTGGCGTTTTAATTAATGTCTTTTAATAAAAAAATATTTATTTATTTTTTTAAATTTTTTAAAATAATAAAAAAGTACCTCTTTCAGTGCAAAAAGCTTTACTTTAAGCATTGGTAAGGAAGTTTTTTTTACACGCCATGTAAAAAATCACAATTACATTATTTTACCTGAGGGATGTTTTAACTCCGTAGATAGTCCTTTGAGAGCTGCTTGACGCGAGGAAGTAATGGATTTATCCATCCAAACTTTAGATTTAGTATGCCCAGCGTTGATCCACGTTTCATCAAAAAATATATTTTGTTATTTTCTTGCCGGAATGTTTTAATTTTAGTTAAGTATTCCCTTTTCCAACACTTAATATTGTTTCGGTCCATGAGAAAACTATTTCTTTCACGTTTTCAATATTTAAAGTTTAACTTCTTCAATATTTTGTAAAAAGTGTTTTTTTTAAATTAGGCAAATCATTGTCCTCATTAACAACCCTTAACACTTTTTTATTGTTGGAAGTTCATTCTTGAAAAAAAAACTCATGAACTTTTCTATGAATAGCGTTCTTTTTGATATCGAGCAACATATCAAACGTGGTCGTTCGGTTTGCGAACTCTTTAGGCTCTGAAACACCACCAGTTTTCTTATATTCGGCCACTATCCGCCGAACACTTCTCACTACTTCCTGTCCGACTTGCGACATTATTGGAAATATTACCTAAAGCCATTGTAGGATGTTCCAATATTTCCATTTTATATGTGTTTAAAATTAATTCTTTTGTTGCTTTATCAAAATGTCCTTTTTTCACTCTCTTTTTTTGGAGGGCTTAAATTAATATTTCCAGATACTTCGTCTGCGGTATCCGTACTCGACATTTTATTATTGTTAATAATTTAACACCAGCAACTAACTTTAACAATAATAACCAACGACATCAAACATAATAAAACAACAACGATCACAAAATAACAAATTAACTAAAAACGCCTTCAATAACAATCAATAAACACCTGATGCTATTAAAATAAACTGGGAAATGCAACCCGACTCTGTAAAAAACCGACATCAAACGGCCTGGATATCACATGGGCCATCTGACCAATAGCAAGTGGAGCACGTGTTTTGACGCCGCTGATCACGCGAACGGGCTTGTTTGGGTGCTTGGCCGCTGCTCGATGAATGTAGTATAGTACAACTGCAGTGTATTAATTGAGGACTCTGTTTTAGCGTATTTACCCTAGATGCCACTAGCGTATTATAATAAAATAAGAAGGTATTGAATATTGGTTATATTATATTTATACGAGTTACTTGAGAGCGGAGCGTATTGCAACACATCATGGTTCTTTGAAGCATGATACCCAGAAATAAGTAAGTAATATTTCAATGAAATTTATTTCTGATTATAATATATAATGAGACCTTCCCTTTTCTCTCGGTATTTATTATAGTTGTATGTTAAATAAATAAATAATATTATATGTTAAATTTTTCGAAATACTAAAAAAAAAAGTTGGGTAGAGCATCATGCCGAGGCTAAGGTTTGAACTCAGAGCCTTATGAGGATACGGCAGGTCTCTTCCCCACTGCGTGTTTAGGGCATTCCTTGGATAATATGTGGAGATTTTTTTTTGTAGTACTGACAAAAATTTTAAAAATTTCTACTGGTCCCCACGGGCCAAAGTAGACGCGTGGCGTCTACTTGTTAGAAATGATGTAATAAAAAGTATCCATTTAATTATTAAATCTCTTAGGAATAAGTTTTTGGATATTAAAGTACTCCTAAATGGAACATTAGCAGATTGCCTTTGCATAAATAATAATAAACATATGCTATAATAAATAACAAACACTGGCTAGTGCCTGGAGACTTTGAAAAACTTCTCTTAAAAAATTATACAGCCATTTCTGGTCTTTGGAGGTCGGAGCCTAGAGTAATAAATTAATATCAGAAGATTATTATAAGGCAATCTCGTCAGCAAAAAATTAGACCAATGGCAACTTTATTAGTCAATAATTATATAATATAATAAGTCAAATCCCCAAAGGGCTTTATGGGACTTCATTCAAGATAAATACAAAAATCAAGTCAAGGCAAACCTTACTTAGTGCTAACAGGTTCAAACATTTTTTGTACTGTTGCCGAAAATGTGATAAATAGTCTTGTCCATCTACATACCACTTTTAGTGAACACTTAAATATATAAAACATCAGATAATAATATTCTGGAGCTTAAATTTAAAAAAGTTAGTTACAAAAACGTTAGGGATGTTATTTTATCCTTTGAAAGTAGTAAAAGTAGGGATTGCAATAATATTAATACAAAAACAATCAAGGCCATTCAGAATATAATTGTTGTAGCCTTTACAAAACTAAATCAATCCCTATCCTATTATTTGTTTCCAGCAGTCCTTAAAGTTACAAAAGTTATACTTCTTTATAAAGAAAAAGGTTCTTTAGATGACTATGCCAAATATGTATGAATATCTCTTTTACCAAAAATCAAACGCGTTTAAATTCCTTATGAAATTCAAATAGTGATTTGAGTATATTGAGTCTAATAATCTTTTTTCCGTCAGTCAGTTTGAACTACGAAAAGTAAAAACAACAAACTCAGCAGTAAACTACAATGCAAGTATTCTGGAAGGCTTTGAAAATTCTCTGTATACATTTGCTTTTTTTTCTAGATCTTAAGAAAGCATTTGACTGTGTATCACACAGTATTATCCAAGAAAAACTGAGTTTCTACAATTTTCATGGCAAATCAGGTTCAACAAAATTGCTCCTCTAGACTGCTTCTATGATTTGGGGTGCCGCCGGTATCAGTACTAGCACCTATACTTTTTCTTGTGCCATAAATGATATTGCCTATTGACAATACTATTTTATTGGCTGATGGACTGTATACTACCAAAGCTAGCATATTTATCCAAGATTTATAGCATTGGTCTCGAGAACACAGAAATATTTCATATACATATTTCAGTGGTTCTTGTGTAATAAATTATCAATTTTCTATTTCTAACCAACTTTCTATCTCTCATGGTTACGGAGACCCCGGTGCTGGCCCTCCTTATCTTGGGTACATTGTATATAAATATTATATATATGTAATATTTTTAAATATATTCTTATTTTACGGATATTTTTAACATATTTACAATATATCCGTAAGAAAAAACGACGCCACATATTTAAATCACTTAATACTAACAACGAAAGTATGTCAAATGAATTGCCTTAATTTCCCTAAACTTACTTACGAACAATCACTCTCAAGTTGCACAAAACTATTCAACTGGTCAGTAAACCTTAATGTCAATTATATAACAAAAGAAAAAAAAATTAAGCCCTTGATTTTCCTATAAAAACCTTGTTATAATAGCTAAACTGTATGTAGTATGAGGTCAAAGGATGATAGCAGCCTTGTCCACTGTATATTTTTACCACACTGTATATTTTTGAATTATTACAATACCACACTGTATATTTTTGATTTAGTTAACAATATGAGAAAATTGAAGTGCAGTGAAATTATAAATTCCAGATAGAGGATGCTGTTACAATATTAAACTTAGTCAAAAGAATTAATTATCGATAAACGTAAATTTAATATAGGTTTAAGTGATTACACCAATATTAATGGTAAAATTTTAATAAAAGTTACAATGTTTAAGACCGCTATATATTATATAAATGCAGTCAATCATAACGTAATTTACTATGAGTGCATTTCATAACCTAGAAGATAAAATAAATAATACATTTGAATTTTTGTAACGAAAGTAATGTAAGTAAAAAAAATAATCATAAAAGAAAAAGTTAATAATAATTTAGATACCAGTAGATCTGTGTCACCAACTTCACCAGTACAGTTAGAGCCACTCTTAATACTTGAGGTATTGGTAATGGGCTGAACTACAGTAAAGTCATACCGCCATGCCAGGGCGATATAGAGATGTGGTCATTGCGTTGAACCAACTTGAAGTCGCACAGCCATAGTGAAATGTGGGCAAATGACTTAATGTTATAAGGCAAAATGATTCCAGCAATAGCAAAACCTTTTCCTCAGGTACAGCAAAGTAACAGCAACTCTTTTCCCCTTGATAGCTGCTCATGGATTTAAATAGAGCAAAAACGTAAATAGCCCCATAAGCCCATAGCTTTAAGCCTTAAGCCATAAAATAAAAAAAAAATCCTGGAGGAGAGGAATAAAACTGACTTGGTAGCCCTCTTCCAATGTGAATTCAGTGAGTCAATATTAAATTCGATGAGTGGAGTGAGTAGTGGGCACGAACTTCGAATCCTCCAATGAGCATGCCTTTTCCCTCAAGAACATTTCAAACTAAGTGGAAAATACCACTGGCTACAAATGGCAGCGCCTGTGAGAACTTACTTGGTAAAAGAATTAACCGCACGCTGCTCAAACTCTTTTCGGCACCACTAATTTTATTAAACTGAACTAAAATAGTCAAACCGAAACCTCTATTTTGTAGAGGCAACAAAACTACCAGCAATCTAGTTCCATCTCTATTCTTTATCGAAACCAAACCAAAATAAAAATAAAACTAATTGACTTCTCCCAAAAGAGTGACCCGTAGAGACAACAGCTCTAGCTCAACCCCATTGCTAAGCATAACGCGTAAACACCTCATACAGTATCGTGATCGCCCAAATATCCTGTGATAAAGACAAGTGGATATTTCTTGTATCGAAACCAAAATTTCACAGTTGAGCAATGGCAAACGGGCAGACGTATGTCAAAATCTTGGTTGATCGATTTTTTGATATAACCCCAAATATATTATCTATTGAAGTGGGAGTTTTGTGTTTTAAAAAATATGTTTGTTTTAAATTTTGAAAATACCGCAATACGCTATGAAAAAAATAGCGACACATTGCACGGAATATGCAACGGATTTCTCAACTTTTTGTAATTTGAGAACTCATGTTATAAGGAAACATTTGGATATTATTTATATTGAAAGAACTCGTCCATTATCTCAAAGAGACCTACGTAACTCGAGAAAAAATGAAAACTCTAAGTCTCAGTCTCAAAATGTCTTTTTATATGTATTATTCAGGTAACATGTTTCGCTAATAAAGCATCATCAGACCTTATAGCTAGATGACCTGCTAAGTACTCAGCAGGTCTTTTCATTTTTTTCTTTCATTATTTATATTGTTAAAACAAGTTTTTAAAATCATCAATTTATTTCTTTAACACCAAATTCACAATATTATCATTCAAATAATGATCGCCCGCCATGCATTAAAGGCTCTCCTCTTCTTCTCACGCCAGACTGTGTGCCACAAAACACAAATATATAGAGAAGTGGTGGTTGCATACAAACTAATTAAAATTCTGACAATCTGCTAGCGTTCTACATTGGAAACATAAGATATGGGCCATCAAAATGGTAAGCTTCCCTAAATCCTTTCCTGAAATTGGGTTAATACCATTTTTGGACGGAAAATATCAAGAGGACCCAAAACACTTAGGACTTGCAAATTTCCAAAAGACTTGACGTATAACTGTAGTCAGTGTTCCAAATAATAGATTTTCTTCAAGCAATTTGCGCGGGCTGTAGGTCTGAGGGAATGCATTCTACGTGATGACGCATGACACATGTTTATAGGAAAAAAAGTCTAATTTTAACTCCATTAATACGCTCTTCAAATATTTGCACCGAATTTTATAACACCCTGTATTAGTCTGTTTCCTAACAAATAAGTTCAAATTTATAATTGGTGCATCTTGATCTACATGTATAATAGAGTTTTAACAATGGAACAGGGTACTCGCACTTTGATAAATGTCATAATATAAAACTAACCTAATCTGACTTAAATGTATTTTTTCAGTATTAATATTATGTTTTTCTGAACAGTTTTATTTTAAACATTGAAATAGTAGGCTGATCTAAAAAATTGATAATCGTTAGTTGTTTCATAACAACAATCATAAGTGTCAATACCTGTGTTTGGAAAGCATCGTTGGGAGCTTCTCTGAACCATTCCATACCATTTTCGCCTCATTTTGCAGTGAAAAGTTTTGCTTTACCTAAAACATGGTGAGTTATATTAAAAACATTTTTTATAGATAAAAAATATATTAAATTTTTTTTTCTAAGATGTCGGTATTATATTTATATACCTTTAATACCTTTAAACTAATACTCGTTTCTTTTACAGCGTGAATGTATTTCTATCCACCTTGGCCAAGCCGGAGTTCAAATTGGTAATGCCTGTTGGGAGTTGTACTGCCTTGAACATGGAATACAACCAGATGGACAAATGCCCTCAGACAAAACTGTAGGAGGAGGTGATGACAGCTTTAATACCTTCTTCAGCGAAACTGGAGCAGGCAAACATGTACCCAGAGCAGTCTTTGTGGACTTAGAACCCACCGTAGTTGACGAAGTAAGGACCGGCACATACAGACAGCTATTCCATCCAGAACAATTGATCACCGGGAAGGAGGATGCCGCCAATAATTATGCACGGGGTCATTACACTATCGGAAAGGAGATTGTTGATCTCGTGCTTGACCGAATAAGAAAGTTAGCTGACCAATGTACTGGTCTTCAAGGGTTTCTAATTTTTCACTCCTTTGGTGGTGGCACTGGCTCCGGATTTACTTCTTTGCTTATGGAGCGACTATCAGTTGATTATGGTAAGAAATCTAAGCTGGAATTTGCTATTTATCCTGCCCCTCAAGTATCAACTGCAGTGGTAGAGCCATACAATGCCATTCTAACAACACACACGACCTTGGAGCATTCTGATGCAGCATTCATGGTTGATAATGAAGCTATTTATGATATCTGTCGAAGAAATTTGGATATTGAGCGTCCCACATATACCAACTTAAACCGTTTAATTGGTCAAATTGTCTCATCCATTACGGCTTCCCTACGATTTGATGGCGCGCTAAATGTCGATCTTACTGAATTCCAAACTAACTTGGTACCTTATCCTCGAATTCATTTTCCATTGGCCACATATGCCCCAGTAATTTCTGCAGAAAAAGCATATCATGAACAGCTATCTGTCGCCGAAATTACCAATGCTTGTTTTGAGCCAGCTAATCAAATGGTCAAATGTGACCCTAGGCATGGTAAATATATGGCATGCTGTATGTTGTATCGTGGAGATGTAGTACCAAAAGATGTAAATGCAGCTATTGGTACTATTAAAACTAAGCGTACTATTCAGTTCGTCGACTGGTGTCCCACTGGATTTAAAGTTGGTATTAATTATCAACCCCCAACAGTAGTTCCTGGTGGTGATTTGGCAAAAGTACAAAGAGCTGTTTGCATGCTGTCAAACACTACAGCTATTGCTGAGGCTTGGGCTCGTTTGGATCACAAATTTGATCTCATGTATGCTAAAAGAGCTTTTGTTCATTGGTACGTAGGTGAAGGTATGGAAGAAGGTGAATTCTCTGAAGCACGTGAAGATACCGCTGCATTAGAAAAGGACTATGAGGAAGTTGGTATGGACTCTGGAGAAGGCGAGGGCGAAGGCGGGGAAGAATATTAAAATATAATTTCACTGTTTGCTATGCATTTTTATTGTAATAAAAACAAATAATATCGTATTTAAGTGATTTATTTTAGTGTGAACGCAGAACGAAATGGAATGAGAGATTAATAGGAACATTAAAAAAGGAAAAAATAAATACAAATGTTAAAATATGAAAATTTTAATTGCTTAATTATTTGTCTGTTAATAATTTTACTCGGGTAAATAAGGTTTTAACATAAAGGGTGCCTCTTAAGAGATTTTTACACTGCCTGACTATATATAAAATGGCTTAAAATATATTTGTATTTAATTAAATTTACCTTATTCCAAAAATTAATATTAGTCGAGAGAATATTAAATGTTTTTTTTATTTAATCTGCTGCAGTTTCTCCGAATTTTCATATTTTTATGTTTTATTTGGAAAAAATGTAAACCATAAAATATACAGGGTGTGCCAACAAGGTGTACAGCTAATATAGCGCCTTAACTATACCAGGTAGAGCAAAAAGTTCTACAGCAAAGTTGTGAGGTTGACAAAAACCTACGAACTAAAAATATTTTTATGTATACTGGGTGTGTCACAAAAAAGTTACTATAAAATATGATTTTTTTTTAAATGGTACGCCTTATATATTATAGTACTAAAATGTGAGGCAAAAAGAGTACTTTACTATGGTTTAACGTTTAAAAAATTTCCGTGCGGCGTTGCAACGTAATAAATTTTTTTATGTTATTTTTTGCATTTTAAAGGGCTCGTTTAAAAAATCATAATTAACTTAAAATTTATTCTGCGCCTATGAAACTTGTACCACAGTTAGCCTAGGGTACCTCCTCTAGACTGACTATGATAATTTGTAATTTTTTAATACATTTTCCCAAACACTTTTTATTTTTAGCCAAATATTCTTTTCAGCTAAATTCAAATAATTAAAGCTCCAGAATTATTATACTACTCTCGACAGACCAAATTCTCTACCTTTAAGAGTTAGAGATCCTAAGCTCCCGTAATGACTGCCTGCTAATAAATAACACTATTGTAAGAGAATTATTATCTGGCTATTTTAATTGATTTGTCTACATATCTTCTACTTTTTCAAAGGAGAAAACTGTCTATTTCTCTTATGGCGTCCTTTTGTTACCCGGGTTTTGATTTCAGGCAAGTCACTGCTTACTAATGTGCTTTTAAGCGTGCCAGCCAAACCTGCATGTTATTCCATTAACTGTACTCTCCTTGCAGCTCTTTTCATTTATTTACATAATGTGTAGTCAAAAGCGCCTTCTATAATCAATGTAGCACTGTATCTGTTGAACACATAAGTCATGTAAATTATTTTCTTTTATATTTATATGTATAATGCAATTTAAGAATGCATTTGCGTATATCTCTGCCACATTGCTATTTCTTGTTGTTTTTAATCGTATATTTTTAAAGCACACAATCCAAACAGAATACAACATATAAACTCTTGATTTGTGTGTTGACCATTACCTTAGAGTTTAAGTACATAACTTTTTTTGCATTGCATAAATAAGATATGTAATATAAATCCTAAAACTACGTCAATTAACTACTTTACAGATGGTAGAAGAAAAAAATATTTAATTGACCTTATTGAAAAATATTAGAAAAATCCTTTAGTTTGCCGAATAAATACTCCCCGAAAATAAATTTTCTATCGATACGGTCCCTAAATATGAATGTATGTTTGCCAGCATTCGAACTCTATTGAAGTTGTGATATGAATTCTAAATTGTTATATTCGTTAACTTTCCTGCTGGATGTCAGAAATATGAAATATTTTAACTGTCGCTAAGAAATTTCCGCCGCCGGCTGGCTGTTTATTTTTCTTTTTGAATACTTTCGTCACGGCTTCCAATATCCGACCAAATTAAACTTCACTCTTTTGTTGTGGAAGACTTATGAAATTATCTGTTTTACTTTTAAGACTATTTTCAGATATTTTTATAAAAACTGTCTCGTAATTTGAATTTTCAATTAATTAATAAACAGTTGTGATGCAGTATGTAATTAGGCTGCATGACCAGGCATTAAATATAATAAAAGTGCAAATTCTACATTTTTATTATACATATAAATACCTATACTTTTTATATGTATAAGTGGAATTATAGAATATCACAGAAAAATATTAATCAAAAAGTGGAATATCCATTTACCTGTAAATGGCTGAATCTCATCTATATTTTCATTATATTATTGTAAATATTTTGTTTTTTGTGACCCATAAATACTTTTACTCTCAGAATGTGTTACTTGTTTAACGATTATTGCATACAATAAGAAAATTTGACAGCTTTACGGTAAAATGCTTTTACTTTAGAAACGTAAACTTTATTAGTTGATCTTCAATTAAAAATTTAAACGGTAACTCCTTATTATTAAATCTATTTCAAAACTGCTGACTGATCATAAATATTTACTTACTTTAATATTTACATATTAAAAATATGTGTGAATAGTAGTACACAATATTTACAACACACCTACCTTTACAACACACACTAAAAACTACAAAATTAGAAAATTCCAAAAGTACAAATTAATAATAACTAACAATTTTGATCATTTATACGTAATAAAGCCAAAATAATAAGCTAATTCTACAAGTAAAGCAGGTTCTATAAATGAAAGACCAACAAATGAAAAAAATGCAAATTAAGCTTTACAGAAAAATCTAATAGGGTCTCTCAACAGTGCATTTCTTATGTGGCACCTAAACTATTTATTCTGCTTTCCACCAGTGTAAAGAAAATAATGCACTTCAGAGCAAAGTTTAAAAAAACCGTAAAAGCCTTTATTTTGAACCTGATTATAGAAAATTGAAATCGAGCTTTGCATAAAAACCTGTTTTGCCTGTATCCATACCAAATATTATAGTCGCGTTATGTATTTGTGTCATATTATCTTAGTCGTTTTATGTTCATTGAAGATTTTATGTTGCTCTTTAATAAGTACTATTGTAATTGTGTACATATGTTCTTCTTGTAGTTATTTTATTTATACTTGTTATAGTTTATTTCTTGTTGATTTTATAATTTTATATTTTTAATATTGATTAGTACAGGTGAATTGATAGAATTACTTAAGATAAAACTTACATAGCAAGAAAGAAAAAAAGAAAGAAAATGTGCTATATTACGTAAGAATTATCTTGTGTACAAGCATTCTACAAGCTAAAAAAACAAAACACAAATACAATTTTAAAAATTGACAAAACAATGAACAAAATTAAACACAAGAAGACAAAACTTTTTGAACATACTTAAATTAAAGATAACTAAATAAAACAATCAATTACTAAATAAAGGTAAACTTGTTGACAAAACTAGAGAAGAAAAAAGGAAAAAAAGAAAACTTTCCAACATGTCCAAGGTTAAAACCTATCATTAAAAAAGTCATCCAGGTTATAATATGCCTTAGCCAATAAAAGCGACTTTAATTCTCTCTTAAATTTCTTAACATCCGATATATGTCTAACACACAGAGGAACATGATTGTGAATTTTTTTACTTATGTAAATTAATGAGTTTTTGGTAAGGGAAGACGTAGGAATAGGTAGGGGAACATCATTTACACGACGAGTCAAATGGCCAGTGTCAGAGGGTAGTTTGGGAATTTTGTGAATTAAGTGATTAATGAAATCTTAATTGCCTCAATACACTTTAGAAGTAACAAAGATTGCAGATGATTTCAAGCTCTACAATCATGTTTAAGAATAGTTTTAGTTTTTATATTTGGCGTTCTAGATGTTTACAGTTTTATAGGTACGAACAGTAAAAAATAGCGATTTTTATATAAGTCAATCATTCAAAACCTTTCGAGTTGGTTAATAATTGATCCTATCTCGATTAACAAAACTTGGTGGTTGCAGTAAAAGGGAAAATATCTTTACGATTGCCTATAAAGACGAAAGTTCTTCAGGGCTTAAGTTTGGCCACAGTTCTACTTATATTATACATATTAACTATACATTATCACCACAAGACATATTAATTATGTATGCGTTTTGCTTATGTCTATAATGTTCAATTCATCGTCTGATTTATCATTTTGGTAACATATAGGGTTAATTTAAATTAAAATAAGTAAATAGAGTTATTTATGAATATATAGAATATCCTTTTCTTTTGACAAACGTTAAATCTATGTGGTGTCAACTATATGGTATTATATAATTTTTATTGCTTTTAATTTTTTTTTATTTACTTAAACTTGAATAAATATAGAGAATATATTTATATAATTAATAAAAAATATTGTATAATATAATATAACTTGCTAATAAAATTATCATTTTGTAATAATTTATTTAGTTTTTATAATACCAATGTTTATAAGGGGAAACATAAAATTAACGTAATTTAAAAAAATAATTTATACCATAGACAAATGGTATGTATATCTGATGAACTTACCTGTTTTTATATGTATTTCATATTTAGTATCCTTAATTTAAAGTTAAGGATATTAAATATGTACTTAAATAACATATGCAATTACCTTTTTTATATTAATTTTGTTTAAGATCTAAAAATAAAATATCGACATCTTTAAATAATTAATATTTATTAAAAATAAAAAAAAAAATAAATTCTCCATAAATTAATATTAAATATAAATACTACATATTAATCACAATAGTTTTTACACCACATAAAATATTATATACTTAAAATAATAATACAAAATTAATTCTATCTATTTAATGTATATATTTATTATTTCTGTCACTTAATCTAAAATAAAAATATATTATACATTAGACATATAATGATAAAATCAGAAAAACTATTGAGGTTTATGATACTTATTATAAAATGCAGCAAATGGCGTTTAATTTAACAATTTACTAATTAGGTAGAGTATCAATATCGAATGTATAAGCAAATATATTTTAATAATTAACAAAATAAATACATATTTACGTTAAATTGAAATTCTTTAAAAAGTAATATTTTAATACTTTTTACCTTAAATTACTAAATGCCGATCATCAATAGTTTAAATATATTATTTTAAAGGTATGATTTTGATCAACAAATTAATATTTAAGCTATATGGGGTCAATGGAAATAAAATAAAATGTTACTATATTAAGTTCCTCCTTTTATGAATTAAAATTAAAATCTTTGTAAAAAAAAAATAAAAAATTATTTTATCATATTTATTATTATTGACTTTTAAACCAGATCTTTTAAGTAATACCTTAGTGTTTTATTAATTATTGTATTTCTATTTTAACTACTTAGAATTAATTACATTTATAAATTTTCTAAAATTAATTAAGTTTTAATAACTTAAAACTAACATACATATAGAAATAAAGATAAAGAAAAAGCTTTAAAATAAATTTTGTTATCCGTTTTCATTATACATTTAATATGCACCAAAATATTAAATGTTTAATTTTGTTTTAATATGGCCAAATGTATATAGTAAATGTATGCTTTAAAGCTATGTAGCTTTTTAGTGAGTCATTCATTTTTATATTTCAAAGTAATATACTTTATTTAATATTACAGATTTGCTAATTTAGTGCACACGATTTATAAGTGTGTGTCCTTTTTTTCATTATGTAACAGGTCAACTACCGCCTATATATTCATTATAACTAGACCGTTTTATTTTTTTATAAAACGATGGCTCATGGATTAGATATAGGTGGAAACAAGATATTTCTAGTTTATAACCAGAAATATAGTTTTTTTGTTTAATATTTTTCTGACAATTAATATTTTAGCACAGTTGTTCTACCTGCATATTTTGGTAAATTATGATATATAAAACAAATAAAATTAAAGTTATGATAAAAAAAATGTACTTAAAAGATTAAATTATGCACAAAATTTATATTTGGTGTATTTTAAATAATTATATGGCGATCGCCTTTAGCTCCTTAGTTATCATCAGATAATTTAAAAATGTGAGCCGTAGGGCTTAATATTAATATTATTTAAGCCTTCCCAGAAGAATATAAAGTTTAGAGTACATAATACTTTACTGGTTCAGTGACTCCATAATATTAATAGAATTATGGGAAGAGTAAATATCGCTAAATATTGAATACTATTATAACAAATTATCAGAAATATCGTTTAATATTATCGTATATTAGATTTAAACTATACAGCTTGAGAGGATGAGGCAATTAGTTTAATTTACTTAAATACTTTTTTTTAATTAATATTAGTTATAAATTATTTGATAGTTAGTATACTAAGGCGCCTTAGATTTAATTTACACAACTGTTATAACGCAATAGATTTTAAAAAGATAAGCTTGCTTCCTTTTAAAGCATTTCTTTGAAAATTTGATTGAATGATATTTTAAAAAAATATGTGGATGAAAGTTTATGTTCCATGCAGTCAATAGCGACAACTACAGTATTTTTATTAAGCGACAAAAAGAAATGCATATTTAAAGAAAAAGCTTAAAATGCCATAGCAATAGGGTTGCAGTATTATAGGCCAAATTAATAATTAGCAGTAAATTCGATGTCATGATCAACATGTTTCAAATCATAAGCCTAATCCGTTTTTCTTCTAAGAATTTATATTTTAGTCTTAATAATTTGTACAAAAGTTTAGAGTTACATTACCTATTGTCAGCGTTGTAAAAACCTTTGTAACGACGCAAAATATTCGAATTGTAATGATAAGTATTTCAAGGATCCAAAATAAAAAAATATAATTACAGAATTACATATAAGTAAAAAAAATTATTGCATTATTAAAATATATTCATGGTAATCGTTGGTTTTCATTTATTTTGGCAAATGTTGAATTAAATTTATTGTTTATTATTAATCCCAATAATTTAAAATAAATTTGTAAATTTAATATTTTTAAAAAGATGTTTTTTTTATTTTAAAGCTCATAAGTAAGAAAGAATTTCGAGTAATTTAATTATTGGAATTTGAGTACGTACAACTAGAATTATAGATAGTTGATTGTAGAAATGAAACCCATTTTTTCTTTAAAAATATTACAAAAATGAAAGTTAACGACATATTTTCATAAATTTTGGAAATTAAGATTTTCAACCCAACAAACTTAGTCAAAACATAACTTTAAAATCATTTTGTTTTAATAATTTTGAAAAAAAATTGTATTTCTAGATTAAAAAGTAAATTACGACTTTTCTTTTCACGTTTCTAACTTTTCTGTGAAAAAATAAATCATTGTGCTACTATATTTAGTTTATTAAGTTCATTATTAATAATTCCCACTTTATTAGTCTTTTAACAACATCATAAGACATGGCGTTTCAATTTTTTTTTATTATTTTATAATTATTTGGAAAATGATTTCATATCGATTAGGTTAACAAATTATTTGAACGAAATTTTCTAGAAAATCTAAATCCTCAATTTTTCTAAAATTACCATATTTAAATATACTTATTTTAATATGTTACCTCTTTACCTCTATAATACACAAACATATATCGCAAAAAAAATTAATTAGTTCATTAAATAAATCGAAGCACGTTTTAAGCCAAAAACTTCTAAAATTAATGAGTATTTTGTGAACTAGATTTATTACGGTTTTCTAGAAAAATAGGTTATCTATAAAAAAATTTTACAAAAACTTACTACATATTCTTTAGATCAATATTAACTGATTCTACACATATTAATGATGATTATGCTATGAGTATGATTTTATCAAGAAAAATGATTTTAAAATAATTGTTATTTCAGCGCTATATAGTGCTCAAACTAAGCAACGTTATACTAAAATTTAAATATTAAATCAGCTAATTTTGCTCTAAAAATTTAATTGTTTTTTTTTAAAGATCTTTTACAGACACCCTATGTAAGGATCTAATTTAAATAATTTTTAAAATATAATATTTTTCTTTGGTATGGGCAGCACAATAAGTTGTATCAATCAATTATTTACATATGTACTCATGTTTGGTATTTATACTTTAAAGCCATGGCTTATTTAAACAGTTACGTTAACTAAGTAAATTTTAAACAATTTAAGTTCAAATCTACAATTTTTGATGAATTTTTGGTAAACAATGGACGAAATGAACATAAAAGTTTCATATATTATAATAGATAATATCTAAAAAATAAACATAAAAAAGTGGATTTTTGTTTTTGTTAAAAGCTTAAATATAATATTGGCCTTTATAAGTTTGTATAATAAAAAAAGAACATTTCATATCATTTTAAATAGACTTTTGCCAACTTGCTTAGTCTAATTATATTTGACATTTAGAAGAAATTAATTTGTCCTGAAATTGCTTTATGACCCTATGTACCGGGTTTAGGGATATATTTTATTGTTTTCCATTACTTCCGGTTTAACAGGAAGTGATAATATTAACTAACTACTAACTTTATATTTTATATTTAATATACTACTAACTTTATTATTTTAAATGGGACTTCTGGTTGGTTATTACGTATTTCCAGAGAAAAAAATATTCTGAAAGCAATAATACTACTTGTTTTACAACAAGATGTCATGTACTATGCTATTTTTATTAATTAAATGCGTTTATTTATGTGACTTAGTTTTTTTCTCCTTATGGCCTTATTTATCAACCGATTTAAAAGATAATCATATCAAATTATTGTGAAAAAGAAACCGCATTTTGTGCGGTTGCTCCCAATAATGTGCTATTTAAAAAAATAAAGTAAATGCAAAAATTCTTGGTTTGGATTTACTAAAAAGGCATGTAAATGATGAAAAAAACTGAATATGTCAAAACATGCTCTTATAACAATTCCATCAATATATAAAATTTCATTTATTTATCTTAAAGAGTAAAATAGTTATTAAGTGTTTCCTTTTTCCCGTGTCACCCGGTATATAGGACAACTTGTACTAGATATAGTTATCAACCAGTAGTTTAAAAAAGTTGTTTTTACAATTTTTTAAAGTATTTATTCGCGTTATTTCTATTTAATATAATACAGTTCTATTATCAATAATAAAATTATAAATTATCTATTAGCTTTTACTTTAAATCAGTAAACAGTATAGATAAAAATTAATGTATATTTACGCAGTTAATTGATTTGAGCATATTTAAAAAATATACATTTTCTTTGTTACACTACATCTTTATAAAAATAAAAACAAATTTATTAGGTATTTTAATAGGTATATAATACATTTGACTACTAAGTTACTAAATGAGTTAATTTAAAGCTGTGTGTATAATCCTTAAATTTAAAGTAAATTTTAAAGATTTATTATCGGGTATATTAAGTTCTTTTTTATCAAAATAAATACCACTTTCAAGCATGCAATTGTTCCAATTTGTACATGACATTTTCCATGCTTTAGAATTATTACCTTCAATAGTAACCTCATAACTAAATTCAGCTGCCTTTGCACAAGGTCCTAAATAAACTACCATAAGTTCACCGAAGGTATTGTAAACACTATATAAACATTTAAAAATTCCTCCATGACACAAAAATATTATACACTGATCTTTGTGGCTCATCGTTCTTTTAATTTGATTGGTACTAATTATCATATCTTTATGATCCTCTTTCAGATGTCTCATGAGGTCGTTTAAAACCAGTTTTACTGAACAAATATTTACTGGGCATGATATTTCATTAAAGTCACAATTGTCTCTATGCACTCCCACAATACTTTGATGCAATAACATTTTACAACCCTTAGAGGCATTTTTGCATGCAATTCTAGAATTACCGTCCAAGTTTTTAACGCAGGCAACACACATTTCACCTTTGCAGGTATTGCAAGAAATATGTCCAAACAAGCACACATTTTTTGTATCTTTGTCAACAGGCAATCGGCAATTTAGACACTCTTTAATCGGAGTCTTAGACTCAATTGATGAATAAATATTTTCGTACAATGCTGTGGTATTATTGTTGCATTCTGTATGTCTAGTATCAGTAAGACTTGTGTTGCTAAAATGGACAGATTCCTTTGGTCCCAAGTGGATACTATAATTTTGATTGATGTCAGATATATCGTTGGAGAAAGCTGAGTTACTAAAAGCTTGAGTCTTACTTGACTCACTTTTGGTTAGCGATAATGTTTTATTTTTATCACTAGTCGAAATAATATCTGGAAATGTAAAGTATCGTTTTTTACATTCCGACTCATGTCCATTTTCATTATTCCACGTATACGTAAAATCACAACCCATTAGGTGATATCTACAAGGAAATATTAAGCAACTACCTAAAGCTTCAAAACTTAGTTGCCTTAAACATTGCTCCCGTTCATCTACTGGTAAAATTTTGTAACACTTGGCACATATTTGTTTATCACACTTAACGACGACAGGTTTCGCATTTAAATAACCGTCACATCTATCGCACTTCAATTTACTTAAAATTGTTTCTGGGACGGCAAACATCTTATTAGCGCTTAACTACTCTTACTAATTTATTTTTAAGCGATTTTGGAAGGTAAAGCAAGATATACGTGCGACATGAGTCTTATCAACTATGTGTCAACAAATTTTATCGTTAGTCGAATAATGTAATTGCGCGGATCGGTAATATTATAAATATGTTATGCGATAATAGATTTCTATAGAATTATTATAAGGTTTTGTGGGCTTTTACGTATAATTTTACAATGACTATATTATTGTAGTTAAATCATAGGTTATAATAAACGAGCTGGTAGTGAGTGTATATAAACTACTCAAAATGAAAAAGGAGCCACTTGAAAAAATTTAAATAGTTTTTGGTGGAATAATTTTTTGCAAAAGTTATCATTTTCTGATTTATTTGTGAAAGACTACTATTAAAATAGTAAATGTCTTAAACCTCTCGCATATGTCATTTAGGAATAAAAAAATCAAACTTAGTCAATAAATAATGATTTTATTTTTTATAAGGACCATGCAGTATGCTAAAAAATACATACTGTTCGGTTCTTGTCAACAACAGAATGTAAATAAATAAAATTAAAAAAAAAACAATAATAACAAGTAGAAGGCTTTTCACATGGAATCAAACCCTGGGGCGTATATTAAATACTAATTTTAAACCTTTTATCCCCTGATGATGCACACCACTGTGTCCGAAATATGTAGGGAATTTTAAATAACTAAATGCTTAATAAATAAGTAAAGGGAGACTGCAGATTTTCATTTAACATTAACCTACGACTCCACTGCAAGTATGTCTGTGACTATTTCTTCACTATTTCAAGTTAATTTAGGTACACTCTACGGCTTATTTTTCAACTTAGCACATCAATATTTATATTTTCATTGTAAAATTTAACTAGGACTGAAAAAAATATGCACAAATTTAATATGTGCTGATAACAAATCATTAAGATTAAAATGTCTACTTTTTTTTTGAGGATATCCAGACAAAAAAAAATTGTTTAGAACTCTAAGAATAAGGCTGAAGTCTATAAATCGTGATTGTAAAATAATATTTTCGTTTAATTACAAAATCCGTAGAATATAAGAGAATGTAAGCTTATGGAGTAGTGGCTCCTTTTTCGTTTTGAGTAGTTTATTTTTTAACTCTATGCAAAAATAAGAACAAAACTTTTTTGCCACCACTTTATTAATTATTTATAATTAAGATAAAAAATAACAACTATTTAGTGTGCCAATAAAAACCCTGAGCCAATATAAAATTGATAGTAGATAAACTGAATGATGAGAATCAATATTTAAAATAAAATATTTTAGCTAAAATTATTTAACTTAGATAAACTGCCCAATCATGTATAACTCATGATATATACCAATGACTTATACGCCCATGACAAGCAATTTTGTTGTTAGGCCCGCTGAAATTTGACACGCTAACAATGTTATTAATACAGACTTTTTAAAATATAAATAATAATAAATATTTTTTAAGTAGCTACGCGCCATATTCATGTAGAAAAATTAATTTAATAAAATTAGTTTTTTTTTCTGGTAAAAATATCAAAAATTAGATTATAATAAAAATTAAATAATAGATTTTTTAGTCAGTCAGATTCCTGTAAAACATTCTTAAAAAAATTAACTTTTAGTTTACACTTATACATATTATAGACACTAACCAACCGAAACGTCATTTTACTTTTAACTCAAAATATTTGAAAGTCAGAAGAGTTAGCAAAAGCATCTACTACGTGATGATAGTATGAAAATTGAAGAGTCAGGCAAGATTAATCTAAAACTGGTAATGCAGTTGTCCAAATTTCTTCTACATATTAACAAACAGTCCAGCGGAATTAAGAATCCTTTAATCGAAACTATGCTTAGTTTGGGATTTATTTTTATTAATTAAAATCAACCCTAAGAACACATTTATTAGCTTTGACTTACACTCTGCAAATTCAGCAGTCTTATTTCCTACTTTTAAATAAAAGATAGTTTAAGAAGGATTTAAGGTCAAAAGAAGAGATTTTCAATGGATTCACCTCTCTCTCATAGCATCCTAAATCACAGCAAATATTTACATGGTTTGAAAAATACGTAATCAACACTGCTTGACGTAAACCTTATAACGGCTTTATTATGTAGATGAGATAAAAGTAAAAGCTACATCTTACACCACCTTAACAGTATTCAACCCATAGTTAAATTCATAATGAAGATGAATACTAATTTAAATCTGCCCTTATGTTTTGGTAAAGATAAGAGCTATAGTAATCCCATTTATACCGGACATTACCTTTATTTATAGTCTAAGCACTCTATAAATACCAAAATATGCATTATAAGAACAATCCACTACTGAGCTTCAAATATATGCAATAACAATAAATACTAAAATGCCGAACAAGAAAATATTAGCAGGTATTTACAATAAAGTGGTTAGATGAAGAAAATTAAGAAAAGTCGATCCATTTCATTACACTTTGTGTTCTTTCTCTAAAGAAAATTTAAAAAAAAATAGCAAACTTGCAATTTAACACTTTTCTAATAATAACGTTATAGTTTTTCAAATATATCATATTCAGAAAAACGAATTCAATAAATTTTTAGGTATTAATGGTTATGGAACCTAATCAAATATTCTTTTTATTTATTTCCGTCAATAATCAATTGCTGAAAGATACAAGAAAATGCTTTTTGTGTGACAACCTTTTTATCTTAGGCACAAATGAGAGTTTTTTATATGTTTCTAATCCGAACTTTCTATTCGAAAGTTTTACTGCGCGCTTTTTATTTAATGGATTTCGAAAAAAAAGGAAAGTTTCATTGAGATTAATATATTTATTTTATAATAAAACATGTCTAAGGAGGAAAACATAATCTTTTATTGATGAAATGATAGAAAATTGATAAACATGGATTATTTTTAAATGATCTTATAAAAGCTCAAGAAAAACGCTCAAAAAGGCGTTGTTTTTTTAATAGCATATTAATTAATTTAATTTTTTCGTATGTTTAATAGTTCTACTTCTATGCTTACTTAATTTATGGCCAACCCAACTTAATAAAAAGTTATATGAGAGGCAAGAAAAATTAGTGCATTGTGTAATATGTCAAATTAGTGCTAATCATATTTCCTAGTAAATTAAAATGTTTAATTAACTACAGTAAAAGCGATTTATAAAAAAAGCCGAATAACCAATTTTTAATTGAGAGCCAATTTGTAACGTAATTAAAGAAATTGCTTAAAAGGTAACTATTATTCCAATATAATATTATAAATTATTTTGATGTGGTGATTCATCTAAGGCCTATCAAAAAAGAATAAGATAAATCTGAAAAAACCTATAGCCGAAAATTTTAGAATAATCCTAATTCAACTAAACTCTTAATGAGAAAGTACAAAAAAGAGTAACATTTATATAACATCAAGCACAAAATGCTAAATACCTATGATTTTGTTGTAAACAATTATGTACATACACTACAAGTAGAGTAATATTATCACTATCAATCAATCAATTACTATCCACAAATAAAACGCTAATATTCTAATTTCAGGAGTTATGCATTTCGGCAAGTGTTCTTGCCATAATCAGACTTGGGTTACTTAACACTTACACAAATTCTAAACAAAGTTTCAATATTATTTAGTTGTTAGGGTTAACGACAATAGGTTTTGCCTCAATAAAAATGAAATTATAAAATAGTCTTTTATAAACGTTAATTACCTATGTCTCTAAGAGCTCTTTAAACAGAATGCGAGTTTTCTATCTATTTAAAAAAATATCCTAATAAATATCATTATGGCAGCAAAGTTATATATGGCAAAAAGTAAGAAAAAAAATTATAAAAAAAATTTAACAAATGTCTCAAACCCAATAAATATAAGTAAAAGGGTTTTTTATCATTTTGTAAGATACTATTTTGTAAAATTAGAAGACTTACATTAGGTACACATGATGCAAGGGTATAAACAGTTAATATAAAGAAGAAACAAAAATCGTACCATTATAAATTTAATGATGGTTAGTAGCAAATTAAAAGTTAAATACCTAAAAGATAAGTAACTTATCTTGATATCTCACCAAATACAAAAATATCCATAATGTGGTTATTTATTTAACTGCATTGCTTAATATATCAGCCTTCATATCAGAATTAAATAAATTTAGTATTTTGCCATTTAATATTTTCGGGTTTTTACCTTCAGCTGACAAGATTCCAAATAGCGCAGATTTTTGTTGCGAGTTTGCTGCTCGTGGGCATTCAATAAGAACGCTAGATGGTTATTATCCTCATTAAACTTAATTAGTTTTTCTTCTAAGAATGGTAGCCATTTTTCTTATTCCTTGTATCGGTATTTAAGTTTCTTTTCAATAATAGTGGTTACTTTATCTGCTATTTTTCCTAAACATTTCTCGCTAAGCTTATTAGTCATTAGACTTTTAATTTTACGGATCTACGCTTGCCATGATGACAGTTCAACACAAAATCCCCGAGTTAACCAAAAAAAAATATTAATCTTTCTAAGGTAGCACTGGAAAAGCTACAACAATCCTACTGCAAATACCTTTAAGTATAAAAAAGTAAATATTTCTTTACGTTAACTATTTTATTTCAAAGACAATTACAAAGCGATATTAAGCCATAGCTTACATCAACAGCGCCACTTCATAATGATATTATGTATGTAATGGTCATCATTTATGTTAGTATAGTCATAGTAAAATAACTATAAAAATATTAGTATAAGTTAAAAGTGTAGAAAGGTGTGTCACTTCTTTTGATATCGATCATGCTTTTAGAAATAATTGGCTTTAGTTTTTAACTGCCAAACAAAAATTAATGATTTACTGCTTTATTAATATTAGCATGCGCCCTCTAAAAAGCTGGTCCCGCCTGCGCACCATTATGGACTTTGCATTGGTTTAGTAGCGTCTTATGGTACTACTTGGCCGTTACATTTTTTAATAGAGTGTCAGTACAGGGTATTATCCATTACTTTTTGATCAAAATGATTCATCTGTTTCTGAGATATATTTCTATTTACTATACTCACAAAAGTTAATTAATTCTGTGTATAAACAATTTCGTTTCCATCCAAGGCTTTTGAAACATAATTAGCCAAATTAAATGTATCGCCATATGCATTAACTATTTTTTATAAAGCCATAATGAAACTTATCAAAGGATAATTAGATGTAAACATGTATCTGTTACAATCTGATACATTATAATATGTATCTGTTCTTTAATTATCTTTTGATCTGTTTTTACCCAAATTTTTATATCATGCGGGCATATACCAGTTTGTATCATTGAATTTTTTTTAGATACTTATAACCCTGTAGCTTTATCGTTCTTTATAGAAGAATTTTTAAAATTTTTCCTTTGACATATTAATGACTAATATATAAATAAATAATATCTGGTGGAAATCAAAAAAGGATTCATATAATTAAAGAGAGAAGAGAAAACAAGGCAAACTATAGGAAAGCTATATAAATTTAACCTTTTCGAGTCTTGTAAGAGTACATAGAGTAGCTTACAAAATCTATAATATATTACGATATTAATACTCAGTTACCTGATTTTATAATAATTATAACTATTAAATTCATAAAACATAACACTTCATTAGTTACATATGTATTATATGATTAGGCTCCAGCCTTTCTAGAACGGAAGCGAAGATAGTATTCCTACCAAAAGTAAAACGCGACTCATATGTGCAACCCAAATCCTTACATCATAATTTGTCTTACATCTTTCCTCCTGAAAAGAGAGCAAAAGCTTAAAAAAAGGTATATACTACGAGCTCTACATCAAAACCAATATATCTTGTGAATCAGCGATCCACGCGATAACCTAGAAGGTCGAACAATCTATGAACATTAAATAAATTGCCCTAGGAGTCTTCTTAGACATTGAGTATTTGACCACATGTGATATGACTTAATCAACCATACCATAGCTGCACGGGGTATACATCCTATGACAGGCGGTTGGGTCAATCAAATGCGAGGCCATAGGAGGATGACAGCAAGTTTCAACAACACTACGCCTAAGGCCAAGGTGTGTAGGGAAATACAACAGAGGGGAGCACTCTCACAACTGCTGTGGAACCTTGTATCGGACAGCCTACTGGCACGACTGGAGAGACAGCATATCTTCGCTATGGAATACGTAGACAACTTCGTTTTACTAGTCTGGGAGGAGGAGCCAGGCTCACGTAATTCACACTGGTACATGGAAGAATAATTAAGGGTAAACTCCGCAAAGACCACTCTGGTTGCCTTCACAAAAAGGAGAAAACTAGAGCCCATAACAGACCAAGTGTTTTTGGCGAATATCTGCGATTTACAAATAAGATCAAATATCTGGGTGATCCTGGATAAAAAACTCAGGTACAAGAAGCATTTAATAAATAATACAAACCAGGCCACAAAAATTCGACTCGTAAGACAATATTCGGCAGATCATGGTGACTGTCCCCAAAAATGATACACTGGGTATACAAAACAATGGTAAGACACATGATTACCTACATACTCAGCACCAATGGCACTAGGAATAGGCAAAACCAAGATTATAGAGCTAGATAAATCCTTTGTAATTAACGAGGAAAAAAAGACCACTGGAAACAGAAGTTACCCGACTTAGATAAGGCGACTACGTAGTTTAGTTTTTAAGATCGGGATAGCAGTGGGCATACTAGAGGACTAGATGGAGTTAACTGCAATAATAATTTTGATTATTAGATTGTATACTGGTTATACCCCACTATACTGGTTATTTATTTATTTATCTTTTTAATTATATATAATTCTATAAATTTCTTATATTCATACTGCGGTATCTATGCTTTAATTTCCTTCTGGTGTTTATTCAACTTGTATAAGCAACAAACTGAGAGTAACTGAAAATAACATAAAATTGTGTCTTTATTTCTTGTATATACCCTATTCACTAATGATTTATAAACATTAATCCAATCTTAAACAAGACACCTTCATGTTTACTTGTTAAATTAACTTAAATATGATGAAATCATTAACAAACCTAAGTAAATTCAATAATTAGGTAGGTCATATAAACTAATTGTTTAAAATAAGGGTACCAAGTTACTGCCTTGAGGTACTTCCAAAAATACAGAATGTAACCCTGTCCTAATTCTCTGATATCCGCTTATTAGTTATTACTGTTATTAGTTAATATACCGCTACTAAATGTGAAAGCAAAAAAAAAGAATTATATATCTGGTTGACATGAATTTAAAATAAGTAAATATGGTTTGAATAATTATTAGTTTCAAAGATTTTGGAAATTTAAAACACTCATTGATCTATAGTTTAAAAGTTGAATTTATTCACCCGACCTCAAAATAGTTGCAATAACTGTATATTTTTTCTAACATGAGAGTTTAGAAAAGAAAATTTATCTTTGTGTTTACTGATTTGTAGTTAAGTCTATATAAAGGAAAATAAAATATTGTGCAAAAGCATTAGCAATAGTTATAGAAAATAAACTATAAAAAGCATATCGCCCTTGCCTAAGAACTCTTGCGAGAGTAACAGGAGAAAACTGGATTTTAGAGCCAGATTAACTGAGTGGAGTTTCTTTCCATTTCAATATATTATTGGTAATCTACCCAATTTTTTTACATTTTCCCACACTTGTTTTTCGTAATAAGAAATAATAACATTAATTAAAATTAAAATAAAAACAATACATTAGAATACAACTTACATAAATACTCTTAAATGCAATTAAAATGTTGAATTTATTTATTTATAATAACTTCTACAGTACTGGAACATCAATATTTGTCTTATATTATTATTATTTCGGAAACGATTAGTGGATAGCGAGAGGTCAAGTAAATATTTATTTTGTTCATTGCTCATTATACGAAATAAGCGTTTAAAAATTTGCTTACGATGCCGGGGAAAATCTATGAGATGTCTTTTTCTAATAGCGGTATTGAAGTATGTTAGCCCTAATTATTACCTTGTGAAACAGGTAGTGGGCATCGATTAATTATCTTGTAAAAAAAATGATTTAATGTAAATCTCTTATGAAAACATATTAAGCTGACCAAGATCTTGTAACTTATTTAATGGCCATGAGGCTTGCGTATACCAAAAATAAATCTAATGACTTTTTTAATTTTTGTGTGCGTTTTTTATCTGCATTATCTAGGCAAGGGCTATAAACCAATAAAGTCCTTTCCATATTATCGGACTGCGTTTTTTACCTTTATTTACAAATAATACAGTTAAACTAAAATTACAGGCTATGTTTTTTAAACTAGTTGACGTTATTTACGTCTCCAATGAACTTTCTGACGATTCGAGATGTGGATAATTGATAAATGAAAATTAATAATAAATGCGTTGCCTTCTGCGTTAGCTTATATATGATTTTCTTAAGGTTGAGCAGTTTTATGTTTCCGGCTCATTGACATTACTCCTGTTGTTGACACAATAATTGGAATTGTCCGCACTTCTCTTATTTCTCATTGTCCTCATACCTGGTGTTCTAGATCCCTGTTCTTAACAATCTCTTTATTAGGTTTCGCTCTTAGGTTGATATTATTAGGAATCAATAAGGGTTGTCTTTATAGAAATTTGATCGATTAGTATTAGGTTATGTTGTTACCTATTATTACCTACTCGTTTGTTTGTGCGATCCCAATACAATTTGTGTTGCTCATTTTCAACAACTGGTTCCGGCTTATAGTTTAAATATGGTAACCTGACTGCTGATAAGAGGTTTAGTTTTTCTGCGAGCTCTTGATGCAGTATCTTTGCAACCAAAATGTGTGATGTTTCAGCCTTTCCTAAAAAAAAGGAACGCAAGTTACTGATTTACTGACTCAGCTATTTCCCTATGTCGGCCATTCCTCTTTCTCCCATATGTCGAGGTAGTGTAATTTGTTCTATGGCATTGCGTGGATGATGCTTATTAGCTTTCTTTAGGAATGTTCGAGCCTTTCTTTCTAAATTTTCGATGTACGTTTTAGGCCATCCTATAATACCATAAGAGACTCCTTATATAATAATAGCTTTAAATAAGGTTCTGCTATTAAGACCTGTTTTAAGCAGTCGTCGCAGTCTTGTAGTGAACTTAGTAGTTAGCTCATTCTTTATAGTTTTATGGTCTATTCTTTACGCCTGACTCATTCCTAGGTATTTGTAGGATTATTCTTTGTCCATAACATTAATTATCTGATCATTTTCTGACTAAAAGTCACCTGGTTATAGTTTAACCATAATATTGTACACAGTTCAGCACTTATCTCGTCCAAAGATCATTCCTATATCGTCAGAGATTTTTTCACTATTTTAAGCATCTGATCTAGTTGATTTCGTGTTGCCGCAAGAATTTTTAAGTCATCCATATAAAGTAGATGGTTTACTCTTGTTTGTTCTCTATTATCCTTTTTTAGGCAAAATCCGTACATAGTTAAATTAGGTAGGCTAAATAGTGGGTTCATGGCAAAGCTTAAGGAATCTCTCTGGAATATACCCCTGGAACTAATAGGAATCATATTAGTTCCAATTCAGTAACCGTTAGGCACCTTAATTTTTTTTAATGTTCGGCGAGAATCCATAGTGAATTCTAAAAAGAAAATTATGTGGTTATCTATTTTGTACAATTTAAGTAAATTAATAAGCCATTTATGTGGAAGTGCATCAAAAGCTTTTTCATGTATGAAATATGAAATTTTTGAAAAATTGAATGTATGAAAAGATTTCTTTTGCTGTTAAATGTCTGATTGAAAACTACGAAGTCGATAGATAATTAGTTGTTCTTTACGACTTATGATACCTCTGGTCTGTTGAGCTGTTATGATGCTATTTTGGTCATAATGTCTGTAAATACGTTCTATAATGCAATAGATAATTAGTTTATGGAGAATGGGTAAGCATGTTTAATGGCGGATATTTAGCCGGATCTTGAGTATTTTAGCAGTCCTTGGATAAGAGGTAAGTAATACCTTGTGTTAAAAAATTGAGGAATTTTTAAGGATTCATAAGCACGTCGTTTAGAAGGTGGGTCAGTGGTTGATGCATTGACCATATTTTCTTAATCCAGTAATTTTGGACGTGATCTGGGCCTAGAGTTTTCTAGTTATGTAGCTTTCTCATGTCGTTAGTCAACTGAAAAAGGTAATAACGCCATTGGATTATATGTTTGACACTTTGCTCCTTCTTCAGTCAGCCATTCAGTGTCGAGGTTGCATTCTCTAGGTGTTGTTAATTAACTGCCTTAGAACTCCTCCATGTTTTATTTAGTGGGGTAAATGCTAATAGCAGTGTTTGTTGGAGAAGTGTCGGTATGTTTTCGATAAAATTGTTTCTCTAAGCATTCAAAAAGTAAATTATCTTGTTTTTTTTATTAGTGGATATTCCTTCTTAAGTGACCGGAAAAAATTGATAACTTTTGTTTAAGATACCTACGCATTGTTCCGGAGTACATTTACATTGTATTATTATTGTACAGTCTTCTGGGTCCTGCTATGAATGTTGGACCTGACGCATTATTTCCTTTACTCTTTTTTGTAATTTTCTGTTTCTGGTACCCCGATATATTCCTTTAGCCGGTCAATGTCACAATGTTCACTACGTGTAACATTTTGCTGTTATTTATTATTTTTAATTCCAGGGTTTTAATGACAGCGGTACGATATATTATTAGTTAAAGCTGTTTAAGTGTCGCATTACTATTATTATTATTATTATTATTATTATTATTATTAAATATGATAGATATGTACCAGCTACATTATACCGAGTGACAATAGATGGTTTGGGTTTTTTCATGTCATAGGTAAATGAAACATATGCATCTTAAACTTCTTGGAAGCGCGTTTTTCCATACAAATTCATATAAATATATCATATAGTCATCAAAAAATATACCCACATTTTTAGCAGATCCAACTTAGGACACATTTGCCATATCAATAGTAATATTCACATTTAATTTTAAAACTTTTGTTTATTCTTATTGCTGAAAATCATAAGCTGAAAGCTGGTAGAATTTAAATTCAGCTTTTGTCTTTTTGAATTCGATTTTAATGAATTAGCTAGTCATAAATTGAAACTGATAATTTAGGAAAGTCAAGCAATGCAAAACTGCCATTTAAATATTCGTCTGAGTCCCAATGACGTCATCAGTGATGTGCAACTAAAAGCTACTGATTTATTAAATTTCTTTCTTAAGCCACCCTGTGCACTGAATATTATATCGGTGGAAACAGAATACTTATAAATTTGATTATAAAAAATCATTTCAAAGATTGTCGAGCTTGAGTGTCAGATGCTTTTTAATTCATGATTCGAAGGTCATCAAAGATTAATGGATTAAAAACTTTGGTTTACCGATCGATATTGTCCATTGGTCTAAAAGAAACTTACCTCTATGCATCAATTTAGGATGTGAACTTTACATTTGTCAATAAATAGGCTGCAATATTAATATTAGGAGTGATACTTTAACAGGTCAGTAGTATTTATTCTTATGCTCATTAAAAACGTGATGGCTATCTTATAGAATAGGTTCAGTGTAAGATGCTGGTTTATTTTGTACAAAAGTGTAAAAATAATTAACAATTTCTTTGGGAACTGAGAGAAAAAGTGGCAATGAACAATGAACCAGTTTCGTCTTTGCAAATATTTAATCTTTTTAGTAAATTCCATAACGATTTTGGTTTAGTCAAGTTCAGGTATTTCCGAGCATAAAAAAAACCGTCTTCCATCGATAACGTTATCCAATTTAACTCAAATTATTTCCATCAACACATTACTGCTTTTAATTATTTATTTTATTGTTTTTTTAAAGTTGAGCTTTAAATAACAATTTTCTTTTAGGTGATTTATTTAAATGTTATAACCGATACCAACTCTTTATACCGTATAATTTATCCACCACAAAAAATTCTGAACCAAATTTTATAAAAGTAAAAGTTGGTGGTATTTCCCCACGGCTGGCAAAATTTTTTAACCCTTTTATTATCATAGCTTTTGAAATACTCACATACATACTCAAAATGAATTTAAAGGAAAGACTTTAGAAAAAACCAGATCCTCTCTCAAAGGCTAGTGTATATTGCCACTTCTGTGTATTAGTATCATTAGAGCTGTAGATTTTTCTGTTGTTTATTCAGAAACCAAGTTGCTTTTTTTTGCTGCCCTTCTTTGGTCAATTTTAACTAATTATATAATGTCTAAGACAGTGACTTGCGTTTTTTTGGTTTTGTGTCAAGTAATAATATGTTTAAAATAATAAGGTACATTCATAAGTTAGACGTTACTGCTGATTGTGTAGCTTAAATATTAGCTTATAATATGTGCATAATATGCATAACAAACTAAACTATAGCGGTTAGAAAGAGTCTGAAGGATTTTTTCCACAATTTCACTTGTGGAGAAAAGTCTTCCCGCCCTTCCTAACCCGCTATATTATAGCCACTCCACTTTAAGAATAGACGCTTCTACTTACAAATAACTGAACTGTGTGGTTTGAAATAAATTTGAAATAGACTCTTGGTATATTTATTTAATCAACACGGTAGATGGTTTTTAATTTCATGATCATAGCGTTATTATACATTTACAAAAATATAAGAACAGTAATATCAGCAGCGAAACATACCGTCAGGCATCGATAATCAAATTTATGATTTCTACGAACATTGACTATTGTCTACTAGAAGAAAAGTAATTTGCGACCATCCTTATAAACTACGGCTATTTGTTTCATGGTATGTATAAAGTTTATTTCGAATGTAGCAATGATCTCCCTAGCTTTTAAAAAAAAATTGCTTAAATTCTTTTTAAATATTTTCTTAGTTACCTAGAAAAGATATAAATTACATCAAACAAAATGTATTGGGCTATATCTATACATGATTGTTTACGATATTCCTTATTACTATATCTCGCTAACTCTACAAAAAAAATAATTTCTATGACGCATTTATTGATAACTTTAATATTTTCCCAAAAATAACCTTCATTTAAATTGTGTATAATAATCTGCTGATAAAAATTATCGCAGGTACAAATAAAGCACTTTCCTTATCAGTTTCCAGTTAGCGGTTAAATGAATGTGAAAACATTTGGTTACCATCTATCTATAGTATAGAAATTTCAAATGTGTAATGTCTGTATTTAAATATGTATCGATATTTTCATTTTATAATTTTGGTGCGTTTTAATAGTTAATTCCGGAGTTTGAAGTTAATAATTTGAATTTAACTAAATGAATAAAAATGTTTGATTGTGAGGTATAAAACGACGGTAAGCATTTATTTTTTCGTAAAAAGTATGTTAATAATATATACAATCAACTTTTTAAAACTTTATGTGGTATAACAGTAAATATGGAGGCTGATACTTGATTTTTTCCTGATGACAGAAAAATAAATGGTCAAATTCATCCACTCTTCTTTTGCCCAGTTGTAAACATTTATGGTGTCTAGTGACGTTATCGCTTATACTTATCAAGTTTGTTAGGCGCATTTGTAGCTAATCAAAATTTCATCCATTAAGTTATATTTTTAAAAGTCTAATTTTTGATTCAGTGAACTGCTACCATCACCTCTCTCAGGTAGAATTGTAAAATTGCAATCATCAAAAATCACTTTCTCTTACCTTCTACTTAATAGAGAATATACTTTTTTTTTTTATTTTAATATAATAATTTAATATAACTTTATAAAAAGTATATTTAATTATACTTGGTTTGAAAATTATATATTTTTCTTAGGTACATACGTTAAACAATATCAAATTCTGTATATAAGACTTTTTTTTAATTTATTATAAGTCAAACTTAAAAAGTAAAACAAAAATGTTAACATACACTTAATTTATGAAAAGCCACAATGCAATTATAATGGAGGCAACAATCATTTATGCAAGAGATGTCTAAGTTAATTAATTAGTTAAATTGGAAAATATGTATATTAATTATACATAAATAAATAATACCTTTTAAGTTGATAATGATGGTAGCAGTTGGTAACGCTATTATAATAAAAGATTGAATAAACCTAATATAAAAAGTTCTGGGACTCTTCTTAATTCGTCGGAAAATTCTACATATAAGATATAATGCTTCAATATAATAAAGATATTGGAAAAACGCAAAAATCCTAAATCATTTTTTCATTAAATAACTTTTAAAAATTGTGTTGACGGTAGTTATTGCCAATACATTATCTGTAATGTTCTTCTAATTTAAAAATACTCTAATTTGAAAATATATTTTGGATAATCTTTACTTCTTTGGATTATTTGCCTTAAAACTTTTAAACTTTTACTTCTTTCTGTTTATACAACATCCATTGTCCCAAACTATAAGAACATAACTATTATTAGATGGCCACCTAATAGTCTCGTGAGTTCCAATTAAAATAGAGTATATTCCAGTTTATTTCCAGAAAGCTAGCGCCGAAGGCATTTTCTACTTTAAGATGATAGTGAAATTGCTTGTTAGGCACCCTTTTTCTTAAACAAAAAATCATGTCGATATTTTTTTAACAAAGCAGAGCTCTAGTTTTGATAAAATGACTAATTCTGCTAACCGCTGTTAAATATTAAATATACAATTCCTCTAATATCCGTCAAAAAGCTTTCTAAGCTATTTTTTAAAGAAACTTTCCTATTTAAAAATCCTGAACTACTATACTGGAGTACGTTATCACTAAACAATATTGTCTTAGTTTAATAAAAATATTTCATTTTGACTTTGAGGTATATACAAAAATACATAATACAGGATACCTTGAAAAAATAAAATATTGCAATTTTCTCGACAACCCTGTATATTTCTCAACAAAGCTTAAATTCGTCAATTTTTAATTTTTCTTGAGCATTTTGTTCTGTAAAAAAATAGCATATAGGGTAGCTGAAAACTTCTTTAAATAATATTGTACAAGAACTTCTTCAATCCAGAAAAATTATAATAAAATATTTACAGACGACTACATTTTTATTAAACGGGGAAATCAAAAAAACAAAATTATCGCCATCGGTCTCTCATAGAAAACCCATACTGTATAATAAAAAAAAATACGAAGTGTCCATGGGGATGATTAACAAAAGGATGGAACATATATTTTTGAATGAAATCTAAATGCAGAATTATATTTGGGATTCTTATTTTTAGTATTTATCTTTCCAAATTAAGAGCATATTTTACACCAGCAGATATTGTTCCATCAAGACGATGTTTCGGCGCACATGGTTAATGAAGTCTTTCCCACCAAGTGGATAGGAAGAAGAGGGGCTGTGAATTGGCCGTAGATCTCCGGATCTTAATCCATTACACTATTTTCTACATTACGAAAAATAGATACAAGCTGGTTCGGGACTGTATACAATATTCTTATGACAAGCTAGGATTTTGTAGTAAATGGTAATTGGTGTAGAAGAACATTGATGTAGGTACGTATTTAAGTTGTTTTTAATTTTTTTGTGCCCTTTATGATATATTCTTGTAATAAAAAATTAAAAATCAACGAAACCGAGCTTTTAAAAAAATATGCGGGGTTGTTGAGAAAATTGTAATAATCCATTCTTCCAAGACAACCTGTATATAAAAATAATGCATACGCTAGTACCAGTTACTATCCTTATTCGTGTGATGTCAGCAATATCGGTAAAGGTCTGCTAAATAGCATTACATTACGCATTTATCTCATCTTACCGCATATTTTCGATTACATCTGTGCACAGTAGTATTCCTAAGGAAAAGTGACGAATCAAATATGATATCATATATCCACATCTCCATTATAATAATATGATAGAGGTTGCAGGTTAAAACTTCATTATAAAAATATTTTGTTTTGATACGTATTCATTTATAATTGTCATAGTTAAAGCAAGGTCACGTTGAGGTTATTGCAGTCTAAAATATGCAAATAGGTGAGTTGTTTCAGCGAGATACGAAATTGATTTCTTTAATAATAATATATGTTTATTAAGCCAAAAATACCAATTTTGATTGGTATTTAAATTTTGGATAATATTAATGATATAATTTAAATTTTTTATACACATGTCCCATTTAAAACAAAACAAAATAAAAAAAGTTTTTTTTTGGATAATAGAAAATAAAACTTCTCTTGAAGTTAGGAGATCGCGCCCATAAGAAATTTCAAAAATCAAAGTTTCATATTCACTCACAGTATTACCTATAACTTAAAAATTATACAACATGCTATATGGAAAAAAGAACACATTCTTTAAACAAAATGTATTGATACCTACTAAATTTAATCCTACAGATATTCAACATCACTTCCTAGATGTTTTATATTTAGCCGATACCGCGGCCCAAAATGTCATAAATTTTTATAGAAATAGCCGATTTAGTAATGAACAGTTAATAAGTTTAACTTACTGATGACTCACAGTTAAAAAATATATCTACCTTAAAATCTAGGGCTCTTAAGTTATGCTTGCCGTTTTATTTGTATTCTCTTATAAACAGGCAATCAATAAACCTATTACAAAAACACCAGAACCAAATAGTTATAAGTGAAATTACAGTTTTTTGGATTATTGTGGGATGCTTTGAATCCTCTAATGAATTTCCTGTATGATCGACACAGTTGTCTGAGGATCCAATAATAATCCGATGATGGATTATTATTGACTTTAACGCCAATTAACCTCAGGGATCAGATACTTGCACTGCTGTTTTAAATTTACATGGAAGATATGTATAAGATAATAAAATATTCAATTTTGAAGTAATATGCAGATAATTTCCAGATAAATAATCCAATAGCTTACTATAATTTTCAAATAGGTCAAGTCGGGCTTAATACTGATTTTGGTAATTTAAACATATAGACAAAAAATCATAATCTTAAGTTAAATTGTCCCAAATCTCAAATTCTAATTTTATCATCCGAACCAAATCTCTTGCCAGACCTTAAAAATACACTGCATATTACTATAAATAATGTTTTTATTTTAATAGTAGTAGAAACAAAAAACCTGGGTATAATTTTCAACAAATCTATATCTTTTACCTTACATGTTAAAATCAAAATTAAAGCTCCAAATTTACGATTAAGGCAACTTTCCAAAATAAATAGTACCTGTCACACTGATGTGTATGTATTTAATTTGAAATAATACACAACCTTAATTTATGAGAGTATATTTTCGACTGACCATGAGATACAATAAATGCCGTAAATGCCGTCGGTTTCGAGCCGGCAAAAAAAAGGTAACAAATAATAATACAGCTATGCGGTGTAATGTAAATAAACAACGGATATGGAACACCCTCCCCCAATAACAAAAAGAAAAAAAAATCAACCAGTCAAACATCAAACCTAACTGTCTTCTAAACTAAGACACTTGCAAACGATCCGGCATTTTAATTTTGCTACGTCTACGCAACACACGTGTACCCGAATCACTTTCTAAATCAGATTTATCACTATCTGATAAAACCCCCACTTCATCTTCACTAGAGCTAAAACTATTATTATCAATCGAGGTAGATCTTGGAATTATGGTTGTATTTGTCTTATTATGTTCAGGCTGAAATGTTACATAATTTTTTTTTAACTGGCTGAGATGCCTCTTCCATTTTATTCCATCATCTACCTCTATTACGTAAGTTCTTCGACCAAGAATATCTTGAACAACCCCTTGACACCACCTTCTTTTGTCTGCATTTGGACGATAATCTTGAGCCCACACTTTTTCTCCAATACAAAATGATATGTCTCGAACCTTTTTAAAATTTTTCTCCATTTTATGCTGTTTATTTTTAACTACATTTTCGGTGGAAGGAAGCAATAAGTCAAATCTAGTGCGTAAAGAGCGACCAAAAATAATTTTGGATGGACATTCTTGAGTGGTTGTTTGAGGCGTATTGCGATATTGAAAAAGAAACGTATCTAAAATAAGTTGCAGATCAGTTTTATGATCTTTGTAACCTTTAATAAGCGCTCTTTTTAAAATTTTAACACCGGACTCCGCCAATCCATTAGTCTCTGGATGAAAAGGAGCACCCGTCTTGTGGATAATACCCAAACTCTCTAGAAAAGAACTAAATTCAACAGACATAAAAGTTTGTGCATTATCTGTAGCTATTTCTTTGGGCAATCCAAACTGAGAAAATAACTTTCTTAGAATTTGTATTGTTTTAGAAGAAGACATATTTTGCACAATAAAACATTCCAACCATTTGGATGTGGCGTCTTCAACAACTAAAAATGTTTTATTAAACAAAGGGCCAAAAAAATCTACATGCAAACGAGTCCATGCATTTTTAGGGCAATCCCACATTATCAAAGAAGGTTTAGGTGACTTATCCGCATACATTGAACAAATTTTACATCGCCGAGCAATATTTTCTATAGCCTCGTCGATTTTTAGCCACCATACGTATGAGCGAGCCAAAGCCTTCATTTTGACAATGCCAATGTGGGTTAAGTGTAGCTCTTCCAAAATACTCGTTTGAAAACTTGAAGGTACAATTAAACGATACCCCCACATTAAACAACCGTGTTCAATAGATACTTCGTTTTTTCTTATAAAAAATGGCTTAAGGTCTACAGAAGGACAAGTTTTAGGCCAGCCATTTTTAACATAAAAAAAAACTTTGCTAAGGATTGGATCTTTACCAGTTTGCTCTTTAATTTTCAAAAAATTTACTGGAAAATCGGAATTTTGAATATAATTTAAATATGACACTTTATCATTGTCACTTGATGAAAACACAATGGAACTACTATTATAATAATAGTGAATATTTTCAACACTAGTTCCTAGTCGAGATAAAAAATCCGAGTAATTCTTTTTTGGGTTGACGTATTTAATTTCAAAGTTAAATGATGATAAAATATACACCCACCTTTGTAGGCGATTAGCTGCAAAAACCGGTAGCCCCTTTTTATCTCCAAAAATAGCTAAAAGGGGCTTGTGATCGGTATACAAGGTAAATTTTGTCCCATACAAAAATTGAAAAAATTTTTTTACTCCAAAAATGATGGCTAGAGCCTCTTTCTCAATTTGTGAAAAACCTAATTCGCTTTTACATAATAATCTGGAAGCAAAAGCGATTGGCCTCTCAGAACCGTCTGGATAAAAATGACTAATAATCGCTCCAAGCCCTACACTGCTAGCATCCACCAAAAGTTTAATGGGTATTTTGGGATCAAAATGAGCCAGAACCGATGGAGAAATTAACATTTCCTTGATTTTAGAAAAACTATTTTGACATTCTGTACTCCATTCCCAAGGAACGTTTTTTTTAACAAATTATATAAGGGGAAGAGTATTGTTGATGCGTTTGGTAAAAATTTAACATAATAATTTACCCCCCCTAAAAATGATTTCAGTTCTGTAATATTTGAACGATTTTTAGTTTTAATGACGGCTTCTACTCTTTCTTGGGTTTTATGTAGCCCAAATTTATCGATTCGATGGCCCATGTACGTCAAGGAGTCTTGCATAAAGCTGCATTTGTTTTTTTTTACTTTAAGGCCGCATTCACTTAATTTTGTAAAAACCCGTTCTAACCTCTCTAAATGTTCAAGGTCATTTTTTCCCGTTATTAAAATATCATCAAAAACGCTATAACGCCCGGTATACCGTTAAATAGTTGTTCCATAATAACTTGAAATATGGAGGGTGCACAATGAATGCCAAAGGGTAGCCTCTGATAAGAAAATAAACCTCTATGTGTAGAGATTGTCACCAACTCTGTAGAATTTTCATATAGAAGAATTTGCTGGTATGCCTCTGACAAATCGATTTTTGAAAATTTTAAACCCCCTTCCAGCCGACTAAATAAATATTCTATTCGCGGAAGCGGAAACTGTTGAAATTCCAGTTGTGGATTCAAGGTTACCTTAAAATCTCCACAAATTCTTAGACCACCATTTTTCTTCAATATGGGAACAATAGGGGTGGCCCATTTAGAAAATTCTGTCAGAATTAATACCTTATTTTTAATTAAACGATCTAATTCTTCGTCAATTTTTGGCTTAAGCGCGATTGGAACAGGACGTGGTTTAAAAAATCGCGGAATAGCATTTTCCTTTAACTTAAGGGTTACTTTAAACTTGTTGAAAGTGCCCAGAGTACCATCAAAAATTTGACCAAAATGTTTTAATAAATATTGAAGCTTGGTCTCCGAATTTACGTATAACAACCTATTATTATTGTTACTATCTATTTTACATAAACCAATGTTCAACATTTTTAAGCCGTTACGCCCTATTAATGGAGGTCCTCCATTTTTAATGACATATGTTTTTAAAATGTAATTGTTGTAGTCATAGATAATATTTAGGTTAAGATAACCTAAGGGGTTAAATGATACACCCACATAATCTTTAAGAGACAGATCATTACGAATCAAATTATATTTTGTAAAATAATGTTTATAGAAATTTTCAGAAATAGCCGCATGAGCAAATCCAGAATCAATTTCAAAATCAAATTGTAAACCGTCAGTTAATAGCTTAATAATTATAGGCCTTTCGTTACCTTTAGAATTATAACGCAACTTATTATAATATGATGAAGAATTACTCTTAATGTTAAAGCACATCTCGTCATTCTCATCAGATGAGTCTTGCAAAAGGTTTTCTTGCAAAAAATTATGACCTGATAGCTTCTTGCACATAGGTGCCAAATGGCCTTTGATTCCACATTTGTGACAGAAACAGCTACGATAAGCACAGTTAGAAAAAACGTGATTTGCACGCCCACACACCGAACATTTTGGTAGAGCCGGTTTTTCTTGATGGTCTCTTTTAACAGTATATTTAGATTTTGACTTACCCCGATTTTGACGAGAAGTACCTGGATTTTGATTATAATATATTTCCTCTAGTTCTGTTTTAATCGGGGCCTGAGACTCCTTGGATACGCGCTTTTCATGATCAGCGACCGCAGACTCCTTTGCCAAAGCAATTTTTTCCATAAACTGAAACGTACAGTCCCTACTGATGGCATTTTCTTCAAACAAACGATCGGAAAAACGCACGTCATTAATACCGATCGCAAAAATATCTCTCATTAGCGTACTGAGAGTTATTGTAGCCTCAAATCCGCAATTACTCACTAAATTTTTCACACGAGCTGCCCAATCACACACTTTTTCACCGGGCTCTCTTTGAGCAGAGTAAAATTTACTTCTCTCCGAAAAATAGGACCGCACTGGAGCAAAATGCTTTAATAACAATTTATCCAAATCCTGGAATTTCACTTCCGGTGGCGTTTTCGGTACACACAAATTTCTTAACAACACGTAACAATCTTCGTTTAATGTATTTAGAAGAATCGCACGCATTTTATCGTCCTCCGTTATACCATTTGCCACGAAAAACTGTTTTAGCCGCTCGGAAAATATCGCGTAATCCGACTTTTCCGGATCAAACGTACTTAAATTTCCGAGAAAAGATGACATTTTCACCGACTACTTTTAACAATTTAGGTCCGTAAGATCGACTGCGCCAATGATGTGTATGTATTTAATTTGAAATAATACACAACCTTAATTTATGAGAGTATATTTTTGACTGACCGGGAGATACAGTAAATGCCGTAAATGCCGTCGGTTTCGAGCCGGCAAAAAAAAGGGTAACAAATAATAATACAGCTATGCGGTGTAATGTAAATAAACAACGGATATGGAACAAAAACGAAAATATTATATCATATGGAACATTATATTTACATCTCAGTTCAATTATAGATATGTCGTTTATGGAGAGCCGTTAAGTCTTTATACTAGAAAATCAATTTAGAGGGTTCAGAATTTCTGTATGCCATTCCGTTCAGATCGTATTACATCTTACCTTAACCTAAATTATATTTGGAACAGAAGATTGTTCCACACGCATATGTCTATTACATAATAATAAAGAGTCAACCAATATATTTGAGGAGTCAGCTTTAGGAATTTAACCCATAACAATAATTTTTTCTTACCTATGCATATTACTGAGGCTTTTAATAGTTCTTTTAAATATCTGGCTGTGTAAATATGAAACAGTCTTCCCAACAAATAGGAAGTATTGTCTTTGAGCGCATTTCCCAAACAGGTCAAAATAAAAGTACTAGCAAACTATTCATGTTGGATTATTTTTTAAAATATAATAATATGAATTGTTAGTATTGCTTCTTAAAAAAAATGCTTTAGCACTCTGAGCTCCACCCAACATAATTAGGTACTTTAGAACATTAAATGCCTAGAATAAGCCTAGCTGCAAACCATAGGCAAGGTGTTTGAGTTCACCATCTTTCAAAAAAAGATGTCAAATCATTCCGATCGGATCGTATTCAGCGACCGAGTGGAGAACGCAGCATATGTCGTTTGCCAGCAACCTTACAACGTATTTATAGTCCGCGCCCGCTGTTATTTAATTGATATAATGCCCGTATCTCCTGGAATTCCCAAGTTATTTTAATAATTTTTTATCCAGATACTAACAATGAATAACTAAATCGATTTATGGTATATCTCTTTAAAACTATGGTCAATTAAAATTAGCGTAAAAGTCAAATGTTATTGAAATGAGAATGAATCCCAAAACTCCCAAAGGATTTAAACTCTCGATAAAACTTTTTCCTGGTTCTTACCAAAAATAAGTTTTGATTTAGATGGGTGAATAAGAAGATTATGACGATTTAAATATAATCTATTTAAATCCTCGTTTATTCTCTGAATTAATATATTCAGATGGAAAAAAAGGAAAATAAAGCTATGAGTCAGTAGCATATTGATGCAGAATTTAAGGCAATTAGTGAGGTTCAGTGTAAATATTAAAGAGTGGCTAAGGCCTAAAATTGAGCCTCGTGAACTATAAATAGATTGCCAAAGGACAAACGACATATGCTGCGTTCTTGTGTTAATTGCTGGGTATCGACTGGATACCAACTCGCTGATGAATGATACCTAACTCGCCTGTGAAAGGAACGATTGTTATTTCCTTTTTCCCAATATATGTGACTTACTTTAGACTTCTTTATCATGTTTCAGCAAAAAGGACGTTTTTAATTTTATTACTAATTAAAAAAATCACAGCACGGAAATCACTCTAAATATCTTTACTCATATTATACGAAAAGTACGCCAACCAAACGTGAACTACTACCGTTGCTACGAGTTGCCAAATTTCTTTATCGAGATAATATTTCTAGGCGAAATTTACAGCGTTGCGCTTTGTGGAAATTGGCATTTACAGAATCTAAATTAAAGATATTAATTATTATTAGTGATTAGTATAAATATAGTACCAAAACAGTTTTGGGTATTAAACAAATTTCACTCATTCTTTTGCTTTAATATAAAAAATGCAATTCAGATTCTGCTGTAATTAATAATTTATTATATCACTTTATTTTCTTCTGTTAAATTTAAGTCACTGGCATCAAATTTATAGTTATATTATTGAATAAATTATTGTTTCATTTCTTTATATAGTTTTTTCCCTTATTTATATTTTAAATTGTACCACGGTTGTCTTATCAATTCCATATAAGGGTTACATTACGGGTACAGCCTAGCGACTTCGTTCATAATTGAGCAAAATTCCCATTTGTCATTGTAAATTTTAGCAAAATAAAAATTATTGTATAATTTAATATTTGGCAAATAAAACATATTTGCATTTGAATTTAAAGATCTTATCTAATAGTCTTTCTTATGTTTTCAAAATATCTTCTTCACTACGTCAGTCGGTTAGATGAGTTTCCTGTGACTTAGAAAGTAATATTCGTTTTACTTTATAATTGGGTCTGTTACCTCTACACGGCTAAATTAATGTTTTTATATCTTTTTACCAACCCACACTATTTGACCATGTAGTTATAGCCCCTATAGCTGCCCTGCCCCCAACCAGTGTATCACGGTCTTCGACTTCGCCGCCAATTCCGTCAATATTAAAACAGATATATCTATACCCGCTACTTTTATTTGAGTTATCCTCAATTTTAATAAACTAGGATAAACTTATAGACATCTACGAAAGTCATTTTAAAAGGTAATATTTTGACGAAATATTACTGATTTTATTTGAACTCTAACAATTACACGCAACAAGCTTATAAATTTGACACTGAAACATTTTTCTCGATATAAAAATAATTAATTAAAATAAAAAGATAAATAGTTTGATAAGTATTTACTTAGAGGATGAGTCAGTAAAACATACTGAGGCAAACATATTTTTTACGTATTTGAGACAAAATACATTTTACGTCTTTATAACTATTTACTAATAAAAATACAATAAGAAAAATATTTAATTAATTTTCATATCTACCTTTTACAGAAAAGGTGTTTGATTAAAATTGTAGATTCAATAATGTTAAATTTCAAATACAAAATCTTAAGACACTAAAAGAATTAATAATATTAGCTTAACCTAACATTTATAATTAATTAATATTTTACCTTTCAAATAATAATACTATGCATTTGATAGTAGACGCCTGAAGGCACTATCTTGAAGCTTATAAAATAGTGTACCGTAATTCAAAAACACACTACTTTTTGAAACACACTTACGCCAGGAATATTCTTTTAGGTCAGGAACACACTTTGTATTGACAATGGCATAACTTTAACCTCACTCGCGTTGACTGTTGATTGAAAGTTTCATTGCTTCCGTGAAATAAGATGAGCTTCCAAAAACTATAGGTGAAAATAATAAACTAAACGTAAGTATCTAACTAAAATTATAGACCCAAAATGAACTAATCAACTTACAAAATACCAGCAAAACAGTACAAGACCTAAGAAAATATTTAACTTATTTACATTTTCATAACACTGCTCCCCTCTCAAGTGTGATCATTCCGATCAATCAACACCTTGAGGGCTGCCTGCTACTCATGATAACACGAAATCCAAACGATGCCACGTCGTTGATTCTGGTGACCATATGATCTTCCCAATCCTTCTGGAGTTTTGGTGACTTGAGCTTCGTGGATTATATAACCAGAGTCTGTCCCCAGGGTTAAAACTGGTAGAATTCGGCTTTAAGTCATACCGTAATTTCATTTTGTTACATTCTAGGTAAAGTTTATTTTAGAAGTTTATTCTAGACTTCTTTAGAGACCATTTACAAACTCTCTTGTAGATAGTTGACGTACTACTCAAGGGTTTTAACCTTAAAATAATGTCCATCACCTAAGTTCATCATCCAAAAAAAAAACTTTTGCCGGGCTTTTTCCAGTAGACTTGCGCGTAAAAGAATGATATGGCCATAGGAATGGTTGTATACAGGTATCTCAGCTGTTATTTGTATTATCTACAGAAAACCTTGTAGATCTTTCATTCTTCTTCACTTCTTGTGTCCAATTTACTAATCTGGTCAAAAGATTCTCTGCAGAAGATTCATCAAAAATGCTTTGTAAATATACTGGAAAAGGTCTGCATGAATGACAAATTAATTAACACTAATTCAAAGCATAGGCTCCTTATTTAAGGGGACACTGCACAAAGGCACAAGCGGAAGGCGAAAAATAGATTGTTCTGTGCAAACAATGAAAACCAGTAGGAAATAGTAAACTTTAAAATTCAATAATTCGGTTATTTAAAGTCATAACTACTTTACCTTCTCCTTCCTCTTGTTCTACTTTCTGCTCTTCAAACTTCTTTAATAGCAGCTCTATTAATTTCTGGGTCTTTATCTCGGCCCGGCTTCTTGTTTAAGGCATCCACTAAATTGGGTTTCCGGATCTTATGACATTTCCATATTATTTCCACTTATGACACCACTTGTAACGTAAATTCAGGAACTGACTCTTTTCTGGAACACATTTACTCCAGGAATATTTTTTAAAGTCACGAACAGGCTTTTTATTGACACCATCAAAACTTTAACCTGATTCCCGGGGACTGTCGTTTAATTGTTTTCCAAGTAAATAACAAAACTGATTAAAATGCCACGAAACATCGTCCCTTTTAAAGACCCATGAAATAATTTGGAAAGTCTTAGAATTTTCTACATTAGCTTTGCTGATGGAGACCAATAATTTCAAGAGAATACTTATAGTGAAAGCAAGTAATTATGTTACTTAACTACAAGGATTTACAATAAACTAACCTAAATCGGACCTCAAACAAGCTATCTTACCAAAAAATAAAAACTATAGGTAACATACTAAGCTAGAACCATAAATAAAGTTAACTAATCAACTTAAACCTAAAAAATATGAGCAAAACGGTAGAAACACTAAGAAAACATTTCCGTATTTGCATTTTCATATCAATATGATGAAAAAATTATTAATTAGATATGTGATTGATTTGAAAATAAATTAATCGGTTTTTTCCAATGCTTTATTAGAATGGTTATATTTAAGAGCGTTACTGATATCTTAAGTTTAAAGAATATTGGGATGCGGTTTTACACACTACTATACTTGAAATAAAAATGATCTTTAAAGCAAGTCCACACTTTTCATTCACACTCTTTCAAATAAATTGGATTATAGAATTCGAAGTTATTTATCTTTAAACCAATTCCCTTAAAAAATTTTAAGTAAATGGAATCTATCGAATCTTTCTCTCCCAATTTATTTAGCAGATAAAACAAAATGGTTTAGAAAAAATAGATTTGCTAAAGGTTACAGTTCTATTATTAATAATACGATTATAATATTGCTAGAAATAATAACTATTCCTTTAATTTTGCCAATATGATAAATCTCTTACTCTTTTTTTAAACTAACTCTTTTTTAAACTAAGACATATCGAAAATGATATGTCTTAGGGCGAAGACCATTATTTTATTTAAGTAGTGTTATTGCTTCCTATTTATAGAAAAATCTCTGACAAAAGTTAATTAACCCTAGATACAAATGAACAACATTTAAAAACTAGCAAAAATTTACTTAGTAATGTTTTCTATTAAAGCCTTGGGTGATGATTCAATCAATTATCTAGGTCTCAATATTTATCACTATTCAAATTTTCTGTCTATAATTTGTAATATTTTAATAAAAAAGCTTAAATACAGGTGCTATAAATATATTATATCCTAAACGTCTTATATTTAATACTAAAAGCTGATAAAGTTGCAAAAAAAATTTCTTTTGTTGATAAATTTCATACACGTGTAGATATCTTTCTGAAAATTGGTACACAATTTCTAAGCATCCATAACGTTTTATTTATACACAATTTTTATATTTGCTATTTGGCATTCATGCAGGCTTTGAAGGGAATACTTAAGAACATTAAAAGGCTAGAATTAGTAAACAACATCTTTGTTAGAGTTCAACATGTGCACAAGGGCAAGAGGAGTGTCTTGTTTCCAAACAGATTTATCGATTCTCTGTTGTCAAGTTTACACGCATTTTCAAAAGAGGAAATTTTCTAGCAATACATATAATATTGTTAATTTAACTTATTGATGATAGATTTTGGACTAAAAATAAAAACTAGAAATAGATATATGTATTTTTAAGTGCAAGAATAATATCTTTAAAGTAAAAAAAAATATTAACATTGTTATTTCTGAAACCGCTTCTAAAAAAAATTGAAATGGTAACACCGCAGGAAAAAGCTGATGTCATCTTTCGAAATGTCATCTTGACAAACGGCTTTGTGTTTACATTCCACATTTGTGAAATTCTGTGTTTTTTCTTTAGTGTTTGGTTGAAAAAGGCAAAATGGTTGAGTCATTTCAGTGTTTTTGTGAACTGTTCGATAGTAAAAACTTGTGCCGTTTGTGCCGCGCCATGAGAAAAAGGCAATTTAAGCCGATCTTTTTACAAGTAAATACCAATATTGTCGTAACATCATATCAAGGGACCACCGTCGTCATAAAAGTAGAATAATAAAAACTTATTAAGGAATTTATAATACTTATAAAATATTTAATTTCAATAAAAATGCTTTCTATTAGATAAGTACCTTTACGAGATAAGTGTCGGTGGAGTCGACAATGGGATCAAGGGGCGTTGCGATGTTGTTGCCTTTCACTTTAATATACGTTATCTACATTCATTTAACTTTGAATGTCGACTTCTTTATAGAGCATCTTATCATACTTTATGAAAAAAAAGCTTAATATTTTATTAAAGAGGAATAGTATTACTTTGCACCTGTCAAAATGAATGACAAATTTTTATGATATTACAAAGTATTTTTTTGCTATTTCTACCTAAGCATTTGGCATAATTGCATCAGAGATGTTGCAAACGAACAACGAGCAAACATAGTTTTACGGCAATAATTCTGGCCTTTAAAAGGATCCGTTTGGTACTTTCTTCCTCCACTGTCACTGTATTTCTGAAGCAAAAAAATATTTTTTTGTCAGTGAAAAAAGCTATATTTTAAAATTATTTTGTCATAATTTTAATATAGCGGCTTATGTCATAAGTTCACATAAGACATGGCAGAAGAATTTAACCTTTTTTTTATACTTAAATATCCTTTATTTGACTTTCTGATTTCGCATCCAAACTTAGGCAATTTGATTTATTATATATTATATTTTTATTAAGTAGTTACAGGGCCGTTCCGACCCGGGGGTGCAGGGGGTGCGGGGCACCCGGGCGGAAGGTCAGAGTGCAAAAAAAACTTCAACCAACTAAAGTTCAACCCAAAAAAAACTAAATAAATTTTTTTTTAATAAATATTTTTAAAATTTAATAATTTGTTTCAAAAACTATTATACACATATTATTTTAAAATATTATACTTATGTAAATATTATTAATTATTAATTAATCTATTAAAGTTACTTTATAACATTCTAAATATTATTAGTTATATTTCCGATTCAAATTTAATAGGTATACCTAGATATACGCTTCAGTCCGCTTCAGGTCGCAACGAGTTGGAAAAAATATGTCGCGACGAAGATTTTTCAGGAAAATACTTGTCGGTGGTCAAGGCATATAAATGCGTGCAATGCGTGCACTTGTTTCGTGTCAATCGTGTAAATCGTAACGTTATTAAAAGCTTTTGTTTAATATTGTGGTAAAACAGACAGTAAAAATTAAAAAGGTAAGTATCTCTACATATACGTTAATTTGATAACATTTTTTTTGAGCTGTCATATAAAATTTAAATATCGTTTTAATATTTTTGAAATATATAGGATGTTTGGAAAATGGGTAGCCAAACGGAAATGGTGGATCATTGAACCTACTGCCTATTTATAATGCATAATATTTTTTTATTTTTCCTGAATTTAAGGAGTTTTTTTTCCTTTTTTTAGATACCTATTACTCCTATTAGAAATCTCCCAATTTTTTTACTCTTGAGATTTTTTAAATTTTTGTTAGTACAATTAATTTTATTTTAAAAAGTAATGTTGACTTATTTAGAGTCAAAGAATATAATAACCAAAAAAAAATAATTCATTTTGAACTTGAGGAAAAAATGAAAAAATGATATGCGTTACGAATAGTCAGTAGTCGCACTCATCCACTAATTCCGTTTGGCTACTCACCTTTTAAATATTAGTTATTTGTTTAATAAAAAAGTAGCATTTAATCTTAATATTTATTTATTTTTTATTTGAAATGTTAAAAATATATCTCTTTATTCATTCAGGCAAAATATAGGATAACTTGGATTTATTTTAATTTTGAATTTGTTTTATTATAGATGTCTGATAATCGAAAAAAGCTTTCTGGAGCACAGTACAGAAAACGAAAGCGTGAAAAAGAAGAATTAACTAAAAAGGCTTGCAGTTCACTCCAAGCGTTTTTAATCCCAACAAGATCACATGACAAACCATCAAGTTCCCAAGCCCGAGATGAAAATGTGACGGAGAGAGAAGGAGAACTCATCTCATAAGCTTTGAAAATATTAATGTCTATAAAGATCCTGGCTATTGGCCAAATGTTTTATTGGATAAAATTAAATTAACTCTGATAGAGTTAGGGCCTACGCAACTAACGGAGGCCGATATGACGTTTCCTTTAAATAAAGACAATAGAGGATTCTCATCTATTTATTATAAAAAAAAATGTGTAATGGAGAAATAATTCCGAGGGCTAGTATATTCTAAATCAAAAGATTGTGTATATTGTTTTCCTTGCAAAATATTTAAAACTTTTTCTGGTGGTAGTGGTTTGGTTGAGGGTTATAACGATTGGAGACATTTAAGTCAACTTATAGAAAGACATAAAAAGTCAAAGGGGCATATTTGTAATACAAAATCTTGGCTTGGTTTAAAACAATCAATTTCTTCTAAAACGACAACTGATTCACTAAACGAGAAATTAATAAACATGGAAAAAGATAGATGGGTTTCTGTTTTGAAAATTATAATTTATGTTGTCAAGTTTTTAGCTGGTCAAAGTTTAACTTTTAGAGGTGAAAATAACAAGATATACGAGCAAAAAAACGGAAACTTTTTAAAATTAATCGAAACAATTGCCAATTTTAATGAAACAATATGCGATCACATTAACAGGATTAAAAGAACTCCATCAAATATGCCTCATTATTTAGGTGTTCATATTCAAAATGAATTAATTTTCCTTCTGGGAGAGCAAATAAGACATAAGACATGACATTATATCTATGTTAAATGCTAGTAAATATTTTTCAATTATTTTGGATATGACTCCTGACGTGAGTCATCAAGACCAACTAACTATTGTAATAAGGTTTGTTTTATTAAATAATACATCAAAGCAAATCGAAATTAGAGAGCATTTTTTGGGATTCATTTCAATATCAGATTCGACAGGACAAGGCTTAACTAATGTTTTATTGGATCTTTTGGAGACTCAAAACATTTGTTTAGGCGATTTAAGGGGTCAGGGATATGATAATAGAGCGAATATGAAGGGTCGCAATAATGGTTTACAAAAAAAAGTTATTGAATTGAACCCTAGAGCTTTTTACGTGCCTTGTGCAGCCCATAGCTTAAATTTAGTTGTTAATAACGCTGCAAAAGCATCTTTATAAATTACAAGTTTCTTTGCTATTGTGCAGGAACTTTACGTTTTTTTCTCCGCATCAACTAAACGTTATTATAATCCCAACGTTAATACTAAACTATAAGGTTACTAAGCTATACTACCTCATTCTAGTACTAGATGGGAAAGCAGAATAGATGCTCTGAAAGTTCTTAGACATAATTTAGGAAAAATATATGACGCTTTATTTGCACTTTACTCTGATAATAACAGGAACTCCGATACCAAAACTATGGCTAATTCATTACTCTTAAAAATTAAGTCGTTTAAAGTTATTTGTTCCATTATTATATGGTATAATGTGTTAACAAAAATTAATATTGCAAGTAAAGTGATGCAGGAATCCGATGTTGCCCTACCTAAAATTATTTTAATCTTAAAACAGACTAAAACATATATATCTAGTATTAGATCAGATAAAGGTTTTACTGATATTTTAGAGGAGGCCAAAAAAGTTGCCGAAGATATTGATTGCGACCCTTCGTTTCCTCCGATTAATATTGTTAGACCCCGAACAAAAAAGCGTTTATTTAAGTGTGTAGACGAGGCCCCTAAAAATCCAGTTGATCAGTTTAAAATTAATTTTTATTTTGTTATATCAGATACTACATTATTAAAATTGGAAGAAAGATTCGAGCAAATGAAGCAACATGATACGTTGTTTAATTTTCTTAACAACCTACATAGCTTTCTCCAAACAGAAAAATCAATTAGGTTTGCAAAATGTGAAGCTCTTGAGAAAATTTTATATGATCCATCAAAAAATGAAAAAGATATTTTAGCTCAAGATTTATCTGATGAAATTGATAATGTTGCACCCTATATTTCCCCTGAAATGAATGCCTTAAATGTTCTTACCTACCTATTTGTAAATAACCTCATCTATGTTTTTCCCAATTTAGTAATTTCCATTAGAATTTTCTTAACATTACCTGTCACAGTAGCTAGTGGAGAAAGAAGCTTTTCTAAACTCAAAATAATAAAAAATTATTTACGGTCCACAATGGGTCAAGAGAGGCTTTCTGACTTATCAATAATTAGTATTGAGAAAGAAATTGCAGAAAATATAGATGTGTCTAACATTGTTAAAACATTTGCATGAAATCAAATCTTTAATCAAAATCTACAAACTGCTTAGCAAATGCGCATTTCAACCCACGAGCAAAATCAAATGTACTCATTTATGGTGATTCTAGTGCTAGAGGTTTCTCTTCTCTTCTCTCAGGTATCCTGAGCTCGTCATACAACACCTGTGGTTATGTGTTTAGTAATGTTACAGCCCAGACCTTATGTAATTATGCGTTTCTGCTAATTGTTAACTATACGAAGAATGATGTTGTTGTTGTTTGTCTTGATTTTTCCTGTACATTGCCATCTTTTTCCCAAATAAAATCCTTGCTATCAATGGGCAGGATAACTAATGTAATTGTCTGTATTAAATGCGATTTTAATAAGTGCTCAAAAAGCAGATATTACAATACAATTCATTTTATGAATTCTTTCATCTCTAACCGTAACTTTTCTGTGAGAATAATTACTGATGTCAGACAAAATTTTAGGTACCGTCACTCTGCCAAATCTATGTGCAAACTTTTATCTTTATATGTTAAAAATACTTTTCTGTCATCCAAATTAGTATTAGCATCTTTAGGTATTAGCAATAGTGGGATAATCAGCGATACACCCTTGATCGAAGGTAGGTCTTCGGTTACGCCTCAACTAGACCAATCTATAGACACCCTTGCTATTGGATCTTCTTTTTTAATAGAAACTCCCACCATAATCAAGTTTCCCTAGCATTTCTTAATGTTCAATCTGTGCGTTCAAAAGTTAGCAAATTGGAACTATTTTTAGAATCGGTTAACTTTCCTAGTGTGTTAATTCTTGTTGAACACTGGTTGAGGTCTGACAAGCCTATTGATATCCCTGGTTTTGTACTAATTTCCAAATTTTCACGCAAGCAATATACACATGGTGGTACTCTTATTATGTTAGAGAAAGCTTTTTTAACTAAATTTGTGTTTATTACTATTGACAGATTTGATCATCTATTAATTGAAAAGGTGTGCGAGTTTTCTATTGTATTTAGCAGTAAGTTAAATTTGTATATTTTAGGATTGTATCGATCTCCATCTGGTAATTTAGATTTGTTTTTAGAAAAGTTGGAGATCCTCTTAAGTGAAATTTCGGTTAATGCGATGTTGATTCTGACTGGCGATCTTAATGTAAATTTTTTAGACAAATCTAATAGATCAAATCGAATGCTTTTTAATCTGTTAAACTCATTTAATTTTAAGATGCACGTGGATCAGCCAACCCGGATTTCAGCATTTTCTTCCTCACTGATAGATTACTTCTGTACGAATTTTAACCAACACGAAAATCAGTGTACAACAATCAATGCTGGTTTGTCTGACCATGAGGCAATAGTGGGATTAGTAAAGCTTCATAGTGCAGCTAATGAGAATAAGTTTGCACGCGATAGACTTTATACTAGAGCTAATTTCCGCAAATTCTCCTTGCTTTGCAATATGTCAAGTTGGAATAATGTATTGGAATAATGTATTGTTAACCCACTGCATAGCTTTCATCAAATAGTATTAAATAATTTTAACACTGCTTTTCCTGTTGTCAATATTAAGAAACGAAATAGAAGACCTTGGTATACTAAGGGTTTACGAGTATCTGGGAAAAAATATGCGCTCTCTTTTTTACATTAGGAAATACGCTATGAACAATGCAACATTTTTAAATTATTATAACAAATACCGCAAGATTTACAGAAACTCAATCAAAATGGCTAAGTGGACCTACTTTCAAAGGAGGTTAAATAATTCCTCCAACAGAGCAAAAGAGTCTTGGAAGATTTTAAATGGGCTAAGAGGCAAAAATAATGTCTTGGTTATTCCAAGTACCTTAGATTCCAATGTCCTCAATTCCTTCTACTGTGATATTGCTAGTAACCTTGCATCCAATCTCTCACAAAAAATAGATCCCAGGAGCTATCTCAGCAATGTGGTAGTATCCGAATCTTTCTTTTTTGCCCCCACAAGTGTAGAAGAGCTTAAAGAGTTAATGGTTAATATTAAGAATAAGAGTTCATCAGGTTGGGATGGGTTTTCTCTTAAAATATTTTCTGCTTTACCTCTTGTTGCTTTGCAAGTCTTGGCCGAGTCAATTAACTTTTCATTTATGTCTGAAGTTTTCCCAGAGTGCTTAAAAAGAGCAATGATTGTTCCTCTTTGCAAGGGTGGCGATCGCGACTGTCCTTCTAACTTTAGACCTATAGCGTTATTGCCTACTTTAGCCAAGATAGTGGAACGGCTCGTTAAGGTGAGGATGGTTTCATTTTTAAATAGGTTTGGCCTATTAAGTCTTCAGCAGTTTGGCTTTCGTGAGTCTGTGAGCACAAATGATGCTATCTTTAGCTTTCTAGAGCACTTGTACAACCGACTGAATGTTGGTGAAGTTGCAGCAGCGGTATTCTGTGACTTGTCCAAGGCATTTAACTGCGTGAGTTACAGAGTGCTGCTGATGAAACTGGAGCTCTATGGTTTCAGAGGAACTGCCCTTGAGTGGTTTCGTTCCTACTTATCAAATCGTGTCCAGGCTGTCAAATTTAATGGCGGTATCTCTAAGGAACTTAATATAAATGTGGGTGTTCCGCAAGGATCAGTACTTGGCCCTTTACTTTTTCTCATTTATGTAAACGATCTGCCACAACTGCAGCTAACTGGCAAATTTACATTGTTTGCCGGTGATACCACCATCCTCTGGCACGACTCTGATGTTTCTCAAATGGAGGTCAATATACGTGCAGATTTGTTAAAAATAAAAGACTGGTGTGATGCAAATTTTTTGACATTTAATGTTTCCAAAACAAATATCATTAATTTTAAATGTAATACAAATGATATATGTTTAAATAATGAAGCCATCACCATGCCACCGTTCAGTAAGTTTTTGGGTCTTTCCATAGACAAGTTCCTTAAATTCGAAGACCATATTGTGAATGTATGTAGAAAAGTCTCATCAGGCTGCTACGCCCTTAGGGTTATTGCCACCAGTCTTAATTTCTCCATCGCCAGATCTGCATACTTCGCGATTATCGAGTCGCACCTTCGATATGGAATTTGCTTTTGGGGTTCATGTTCAAATTCACTTTTTAGTTCAGTGTTTGTACTCCAGAAAAGGGCCATTAGATATCTATGTGGGGCCCAAGCCTCGTGACTCATGTCGCTTGCTTTTTGTAAGTTATAATATCTTAACCCTGTGTTGTATCTTTATTTTGGAAACAGTTTGCTTAGTTTTTAGAAAATATAAACAGGAACTCCACTTAGAAAGCCACTATAATACGCGACAAAATAATTTGTTGAGGCTACCTATTCCTAATTTTGAACTTGTCCGTAGCTCTATCATATATGGAGGTAGAAAGCTGTTTAATAAACTTCCACTAGAAATAAGACAACTTAAGACTGAAAAAAGCCTACGTACAAGGACGAAAATATTTCTTGCTACTAGAGCATACTATAGTTTAAGTGAATTTTTTAATGATTAGCATTTAGTAGCAGCAAGTATTTTTCAAAGTTTTATATAGTTTTGTTTTGTTTTAAATTAGTTTCTTGTTTTTATTCCTTTAATGTACAGTCTTATGGCTTTGTCTACAATTTCTATGTTTATATTGAAAATAAAGCATTTTTCAGTTTGAGTTTAAAAAAAGCGAGAAAAGCAAACTTGTGTATAATCATTGGATATGTTAGCTACCTGCCCCTTTATGTATACATATACATATTATAAAGTGCATGTTGCGTATGTAAATAATATGTATGTATGTATATTAATTAAATGTTTGTATTTAATTACAATTTATTTGTAAATACATTACATTACAAATAAATTGTAAATAAAATTATGATTTAATATAAAATAAAGTGTTTATGTTTCTAAAATGTTGTTTTTTTTAACGTTAAATTATTTCAAGTTATTTATTTACAAATGTTTATCAAAGGCCGGATTCGGTGGGGTAAAGGAGGGGCGGCAAAATTTTTTTCGCACCCGGGCGGCAGATACCCTTGGAACGGCCCTGAGTAGTTAGTTAATTAGAGAAAGTCGAATATTGACTATTTTCAACTTTAACGATAACTATTCGGTATAGGATAAAATGATTTTCACATTCCTATCTCAACCTTTTAAGATCTATCTTATGATATATACTTAGAACTCAACCATATCCAATTGGCTGATGAAAGGCGCAGATGAAGGAGTAACAGGGTCAGTGTGCAACAGGAACAAAAATATAAAATTGTAATGTTTTTACTGAGTTTATACTCGGTATATTTTAGCGGTGAAATTTACTACTTTGCGGAACTTTTATTAACAGGTTACAATAATTTTAATTTCTGTTATAGTAAATAATATTTTATTTTGTTTTGCATTGGTTGACATTACTATTGTATTGTATTTTTAAGACAACATATTCATAATACAGAGAGGTGGTGTTCTATATATTTTTGTAATGTTATGTTAAAATAGAATAAAGCTTCCATTATTTCTATTTTTATTGAGAATCTTAATTTTTTTTAAGTGTTAGGAAAAAAAAAACGATTCTTACTTTCTCTTTCAAAAAGCTAAACTGGTTATAATAACTCAATACCACCAAAGATTACAATATTTACAAATTAGGTTTTGTTGTATATAAGAAATTAAATATCTTTTTGAGATGGCGTTATTTTTGTATAAATTTTCGTTTGGCAAGAAAGATAGAGTAGCTAGATATGGTTAGTGGCAGGGCCAATGCTTAATAGGAAAGAAGATATAGGTTATATATTTGATACTATATGATTAAATCGTCTTTTTTGTTCTGTATGTGGATCTTTAAAAAGTATATAAGGCACTTAATCCGTTAGTGCTAAAGATTCCAAGTAGTTTAAGGGTTTTAATGTTAAGAGGTGAGCGTTAAGGTGAGTTTGCAGATTCGCTCGATTTCTGTGAGAAAATATCTATAAAACGAACGAAATTTTCAAAATTCTCAGACAGGCAAAAATCTTATTTCGAGAAAAACATCTACAGTTCATCAAACAGTTTTTCCTAACTTTCTCAAAAACTCTTAAGAATATAGAAAATGTTCGCTTAACATAGGGATCCCAATCATTAATTTAATCCGAAAATTAAATAAATGATAAAAAATAACATTTATTAGTGTACCTCAAAGTAAAGAAGTTATTGAGTATTTTTGAAAAATTAGAAAATTCTTAAGTGAAAAATGTGAAAAAAAAACGCTAAAAAGGTTTCAAAGATTTTTAAAAAATGTACCAGAAAAAAGTTATACCTAATTTTTCCAAAAAAGTCTTCAGAAAAATCCAAAGGGGTAATCGTAGGAAAATGTTCATAATTTTGGTTTTTATTTTTTTTTCTGAAAAAGAATTGGTTGGAGAAAAAAACTGTTAAAACAAAAATTATTCAAAATATCAATACGCATTACAGGCAATAAAAAATCATTTTTAAGACTTATAGTTTTAATACCTTTTAAAAGTTTTTCCTGATTCTGTCGAAAACCCTTGAGAACATGAAAATTCGTTTAGCATTGGAATTGTAATCAATATTAGAACAAATCACAAAAAGAATAACATTTAGCCGTAATTCGAAAAATAACAGCGTTATGAAAGGTTTTTGGAAAATTAAATAAATTTTTGAAAGATTTTTTTTATAAACTAATAAATTGCTCAAAAAGCTTTATAAAAGGCTCCATAAAATTTACCAAAAAAAGTTTTACCGAATTTTTTCCAAAAAGTCTTCTTTAAAAAATTCAAAGAGGTGCTTTTATTATTTTTTCTGAAAAAAAATTATTTGAAGAAAAAAATTGTTAAAATATAAGTTGTTTGGATTGTCAATGCGCATTATATGCAACAGAAAATAATTTTTATGTAAAACAATTTTTCAGAAAACTGGAAAATCCATTTATTATTATTATTTCATTAGATAAAAGCCAAGAATTTACATTCTGTATAGCTCTATGATTTTAGTAGGCATTACAATATATTTTAATAAATCTTCAAATGTCAGCTTCCCAATTTAAATACTAAACATGTCCAATTTGTCCAGACGATTTTTAAAACAGTTTACAGAATGAGCAGTTATGATATCTACAGGTAACGAATTCCAAACATCGAATACTCTATTTGGCAAAAACATTCGATGTGTTTTTGTTTTATACATCAAAAGTGTGATTTCATCATGATTTCTTTCAAATAGTTCATTTAGATCGCAGCCCAAATATTTATAAAGGATTCTGAATGTTAAAATTAAATCACCACGAAGTTTTCGTTTTAGCAAGTTATATTTTTGTGTCGTTAGCAAACATTGATACCCAACATTTTATGTTCATGTTCATTATCAACATGTACTGAAAGGAAATCACACGTGTAAGCCAGGAACAGGAGAGGGCCAAGGGCGGAGCCCTAAGGGACTCCTCCTGGATACCGGATAGAATGTTGACATGGTGCCTCTTACCCTCGCACTGAACTTTCTGCTTTTTAAAAAGTCTCCAATACAATTTAACAATTCTCCTCTAATGCCAAGATGTTCAAGCTTACGTAACAATCGTTTTATGGAAACTCTATCAAATGCCTTAGCAAAGTCAATGTACATAACATCTATTGATTGGTTTTTATCTAAGGCTGATGTCCACTGGTTAACACATTGAAGCAGGTTAGTAATCGTAGAGCGAGCCCTTTGAAATCCGTGTTGGATATTGGGTATTACATAATTTTCAATAAATAATGTTTGCAATTCGTCTCGAACAATGGACTCTATAATTTTGCAAACAATCGATACTAGGCTTATCGCCCTATAGTTGTCTGTTGATAACGTGTTGCGTTTTGTAAAAATTGGCGTGACCGATGCGACTTTCCACTGTTCGGTACAAAGTTTTTAATCATTGAGTATTTCATTACTTTTTCAAGGGGCGGAACTATCACTGCATTTTTTTAGAATAGTTGACGTTAATTTGTCCATACCCGCAGACGAATATTTTTTTAATTTTTTAATTTTTGGTTTAATTTTTTCCTCATTTATATTTATTGTTGTTATTGAGTTTAAGATACGAGGACACTGTGGGGTAGGTAATACATCTTATTCAGGATTTTTAGTGAATGCCTGTTCGAAAGTTCTCACCAACTCTTCCGCGACTTGCATTTCATTTTCACACATGCTGTTGTTGACCTTTTTTAGTAACGGTATTGACACTCTTGATTTAATTGAGAAGTGAATGTACTTAAATAGTTTTTTGGGGTTTTTGTTGTTTGCTAAATTAATTTCAAAATTTTGGCGGGATTAAGTTTGTAAGCATTTTTGATTCATCAGGTCAGTGTCATTTCTTGAACGCTTATATTTTTTATATAGATGTTATAAAGATTTTTATTCCAAGGTTTCTTTGCTTTCCGTCGCATTGGGTTTTCTTGAGAACTCAAAATAATAGAGTCGCAAAGAATATTATAAAAAACTGACTACATTTCAGATGAGAATTCACAGGATATAAACATTTGGTCCCAGTTTAACTTTCCTAGATTGTTACAGACATGTCACCTAGTATGACTGACTATCTGACTGACTAGTGCTCTGTTTTCCATTATAGAATTTTGTAGAAAATTAAAGTTCTGCATTGATTACACTATGATCTAATTTTCCAATAAAGTCCTCAATTTTAATATTGCAAACAAGAGATTCTACGTTTGTTAGTAATAATTCGAGGGTCGGTGGTTCCTGGTTTTGTCTGTATCTGGTTGGTTCAGTGATAAGTTGGGACAGATTACTATTAAATATTAAGTCACTAAAATAGGTTTCAGATATGTATGGCTCAGAAAATGACGTAAGCGGCCATTTTAAGCCAGGAAAATTAAAGTCACCGACTATTACTAAATTTTCACATGTCCTTGACAAGTCTTTCATCTTGTCAAAAAGCTTTCTGTTGTTTTCCAAACTGTAATCATTTGCGGGCGGCCGATAGATGCACATAAACGTAAAAGAAATATTTTTGCTTGCTATTTTTAATATTAGCGTGTCTATGTTCTCAGAAAAAAATGGCAACTTTTGTGACGAAAAATCAATTAAAATTTGATTGCTTACATAGGCGCAAACTCCACTCCCAGGTTTATTTGTTCTACCTAAATATAGTATACCCTGGTAAGTTAACCAAGGAGTCAGGTAATTTATTTGAAAGCCATGTTTCGTTTATAAAAATAAGGTTTGGTTTTGTTAGTTGAATTTTGTAGACAAACTCGTTGAATTTAGTCGATAAACTGCCTAGATTCGTATATAAGATTTTCCATTGAAGAAAAGATGTATCGAATCGTTTTTTGTGTCAACAAAAACAATTTCTGGTACCCCTTTTATGTACTTGATGGTAAGGTTATCTTCACTACTAGCATTTTTACGTTCCAGTTCTTCTCGTAATTGGGTTAAATAGTTAAGTTGATTTTTGGTTTTGTCATCTGATATTTTCTGACGTAAACATAAATTTTTAAAAGTTTTTCAGTCTTAATCAAAATCTATAGTCCTAATCAAAAATAGAACAAATTGTACACAATCGCATTAAGCTGTTAACCGAAAAATAAAAGAGCTATGGAGGCTTTTTGAAATTTTTGAAATAAACAAAAAACTCCTGTCACTATCACTTAATTGATCTCGATTATAACACTGCGATGTAAACTCACAGGGCTTTACGACTTCACGGATATCTTAAAATGAGGTTCAACAAAGAGTTTTGCCATATTTTTTTCATCGGCTACTTGGATATGATTGAGTTGTAGCATGAAAACCACGAACTTTCTTTAACATTTTAAGGAAAAAAAAGAAGTTACAGTAGCATTTTTTCCTTTTATTAAACACATCTTAAAAAGTTAAGATAGGAATGTAAAAATCATTTTGTCCTATGACAAATAGTTATGGCTCTGTAGTTGAAAAAAAAAATTCAACTGTCAAAAATTACTTTGATTATGCATGACATTCAATTTTTTTAAATTTTAAAAAGAGTTTAAAAATTAAATAAAATATGAAGTCTTTTATATAAAAAAAACATTAATTTCTTCTGCCACGCATTTTATAAATACCCTGTATAAGTGAAAACAAAAAAAAATAATTTTTTGCTTCAAAAATATAGCCACAATGGAGGAACGGAGTACAAGGTCGACGGATGTTAGTTTAAATCTAAACTATATCAGATTTATTTATTTTTTGTGGATTAAAGACTTATAAATAATTTTTATTTAAATATATTAATTCTTCTGCTTCAAATTGATAATTTATTTTTGCATAAATAGAAAACTAACTTTTTTTTATAAAAATTTTTGAATATTCATATTCAATAACAGGTTTAAGAAAATATTAATTTTTTCTATATATATAATACACACTACTATAAATGATATTTTCAATTTTCTTTTAATATTAAATTGTATTTTTCTTTTCAGAATAACAGCCAAAATGGAATCTAAAATATACCTTTGCCCGGCGGACAAAAAGTATAAATGTAAATGGAAAGGATCGTCCGATGATGTTTTTGATCACTTTAGTCGAATGCACGAAGACTTACTACATTTTAATGAGTCAATAGATATCTCATTAGACGCAGCAACTGAAAATCATCTTTTGTTATTAAATGCAGAAATTTATTTGTTGCAGCTTAAAGTAACTAATGAGTTTCTTAATATATATTTACGTTTTCTCGGTCCTGCTAGAATAGCGTCCACATTAACATATGATGTACATATAGGCAGAGATAATGTTTTTATTGCCAAAGAAATTATTGAAATAACAGATGGAGCTTTTCGCGTTCCACTTGAGTCTCTATATGAAAAATTTAAGGATATTTCAAATGATTCAAATAGCATTTGCTGTAAATTGATGCTAAATGAGAAACCTATAATTGAATGTTTTGACAATATCTTCACTGATAATAAAGCATCAAATAATTGGTCAAATGCTAATGAGTCCAAAAAAGACATACAATGTTTACGAAATAGCAATATTGATAAATTAAAAATTAATTTGGATAATACTTTAGATTTAAGCAAGGATGTTAATGACCTTAGTCCTAATTTACAAGATTTATTTGATAGTTCTTATGAAGAAAATTTGACTTTTGAGCTTTGTGATAAGAAAACTACTTTGGATGAGAGCGATTGTGTTTTTGATTCTGAAACGGAATACAAATCGAAAAATATAAGATCTGTTCTTACAAGATCACTTACATTTACCCCAGAGGATATGAAAAGGAATATAGTTAAAAGACAGGCTAGTATGAGAAGCCTTACTTCTATAGCAGAAAATGACTTGGATGATGAACTAAAATGTTCTAACTGTAATGGTCATTTAGCTGCTCCTATATTTTATTGTATAGATGAGCATAATATATGTGTAACATGTTACCAAAGTAAACAAGTATGTACTCTATGTGAAAAAGAAATTACTTCAAATAGAAATTTGGAATTGGAAAAAAAGTCTGTTAACTTTATTTACACTTGCGTAAATAGAAAAAGTGGATGCCCAAAAAAGCTTTCTTATGCAGATATTTTGGATCATGAAATTAATTGCACCTTTTGCGTATATTTCTGTCCAATGGAAGAATGTAGTTTCAAGGGATCTTTTAAATATATGGTAGGCCACCTTAGCCTAATTCATAGTAGCGTAAAGCTATTCCAGTCCTTTATTGCAGTATTTCAAAAATATCAGGAGATTTTTTTAGTAAATGAAACTATGGGCATTTTCTATTGCTCATGGACTCTCTTAGATAATAGTGTTATATGGAAAGCAAAATTTTGCGGACCCAAGGCTCGAAAGTTTTTTTGCGAATTAAAATTTAAAGGCAAGAACTTTAAAGAACCTTTATTATTAATAAAACAAAATGATGTTTATATTAAAGAAATGAGTTTGGCGGAGCTTAAAGAATACAAAATAAAACCCAAACATTCTATACTGACAGTAACAGGTTAATTGTTACAGATAATATATATGATTTTTTATATGTTTTCCCTTTTTTTGCTTAATGTGATATTAGGTTTAATTTACCGTACTCTTTAATTTAACTGAAAATTAAAATTTTTGTTTTATGTCTCAACCATATGTAAAACAGTTGAGATAAAAAAATTAATAAAACATGTATTTGTTAGTTACCCGACGTTTCATTTACATATTTTTTTTTAATTGAAAAACAAGAGGCTAATTGACCACATAATCTACAACATACGAAACTTTTGTTTAGTGCTCTTAAGAAGGCACACTTTAGGATTAAACTCGTGAGACTAGTTACGTTGCAATAAGTAAATTAATTAAGTTAATAATACTAAATATAATTAAGTCCAAGCACACTTAAATTTTGAAGATAATATGACAAAATAACAAAAAAAGTAATAGTGATGAAAGGATAGGTTTGCTAACATGTGTTTCTAAGAGCAATAATTTTTTTACACCAAATAAACAGGTCGTTTAAATCAGAATATGAATGAAATATATATATATATTATTATGAAAATGTAAATACGTTAATTATTCTGCTAGTTTTTGTACAATTTTATTAGTATTCTGTAGTTAAAGTTGATTCGTAGGGTTTCTTTAGGGTTCTACTTACGTTTGGTTTATTATTTTCATCTATAGTGTTTAGTTTTTAGGTAGTTCATCTTGTGTGAGAGCCCCATTTTGGCCCCAATTTAGGTTATTTAGGTTATATTATTGTAAATCCCTGTAGTTCTAATTTTCTAGAATTTGTATACTTGCTTGCTTTGACTGTCAGTATTCTCGTAAAATTATTGGTCTCTTTGGGCAAAAACAATGAAGATAATTCTAAATATTTCGAAACTGTTCCATCGGGTTTTAAAAAGGACGCGCTTCGTGACAATTCATTCAGTTTTAATTGTTAAGTCAGTTTTTACCTTGGAAACAATTAAACGAGTTAGGTTAGTGTTTTTGACGTTGACAATAAAAGTGTGTTCCCGAATTTCGTTACAATTGGTGTCAGAAGTAAAGGATATTTGGAAGCTCATTTTAGTGGATGCCTTTAACAAGAAGTCTGGCCAAGATGGAGACCGAGAAATTGATGGAGCTGCTATTAAGGAAGTTTGACGAGCAAAAAGTAGAACAAGAAGAACGAGACCGTAAACAGAAGGAAGAACAAGAAGAACGAGACCGCAAACAAGAAGAACGAGACCGTAAACAGAAGGAAGAACAAGAAGAACGAGACCGTGAACAAGAAGAACGAGACCGTAAACAAAAGGAAGAACAAGAAGAACGAGACCGCAAACAAGAAGAGCGAGACAAGAAACAGGAAGATTTACTAAAGACAATTAAATCTGACCTGAAGAAGGAAAATCAAGACCTGATAAGGACCATGAAAGATGACCTAAAGAAAGAAAATGAAGACCTGATTCGAACCATGAAAGATGACTTACTTAATTTAAAAAATAATCTTAAAAAAGAGCAGGAGGAACGAGACAGGAAACAAGAGGAACGAGTTTTACAACTTAAAGAAGATCTGGAGAAGAATCAGAAACAATTAATGACTAACTTTGAAGCAACAGTAGAAGAAGAATTGGGACAAGTACAAAAAAAGATCCAAGAACTAGAGATGAAAGTAAAACGGACTGCTCTTCATCCCGATCCTGGAATGCAAACAATGATGAAAGTAAAGCCACCAAAATTCCACGGCAAAGAAGCTTGGAGTACCTATTTGAATCAATTTGAGGCCGCTGCTAGAGGAAATCGCTGGGATAACGAAGAAAAGGCAATCAATCTTAAACTAAGCCTTAGAGGAGAAGCTACAGAAATATTAAGAATGGTGCCATCTGAGGATCAGCTCAATTTCGACGTACTGGTGCGTACCTTAGAGAGGAGATACGGTGAAGCCCATCTACAACAAGTGTACCAGGCTCAATTGAAATCTAGAAGACAACAACCCGAGGAAGGACTCCAACAGTTTGAGGCCGATGTTGCTCGATTAGTAAATCTGGCTTACCCTTCAGCCCCAACAGAGTTCCGAGAACAAATTTCTATAAATTGTTTTATTGACGGAGTTCGAGATCCAGATACTAACCACGCTCTAAGGATGGCTCATCATAAAAGTATATCAGAAGCTTTGGCCCATGGACTAGAGTATGAGGCAGCTTTTCAAGCAACTAGAAGGCAGACACGAATAAGACAAATCAGAACTTCGGAAAGTGATCTCGAAAACCGCCTAAAGAAGATTGAATCATTATTAGCGAGGAAACCTAAAAGACCATTGCAATGCTGGAATTGCAATGAGGAGGGGCACCTTAAACGTCAATGCCCCAAGCCTTTAAGAGATCCAAGGAACCAGGAAAACTTCAACTTCAAGCTGGCTGGGTGCTACCAAGCCCCACGTATAAGACTAAACCGGCTGCCACATCCTGGAGAGAGCTTGGTAGTACCGGGAAAAATATGCGGCCGTGAATGTGAGATGGTAGTGGATACAGGATCAAGTCATACTATCGTGAAGCCGAACATCGTAGCACACTGTAAGCTCTCAGCACCACCCAATTTAATTCTGGAGTCTGCAAATGGAAAAAGGATCCCGATTCTTGGATTGCATGAAGCTACAGTTACAATTGGCTTAACAACATTCCAACAGTCAGTACTAGTGGCAGAAATCATGGATGATGTCATATTAGGATTAGATGTTATGAATGCTCAGCAGTTTAAAATGGATGTATATAACCGGATATTGACAACGAGAAATGAAGAGATTTTTATGCACCACCTATATGAAGATAAAGTAAATACCAGAGTCGTTAAGGTATTCAAGGATGTTACTATACCAGGTAATTCAGAGGTGGTGGTTTATGCTACAACTGGAGGAAAAGAGGGAGAAACTGTTTTGATTGAGCCCATGGAAAACTGCAAACTATATGGTCAAGGAATTTTTCCAGCCAAGACATTAACTACGCAGAAGAAATCTACTATTTTGGTTCGAATGGTAAATTTAAAAGGATATGATCAACACCTGAAACAAGGAGAGAACATTGGCGTATGCTCTGAAGTAGTAGCAGTCATGAAAAATGCTGATAGAAGTCGTTATTCAAACAGACCTTTTCCTGTATGTTTACAAAACCTATTTGAAGAATCTTCTGCCAATTTAACCATGGACCAGTGTAGTAAATTGCGACGTCTTCTTGAAGAAAATCAAGATGTGTTTTCCTTGCACGATAAAGACCTGGGAAGAACTGATTTGGTGCAGCATCGAATTAACACTGGAGACAATGCTCCGATTAAACAAGCACCTCGAAGAATTCCGATAGCTAAACAAGGAGAAGTTTCCTCAATGCTTCAAGAAATGAGGACACAAGGAGTGATAGAGCCTTCTCAGAGTCCTTGGACATCTCCAGTTGTGCTAGTGAAGAAAAAGGATGGATCCACTAGATTTTGTGTAGACTATCGGCGACTGAATGATATTACCAAGAAAGACAGTTATCCCCTACCAAGAATTGACGACACCCTGGACACGCTATCAGGTTCACAATGGTTCTCAACACTCGATCTAAAGAGTGGATACTGGCAGGTAAAGATGCACCCAGAAGATAAGGAAAAGACTTCATTCTCGACTGGAACAGGACTTTGGCAGTTTACAGTAATGCCCTTTGGACTCTGCAATGCTCCAGCTACCTTTGAGAGACTTATGGACACAGTTTTACGTGGAATGGTTTGGGAATCATGTTTAGTTTATCTGGATGACGTTATCATACTGGGGAAAACATTTGAAGATCATTTGAAGAATATTCAAAAGGTATTTGTTAAACTGCGAGAGGCCAACCTAAAGCTAAGTCCTAAAAAATGTTGCTTATTTCAAAAAGAAGTTCGATACCTTGGCCATGTAATATCAGAAAAAGGTGTCAAGACTGATCCAGCTAAAGTAGAGGCGATCGAAAAATGGCCATGACCCACTGACAAACACCAGTTAAGAAGCTTTCTGGGCCTTTGTACCTATTACAGAAGATTTGTAAGAAATTTCGCTAATCTTGCAAAGCCTCTACATAAGCTCACGGAGGACAAAGTGGTATTTAGTTGGTCAACAGACTGTGAAGAAGCATTTCAACAGTTAAAGAAAGCACTATGCACATCTCCAATTTTAGCATATCCGATTCCTGGACAAACTTTTATTTTGGATACCGATGCGAGTAATGTTGGAATTGGGGCCGTTCTATCACAAAAATATGAAAATGGCGAGCAAGTGATAGCTTATTTCAGTAAAACGTTATCAAAACCAGAAAGAAACTATTGTGTCACCAGACGAGAGCTATTGGCAGCAGTAAAAGCTATTGAACATTTCCATAAATATTTGTATGGTCAACGATTTATCCTTAGAACCGACCATGCTTCGTTGAAATGGCTGTTTCAGTTTAAAAACCCCGAAGGACAAATAGCAAGGTGGCTTCAACGATTACAAGAGTATGACTTTACAATAGAACATAGGAAAGGCGCATATCACCAAAATGCCGATGCTTTATCGAGAAGACCCTGTATTGAAACATGTCAACATTGTTTTAAAAAGGAATCAAAACAGCATCCAGAGATATTTACTTGTAATCGTATTGGCCTTCACAGTTCTAAAGAGTGGGATGTAGCTAGTTTAATCCAAGATCAGTGTGATGACCCAGTATTTGGTCTTATTTACGAACTGAAATCTCGAGAAATTTCAAAACCAGAATGGAAAGACATTTCTGACAAATCTCCAGAACTTAAAGCTTATTGGTCTCAATGGAATTCATTGGTTATAAAAGATGGATTATTAAAAAGAGTCTGGGAGAGCGTAGATGGAAAAGAAAAGACATATCTGACAGTCCTTCCTCGAAAACGTATTCCGGAAGTCCTTGAAGCTGTTCATGGCGGTGTCGGCGGAGGACATTTTGGAGTTAGTAAGACCTTGGCAAAAGTGAGAGAACGGTTTTACTGGCTGAACAGTCATCAGGATGTTGAACGCTGGTGCCGACAGTGTGAGCAGTGTTCGTCAAGCAAGGGCCCAAAAACCCGGACAAGAGGAAAGATGATGCAGTATCTTGTTGGTGCACCTTTTGAACGAATTGCCATAGACGTAGCAGGACCCTTTCCTACTAGTAGCTCCGGAAACCGATATGCTCTTGTTGCTATGGATTACTTTAGTAAGTGGCCCGAGGTTTATCCGATTCCAAACCAAGAAGCAACGACAGTAGCTGAAGTGCTGTTCCAGAACTGGATTTGTCGATTTGGTGTACCCAGAGAGATACATTCAGACCAAGGAAGGAACTTTGAGTCACAAATATTCCAACAAGTATGCCAGTTGCTGGGAATCAATAAGACCCGTACAACCCCACTACACCCACAGTCTGATGGAATGGTTGAAAGATTTAACCGCACATTTGAAACCTATTTAAGGATGGTAGTAAACTCTAAGCAAACCGACTGGGATACCTGTATACAACCATTCCTATTGGCATATCGTTCTTCTATCCACAAGTCAACTGGAAAAAGCCCGGCAAAAGTTGTCTACGGTGATGAACTTCGTTTACCTTTGGACATTATTACTGGAAGACCCCATAAGTCTAAAACCCTTGAGGAGTACGTCGACCATTTACAAGAGCGTTTACAAATTGTTCACGAACAAGCACGGGATAAACTTCATCTAGAAAGTAACAGAATGAAATCACGTTATTACATAAAGGCAAATTCTACCGGTTTTAATCCTGGGGATAAAGTCTGGTTATACAATCCACGGAGGACGAAGGGCAAGTCACCAAAGCTCCAGAAGGATTGGGAAGGTCCATTCAATGTGGTCACCAGAATCAACGACGTGGTGTACCGTATCCAGCGACATCCGACAGCGAAGATGAAAATTGTAAACATCGTCCGGCTAGCGCCCTATCATGACTCAGGTGGTCCCATGTTTGATCGGGACGATCAAACTTAAGAGGGGAGCAGTATTATGAAAATGTAAATACGTTAATTATTCTGCTAGTTTTTGTACAATTTTATTAGTATTCTGTAGTTAAAGTTGATTCGTAGGGTTTCTTTAGGGTTCTACTTACGTTTGGTTTATTATTTTCATCTATAGTGTTTAGTTTTTAGGTAGTTCATCTTGTGTGAGAGCCCCATTTTGGCCCCAATTTAGGTTATTTAGGTTATATTATTGTAAATCCCTGTAGTTCTAATTTTCTAGAATTTGTATACTTGCTTGCTTTGACTGTCAGTATTCTCGTAAAATTATTGGTCTCTTTGGGCAAAAACAATGAAGATAATTCTAAATATTTCGAAACTGTTCCATCGGGTTTTAAAAAGGACGCGCTTCGTGACAATTCATTCAGTTTTAATTGTTAAGTCAGTTTTTACCTTGGAAACAATTAAACGAGTTAGGTTAGTGTTTTTGACGTTGACAATAAAAGTGTGTTCCCGAATTTCGTTACAATATATATATATATATATATATATATATATATATATAGATAGATAAATATATATATATATATATATATATATATATATATGAATATATATATATATATATATATATTCATATTCTGATAAAAAAAAATTTTATATATATATATATATAAATATATATATTTATATAAATAGATATATATGAAATAAAATTGGTTACTTAAAAAATCTGGAATTCTTCCTAAAAGTAGTTATATGGTCAATTATGTGGACAGCATTCGTAAGCTTTTATTTAATCGTAAAGCGCTATGGTTTAAAGCTCGAAAATTTAGATCAGATCACTATTTCTCAAAAAAAAGAATTGCAGGTGCCAACATAACGAAATATACTACTATGGGAATCACACCGATTATGTCATCCTACTCACAATGATTCGTTTATGTTCTATTGGAGCTGATAGTGCAGCAATTTGCCTGTAAAGAGCTTCCTTCTGGAAGGAAGCAAGAGACTGAAGTTCTCTACTGAAGACTAGAGTGAATTATCATCTAAATAAATAGGTGGATTAAACTTTGCCGAAAGTATGCTACTTTTAGCTGAAAGTGTTATGGTAAACGATGACATGCTTCTTGATAACTGTTTATTTTTTATCTGGATTAAACAATTTGGTTACCTATTATTATAAAGGAAATGTAGACATAGCTGTCCACAGTTAGATTTATCATATGTTTGATACGGATAATGGTTATAGCTAATTAAATTTTTATTACCATCACTTAAAAAATATGCAATAACTTCTTTAGGGGGCCTTAGATACCGAAGCTATCAAAATAACTTATTTTTTTATTTTTTTTAACGTATGCCGTCCAATGTGTACCTGGACCAGAATTACTATCCAAGTTTATAATTCCACTTTCAATTTTTCTAATTACTTTTGGTAATTTATCTCGCATGAAGATGCCTCTAAAATGAGAAATGTTTAATTTTTTAATATACCTATTTATATCTAGGTTTGTTAACGGCTTATTGTGAGGTAATATATTTAATAGTTTTTTGGTTTTAGATATAACCCATAACCATTTTTATATGGTTTTAAGTAAAGGCCACTTCCTTTTTTCCCAATAGCTATCTCTTCCATGACACGATTATGTCTTTTATTTTCTTCTAATTTTTGTTGTGCTGCCTTTGTATCATTAATGGCTTTAGCAATGCTTGCTGCCCCTCCTCCTAAAGCGCCTAAGGCAGATAGCCCTGCAAATATTGGAATTAAAGGAAGGACCACCTTCGATTTTTGGAATAGGAATTATTCTTTTTGAAGAAATTTTCCTTTTTTTAAGACGTTTTAAAGCACCATTGGTTGTAACGTTTAACTTTTTATAAGACTTTCCGATTATACCTTTCTTTCTTTTACTTGCAGACGCTTTTTTTCTATTTTTCTTTTTTGTTAAACCCATCCCCAATTTGGATTTTGCTTTCATTATACCTGCAATTCCTAGGGCGCTTAAACGTTCACCCACACATGCATCACTTGACCTAAACCGATTGATTGCTTGATCAGCCAATATCCTATCGGCCTTGTTACGACTTTTTACGTTAGTAAATTTACTGTATACAATGTCGTGATTTTTACACGCTTCGTCAAGTTTATTTACGCCTTGATGACCGATAGCTAAACGTTTTTCCAATCTTGTACCGGGCCCACAAAAATTATAACTAGGAATGTGTAATTCAAATGGTAATTTATTAATTACAGTATTTAAGGAGCTACCTTTCGGTGTGAACTTTAGTGTCATAATAGATTTTTATATAATAGTTATTACACTTTTATACTTCGAATATGTGGTTGGAAAAACAAAAGTTTTCGTTACCAGTGAAAAATTATGACCTAAATATCAGTAATGGGCAGATATTTAAGAAACATGGGGAGTTGTTTGGAGGTGAATCAAAACGGGGAATCATAGTGGGTCCATCGGGCTGTGGAAAAACTAATGTAATGATTACATTATTAACACACCCCAACGGATTACGATTTGAAAATGTTTATGTGTATTCTAAATCATTATATCAACCAAAATATGAATTTCTAAGAAAATTATTAAAACCACTTAGGGGAATAGGTTATTTTGAGTCGTGTTTTGAGCAGAATATTGTACCACCAGTTGACGTTAAACCTAATTCAGTAATAATATTTGATGATATTGTGTGCTGTAATCAAAGTATTATGCGAGATTATTTTTGTTTTGGTAGACATAAATATACGGACTGTTTTTACCTATGTCAAACGTACTCATCAATTCCTAAACAATTAATCAGAGATAATGCAAACCTACTAATTATATTTAAACAAGACGGAACCAATTTAAAACATATCTATGATGATCATGTAAATATGGACATGTCATTTCAACAGTTTAAAGATCTCTGTTCCACTTGCTGGCGATCCGATTTTGATTTTATTGTTATTGATAAAGATTGTGGTGTTGAGACTGGAAGGTATCGAAATAAATTTGACCAGTTTATTCATTTAAATAAATAAGATATATCACTAAGGAGTTAATTAGTTTAAAGCCTATAGTTTGGAAGCAAACATGAATGAAAAGTTAGTAAAAGAATTAATACAAGCCCGTCAAGCTGTAAAACGAAAACTAAAATCTTTAAAAACAGATGTGGCCAAGTCTCAGTTTCTACAAGAAAAAGAATTTAAACCAATTACAGAACCCTTAAAAGAATTAATTAAAGCTGTAAAAGCGGAGGAAAAAATTAAAACAGAACCCTTAACACCGCCAGCATTTTCTACTCCTCAAAAATTTAAAACCGATTTATCACCGCAAAAAAGACGTCAAACAAATATTTATAACAAATATCTACCTTCGGAATTACCATCATTTTTAACAAGAGAAGATACATTTGAAATAAACGATGAGAATGACGATGATGTATTTTTTAATCAACAATCATCTTTAAGGGAGCCTCGTCTAAGTTCTACGAGATGAGATAATTTAGATGAATCTACCATTACTGAACCAACAACAAAAGAAATTAGACAGAGTATTTTTGAGTTAACCAGAAGTCCGGCATACGAACAATATCTTAAAGCATTTCATCCGCTTGTAAGAGGTTTTGTTGATGCATCTTTAAAAAGTGAACGAGATTTAGATAATACGCATGGCCTATTTCATGATGCAGAAAATAAAAAGTGGAAAATTGGCGACAGTGAAGCTGACTTTGTGCAACAAAATTTTAAGATTCAGGATTTAATCTATGAGGTTACACCCGGTCTCTATGAACTTTTATTTTTTCAAGAACCTCGCGGTTATCCCTCAAAAGATCTTGACAATTACATGGATATATTGCAAAGAAGCAATGCTTATAGAAGAAACTATGATCCAAAGGCACAGATTCAAGGCACTACCGACCCAAAATACTTAACAATAATAAAACCGTACTTGATAAAAAAGGGAATTTTAAGATCTACTTCCACATCTAGTGCTATTCCTTTTTCTAAGCCTAAACCACCGTCAGAAACACGCCCGAGAAGCACTAGAATAACCTCGAAAAAGGGGGGAGGAATGATGATGAATTTAACAAATAAAAAAACTGATTATGTCTATTATGATGATCCTAATGAGTTAGTGGAACGGTTAAAATTACTTATATCATCACAAATGGCAGGGCGTACCGTACATAATAATGAAATAGTATCCATTATTGAAGAGCTAAAGGAAGCAAAAGTTATTTTATAGACTGTTTAAACCACTTTATGGTATTTTAAAAATGTCTTTGAACAAGTTCGGTTCTCATCTTCACTTAAATAGGAAAAACTATAGTAAAACTGATACAATTAGTTTCATTCAATTAACGCCCCTAAAGTTGTTTTACAACATATCATTAACATTTATGGGAAACTGCTTTCCAAACGATGAGAATTTTCTTTGATATTTGATAAAAAAACATTTTTTAAATTTCCATTAAGTTCTGGTGTTATTATAGGGGCTGAATATCCAAAGAAAGAAATATTCTTATTAAAATGGTAAAAAAGGGAAATTAGAGGGAAGAGAAATAAAAGAAGGAGATCTAATTGAGTTTGGTAAAGAGCCAAAATCCTCAATTGACTTTTTTTATGGAGAATTAATAATAAAATGTCCCGTGTTAGTAGAATAAAACAATAAATAAGTACAAATAAAGTTTATTTCGAAGATGACTTTAGACAAGTTTGGATCTCACATATTTCATAAATATTCCAGAATTGATCATAATAATCAAGTAAATTTAGTCAACATTGCAAATTTAAAATTAGTTTACCATATAACATTGCCATTTCTTGGTCACTATGACCCAAGTGAAAAAAATTTCGTTTTAACCCAAGATAAACGAGTTTCCTATCGATTTCCAACTGACTCTGGTGTTATTATAGCCGGCGAATTTCCAAAACAACATGTAAATTTATTAATAAATGGTAAACAAGGTGGAGTGGAAGGAAGAGAACTAAAGGCAGGTGATTTAATTGCATTTCGACGGGATTCAAAATTTCAGATAGACCAATTTTATGGAGAATTAATAATAAAATGTCCTATTTTAATAGAACAATAAACATTAACCATGAGCAAGATAAAAGAAGATGTTGTTAATGAGCTGCATAGATTAAGTAGGAAAAAATATCCAAGAAGACGTGTTATAGTTAAAGGACTTAATGATTTATGGCAGGCAGATTTAGTGGAAATGATTCCATATCATAAGCTCAATAAAGGTTATCGATATATACTTGTAGTTATTAATGTTTTTTCAAAATACGTATGGACAAAACCCATAAAGTCAAAAACTGCTAAATATGTGGCTG